>NW_021680346.1:3445443-3452903 GCF_001412515.2 Diachasma alloeum
ATCACGGGTTAAATGACCACTTTTTCAAAAATTCATAATAAATTAACCATGCTCCCCAGCAGTCTGAAACTTTACACACGCTTTTTCCATCGTTTAAAGAATACGTAAAAAAATGGCTGTTTTTTTCCACCCCTCCCAGCTCGCCGAATTATCAAATCCTACTGATTTCTTTTTATGAAATAGTTCTTATTCACCATTTCTCCAAATCCAACAGAACTGTTCACCAAAAGCACTAGCTTTTCTTATAATTTTTTTTTCTCGTGTCTTCACTTTTGTGCATTACTCACCAAAATATTTTTCATTTTCCCGGGATTTCTTCTGAACCAGCGTCCATCGTATGGATTCCTAAAGGTGTATCTATCACCGAGAAGATGAATCTCAAGCATCGTGTGCGGTAAAAATGGAATGAAATCGAAATAGTTAAATCTTTCATCGTCTAGTTTCAACCGGAGGCGTTTCAACTTTACAATTTTTCTCAGTATTTCAGAGATGGCGTGTTTTTTGTCGTCTCGTTGATTTTTGAAATCAATCGCTATATTCTCAACGTAATTTGCGTGATTCGGTATCATTGATGAACCATGCAAGTAGTAGCAGTAGATACCACGGAGATTGGAACCACATTGACGGAGACAATTGTCAGCTTCAATAGGATCAGGCAGATCTCGTATATCGAATTCCCTCGCAGATCCCCAGCGCTCGGGATTACCTATTGACTTGTTCATTATTAAATATTTCTACAATGAAGGAAAGTAAGGAGTACCCACACGAAAAATTTTTATAGAAAAATCTAGCGAATTTGATAGAAAATTTTATTAGAATTCTGTGGAGTTTCTGTGATGTCCTAGACTGATGAACAAAAGAATTTAAAAAACAAATATTTTGACATTTCTAAGAAAGAATTATCTTGAAGTCCACTTTGTCGATTTCAATTTTGAAGATATGCACTCCCATTTAAAGTAGCTCTACCCTTACGGTAAATTCAAAGATTATTGAAAACTGCAAAAAATTGCAGAAAACTCGATTTGATTCGGAATTCTAATTTTTTTCCCAATTTAATTATCGTTTTGGTTTTTCAAAGAAGAAATGTTTAAAAATCAGGATTTAACCCAGTGTCTTATGTGAAAATCAACATTGTAATCAAAGGTTGAAATCTGAATTTATTTTCATTAGATGTGAAAAAATCAAGAATTTTTTTGACACCTCATAAAAAATAATCCACCGTCTTGCAAACAAGTTTTATTATTCATTTATAGAGTGAAATGTTTGAAAAAATGTGGGGTTCGGTGAAGGATAGAAGGGTTTTGTAACGTAAAACACTCGGAATTAACGTATATATCGAATTGAATTTATTCACAGCGAAAGTAACTTTGGTTTACACCATGAGAGCTGGAATGAGAGTGTGCTCCCGCGACAACGGTATTAATCCTTCGATCGAGGATGTCCGAATTATTACCAATTGTCGCGAGGTGACGTATTAAGGTATTCGGCTGCTAAGGCGAACTCGAATACAATAGATTGAAATAATTCGAAATAAATATAAGTAGCTTTGCTACAAAAAATATCAATATTTTGCCAAATTTAATTTAGATAATACTAACTGGGTATAAATTTTTTCAAATTTTTTCCATGCAATTTAGTTGAAAAATTTGAAAACTGAAAATATCCAAAACTACAGCGTAGCCCGGCCGGAGGGTAGGGCTACTTTAAACCAATGTTTATTTTTTGTCTTATTTTATTTAATTAAGGTGTTTTGTGTGTTGATCACCCGGGCGGTGGGGGGTGCGGAAGGCGAGTCTTATTGTTCTCGAGCCCTAATTCAATCGCTGAGCACGAAATTTTTCCATTTTCAAGTAACTATTTAAGTATTTAACTATTTAACCTTTTTTTGAACATTGATTTTATTTATCAGATTGATTGATTTTTTTCTCATCACCTACGGGTGGCAAATAATTTTTCTTGGATGTTATTCTAATTATTGAAATAATATTAAAATGCGTCTGGAGTTGGTAATCCTGTCGAGCGTTTTCTCTCTCTCAGTTCCATGGTCCAACCCATACTTTTCCCATGATGCTCACTGACATTCGAATCACGCGCCTGCGCGTTGGGCCGTAATTGCCCCGAAACTCATAATTTTCCGAATTATTTGTTCAAATAACTTTCTTATGAGATCTGAAAAAAATCAGAAACTTATACGTGTTCTCAAGAAAAATTTGATTTATCACCCACTATTTTTTCCTCAATAGTTCATTATTATTTTGGGTGCCATGGAAATTTCCCTAATTGATAGTGGGGTTACCTCGGAGGTTATAGCTAGGGAGGTTACAAAAATATCTAAAATTCATTTTTTTTTCTTGAGACTGAGATCTGAAAAAAATATGCAAGAATTCTCAATGATGCATCATCCTCAGACATTTCTCCCATGAATTTTCCATTTTTTTCATTATTCTGACTTTTTACACGAAACACCTTAAAATCACATCTTTTTAAAACTGTTTACATGACTAAAGAAGCAGAACTGCATTGTCCATCTTCTCAGATCACTTTTAAATAATATTCCTCTGGAATCCAATTGATTGGACAGTTTATCAAGTAAGAGAAAGAAAAAAAATATACTCGATATGAGCTAATTGTAACCAGAGTGGTTTTTTGCTTCCGAATGGAAGCATTGTAATCACTTTTTTTTCGATTCCAATTTTGCATGAATATGACTCAGGGTGGTCTGAAACGCCGACATTTGATATTTTTAGCCGATGTCCGTATGTATGTGTGTGCGTGTGCATGTATGTGTGTGTGTTCGTCCAGAAACATANGTAAAAATACGAAGTTTGGCGACCATGTCTGTCGGTGTCAATGTCCATTGCCACCTTTGCGGTGGTCGATTTTTGGAAAATTGAAAATTTGGTAAAGATCTGAAATTTTGTCAAATTATAGACCTTAACGAGGACTAACTCTATGCAAAAGTTCAGTCCGATTAATCAAATAGTTTTTGAGAAAAAGCTATTCGTTTTTAAATCGTTTTTCGCTAATATCTTCGAAGCTAGTCAACCGATTTCAATTCTTTTTGTCAAAATATTCGTTTCGATGCCTTCTATCCGAATCAATCAAAACATATATACCCGTTCATACAAAGTTTTCGAGATATTTCCGTTTGTCTGTTTTTTCATCAGGAGGCAGTTATTTCCACTGACATTGTTGATATCTAATCTGAGCGGGTTTGGTGTTTCCATTTTTTTCTTTCTTTAATAGTATTATTACAGATCCATTCGGAAGCTTACTACCAATGGGATCGGTAGAAATGAAAAAAAGAAAAAGAGTTATAACACATAAAGTAACGGTCAGATGGCTTCGGCCAAAAAAGCTCGAACCCCTGCTTGTTTTTCATACTTAACGAGAAATCGATAATTGTATGCATTGTTGCTTAAGGGGAGACTACTGAGTTTTAAAAGTCATGGGTTATTGGAGTGAGACTTTTCATACGTTGAAGATCGATTATATAGATCTGAAAACGGATAATTAGTGCAAAAAAAATTCTTCTTTATTGTTCGTTTGCCTTGCAACGTGGTCAAATTTTTGCTGGGACAAAAATGAACGTTATCTCGCCCTTTTCCCTTGGTAAAGTCAGAAAACTTAAACTCGATGATTGTGGGCGCCAGTTGTTCTTTGTCTCGACGGAAACAACAAACCGAAATTAGGTCGAAGCATGAAAAAAAAAGAAATTAGCTTTGTAGGAGTCGAATTCCAAAAAAACTAGCTCGTAATTGTTGTTCCACACATTTTGCCGTAAATTTTGAAAAAAAAATCTTTTGTAGCTCAAAAATTGGAGGTCCTGGACTGTTTTTAGTATTTTAAGCGTTTCCGGTTAAACGTACAATGGAAAAATTTTTTTTTTGCACTAATTACTCGTTCTCAAATCTATATAATCGATCTTCAACATATGAAAAGTCTCACTCCTATAACCCACGACTTTTAAAACTCATATTAGTCTCCCCTTAAGGAAAACGATTGTAAACTTAAAGAATCAACTCTTACTTTAATAAGGATGAATAAATTCGCAAGTTACTTTCATTCCTGGACTATTATTTGAATCGAGCTTGCTCAACTCTAGTTCCATTCCAACTAAATCAATCACAACGCGTCAGCTCATCTGAATGACATTTGACTTTCAATTCGAGACTTCAGAACATGAGGCAACGTTCTGTGTCTCTTCGTTTCATTCTATTCTTCAATAAAATCGGCCACAAACTAATAGAAAATGCAATAAAAATCGAATAATATAATTTTCTAGCGAATTCGTTTGATTTTTCTACTAAATTTTTCCGTACGTGGCATAAGATTCGGAAAAATTGAATATTCAGTATCAAATTACACAAAATTTCAAATTTATTGCAAATTTCAGGCTATATTCGCCTGAATTTTCTTCATTTTAATAAATTTTCATGGAATAATTGAACTGAAATGTACAGTTTCCAGTAATTTTTTAAACAAATTTCAAGCCGAAAATCCGCTTGCATCAAACCGAAAAATCGGTTTTAATCATACCGAACAATCGATTTGAATTAAGCTGAAAAATCAATTTGAATCGAATCACTATCTACTACCTGGAACAGGCAGCATTTCGACGTGAATCACTCCATTTTTCGGTTTTTATTTTTTTTCTTGATTTTTTAAATGTTTTTTTTTTTTCATTTTTAAAAATTTAAAGTAGCTCTACCCTCCGGCCGGGCTACGCTGTATTTTTGGATATTTTCAGTTTTTAAATTTTTCAACTAAATTGCATGGAAAAAAATTTGAAAAAATTCATACCCAGTCAGTATTCTCTAAATTAAATTTCGCAATATATTGATATTTTTTCAAATATTTCCCTCTTATAAATAAATAATAAAACTTGTTTGCAAAACGGTGGATTATTTTTTATGAGGTGTCAAAAAAATTCTTGATTTTTTCCTATCTAATAAAAAAAAAATCAGACTTTAATTTTTCATTACAATGGAAATGTTGATTTTCACATAAGACACTGGGTTAAATCCTGATTTTTAAACATTTTTTCTTTGAAAAACCAAAACGATAATTAAATTGAAAAAAAATTAGAATTCCGAATCTAATCGAGTTTCCTGCAATTTTTTTACAGTTTTCAATAATCTTTGAATTTACCGTAAAGGTAAAGCTACTTTAAGTTGATTTTCGAAATTATGCCGCAACGGTACTCCAAATTCGGCGATTTGGATCCCATTGAAAAACTGATGCCCCCACGGTATCTGTCACCGATAGATATTCTTCCACATGCGAAAAAGATAGAATCAATCCAATACCTGCCGCCATTCCCGCTTTCTTGATTGACTCCGCAATTGATCAGCATTCGATGCACTCAAACATTTTGTTCCATGTGATTATTTCTATTAGTACAAAATAATTCCAGAAGATCGGGGACAAGCTTCCAAAAGCTTCTAGAAACTTCTACAGTCCCCCAAATAATTCTAGAATTAATAGAGACATCAACACTTTATCAATTCATAAAAAATTGAGAGACAATACAATACTTGAGGAAGGAAGGAGGGGGCGTTTGAAGCTTCTAAAAAAATTCTAATACCTTCTATAATTGCCTATCAGATCCGGGATTTATTGATAAGTATTGAGAAAATTTCGGAACCTTCCGGAAAATTTTGAAAAAATTGGGCTTTTCTAGAATAATTAGAGGACTTTTCGGATCATTTGGGATTTCACATCAATGGAATTCTCGGGCTCGGACCACTTTACAACCTTCGAGAAGTTCTCTTGACATTTATAGGAATTGCACAATCCACGCAAGTTAGTGCGATAAGATTAGAAAATACTAACAGAGTAACTTACTTACTTTTACAATAATCACCTGGAAAAATCACAATTTACTTGCACAGGAATGGAGCGCTTTTTAAATCACAATTTACTTTCACAGGAATCACAATTTGCTCAATTCCTGTACTATTTACATTATGAAATTGATAAAACGACTGAGAATATTACGCGGGTGCAACAATGGCTATGCACTGCCACATGGATCGAACAATAAAAATGACGCGTGAGCGCGGAACCGGCAACTAGAAGCTTCGCATATGTAGCTGTGACAGATAGCACACGTTCTAAACCACCGCTCGACGGAGATGACGGATGCATTTCCTGTGTAATATACACAGTTACAAAAAAAATTAAATTTCATGGACAGTTGACTACCAATTTTGAGGACAGTGATACTGAATACGATTTCGCAAAAAAAACATGAAATTTCAGGTTTCACTGAAAATTCAGTAAAACTTCAGCATTTTAAGCAGCATAAAGACCAGTAGTCCAGTCAAACTAGCTCTGAAAATGTCGTTTACATCGAAATTAACCAAAGGGCACCAAATTACATCAATCGATAGCTAAAAGTGTAATTATTAATGTTTTAAAAAGTATATGCTCAAATTTGCCGGGGTGACTCACAATTTGTTATAAACAATTGGGAATTGCCGACAGGCTGTCTTCAATCCTAGATATCTTTAGTTAACCTCATCAGATGGGAAAAAAAAAAATTTCTTTGTAGCTGAGAAAATGTCCTATCGGGGGGAGTTAGGAACTTATAGCCCAAAATGTACCGTTAATTTATTATAAATTATAATAGCAATTTCGGAGCAGTCGGCGCAACGCGTCAGCTGTTACCCTCCCTGCGACAGTGCCATCCCAAGTAACAAACCTTGCAAAAGATATCTGAAAGTATACCAAAAAGGCAGACTAATGTCCGTCCAATAGGTATCTTGCAGTCATACGATAACTTTTAGTTAACTTCTAGGTAACTTCTAGACACAAGTTACCTTTTTGGACAGACATTAGACAGCCTTTTTGGTATACTTGCAGATACCCCCCAGAACTGTGCTGCTTGGGATGAGTCGCGTGATTGGCGCCATGCGCAACTTATTCAAACCTCCTGCTGCGCTCAACGCAATAACCCTCAGCTGGATTTTTGATGAGTATCTCNCGCGTCAGCTGTTACCCTCCCTGCGACAGTGCCATGAGTCACGTGATTGGCGCCATGCGCAACTTATTCAAACCTCCTGCTGCGCTCAACGCAATAGCCCTCAGCTGGATTTTTGATGAGTATCTCTGAATCTGTGGCTAGTAGTCAAATTTTCATTATAAACTTTTTTGTAGATCTTTATTTGCTCTATAAAAATGGTCTTTACAAAATTTTTTCTATTCTCCAACTTTTTCGAGACTTTCAATGAAAAATAGTCAAAATAAAATTGAAAAATTCGCTACTGAATTGTCGGCGGACAATTTCACTTATTATTGTTCAAGATCCCTTTTTTTATATCTGAAATTTTACTAATTTTATAATTCCTCTGATGCAAATTGACAAGTCCAGGGGAACAATTTCCTATTTTTTGTTTTGTACCTTCAAAATTTTAATTTTGATGACAGTTTTCATATGGTTTTTATGGATCTCATAT
>NW_021680346.1:3453102-3464068 GCF_001412515.2 Diachasma alloeum
TCATCAAAATTAAAATTTTGAAGGTACAAAACAAAAAATAGGAAATTGTTCCCCTGGACTTGTCAATTTGCATCAGAGGAATTATAAAATTCGTAAAATTTCAGATATAACAAAAGGGATCTTCAACAATAATAAGTGAAATTGTCCGCCGACAATTCAGTAGCAATTTTTTCAATTTTATTTTGACTATTTTTTATTTTTCATTGAATATCTCGAAAACGTTGGAGAATAGCAAAATTTTTGTCAAAACCATTTTTATAGAGCAAATAAAGATCTACAAAAAAGTTTATAATGAAAATTTGACTACTAGCCACAGATTCAGAGATATTCATCAAAAATCCAGCTGAGGGCTATTGCGTTGAGCGCAGCAGGAGGTTTGAATAAGTTGCGCATGGCGCCAATCACGTGACTCATGGCACTGTCGCAGGGAGGGTAACAACTGACGCGGTGCGCCGACTGCTCCGAAATTGCTATTATAATTTATAATAAATTAACGGTACATTTTGGGCTATAAGTTCCTAACTCGCCCCCGATAGGACATTTTCTCAGCTACAAAGAAATTTTTTTTTTTCCCATCTGATAAGGTTAACTAAAGATATCTAGGATTGAAGACGGCCTGTCGGCAATTCCCAATTGTTTATAACAAATTGTGAATCACCCCGGCAAATTTGAGCATATACTTTTTAAAACATTAATAATTACACTTTTAACTATCGATTGGTGTAATTTGGTGCCCTTTGGTTAATTTCGATGTAAAAAATCTAATTTGACTGGACTACAGAATTCCTTAATTTATTTGAATTTCCAATCTAATATGAATATTGAGTGCCAAATTACATTGAATTTTCAGTGAAATCTGAAATTTCATGATTTTTTTACCCCTAAATAGCATTCAGTGTCAGTGTCCTGAAAATTCAAGAATATATCGAGACAGGCCTCTTTGGGACAAACACTTTTAAATAAATATTCTACAAGAACAAGTAATAGGGCAACAATTACACAATTCGAAGCAGAAGGCCTACACCCGGCGCGGCTTGGTGTAGTATAGGCCTCTACAAGTATCCTCCTTCTAACGCTACCGGGACAAGAGCAGGGTTGCCAGATATTTGGGCAGCCGAACCGCCAATATGTGGCGTTGGTATAACCCAAAAATAGTCCCCTCCAAAATTTTCCCCGCCAATTCCCGTCCACTTCAAACAGGAAAATTTGAAAAACTTATTATATGTGAAAAATCCAGTATAATACAAATAAAAAAAATCAGGCCCGGTCGCGCGCTCCGTCTTCGGGGTATGACCGGTAGGGGTTGGTCGAATTGGGTGTGACCCATTACGGATCGAACCAATAACTTCCCGACCATTTGCTTTTGTTGACGCTGGAGTCATGCCACACTGAATGCAGCGCACGCTATACACAACGCTAGTCGTTGTCAGAAATATTCGGAAAACAGTTGGATAATTATTTGATGCATTCCATGCATTTAGCGTTGCATCCATTGTGGCATTACCCTTAGGATGATTTCGCAAAGAACGCATTTGCAATTTAATTTAACTCAAACTTCAATCAAGTTTGAGTTAAACCCACTTTTTACTTGACCTACTTCAAAATTTTGTAACTTCAAAGTTAACCCACTCTAAAATTTTGCAACTTCCCCTCTTTTTTAATTGCAAAATTCGAAAGTTTTATTTACAAAACTCAACAACCACTGAGGCGATTTTGCTCAAAATCCAATGAGAATCAAATTATGTGGAAACACATCGATTACACAAAATTAATTCAAATCCCATCGTTACCTTAGGTAAAATGTTCGATTTTCTATGAAATTAACGCTTTTTGGCATTTTTTTACAAGTTTTATGTCAATTGTTTTCATAAACTAAACAGTTCTAAGTTACATGAACACGCATCGTTTGAAGGAAGAAAAAAATCAATCGCTTCATTCGTTCAGGAGATATCGTTCGACAAAATTTTAGTCGCATACGTACACACACATACAGACATGTCTTCAAAAATGTATCAGGATGATTCCGGAGGTCGAAAAATGTGGAGAAATCATCGAAATTCTACATTCGATTTTTGGGGTCATTACAATAACTTCCTCCCTTCGGGTCGGGAAGTTAAAAAATGAAGGAATTCATAGACGAAACATATTACATTCGTATTCACGTTTCAATTCTATCGTTCCAAAAACGAGTGAATTCTCTCGGTTTTTTCCTGCATTTATGCTGATTTTCAGTAATGCTCCGGATTATCATTGCGAATCATTGGCCTCTATCATAATTTTTTCAAAAATCCGTACGACGATATTTTCATGATTACCGTCGCCATGTTCTGTTTCGAGGAACTGAGCATTGGGAATATTAAACACGCCGTCAGAATTTCGGAGTATATCAATTAAATCCGGAGACAATCGCTCCAGCTATTGTGCTAATTACACGATACATGTTTAAAATTTCGCTCATGGTTAAGTATATCTTATTATCACAAGAGAATACTGTACATTTTGGAGCAAATGTTTTGCATTAGATTGTGTCATCGATATTACTTCTGGAATTGAAAGATTGAAATTATGCTGTAATTATTGATAGAACTCCTTATTTAGTTGCCTTTAAAATGTCTCTTTTAGTCACATGTGAGAGGTAGTAAGAATCACGACAATGCAACAACGCATCACCGTTACCATCCTACAAGAAAAAAAGATCGAGACAATGAAATATTCAATCATTAATCCTCGAAGTGTAAGAAGGCACGTGCGATTCCGTAATTGTTATTTGAGATCTCTACGAAAATTGTGAGGCATAAATCTTACACGTTTTTCCCAATTTTTACAGACTGCAAGAAAAAAAAAATTTTACCCCTGACTTTTCCTCACAGTTTCTCCACGGAAGATTCATTCAGGCTCGGTTACACGATCTCGTCAGTTAATTAACGACTGGTTGACAGCCGGTTAGCTCTTGTAGATTACAGAGAAACAAATTCACCATGGAATTTAAATAGCATCACGGCTTGGTGTAATCGGGCCTGAGAATGGGTTGTCTAGAGAGTTTTATCTCTATTGCATTTTCTATTTTTTTTAAATTCAATACTTCAAAGTTTGCTTTGATGCACAGATATAAAGAAAAACTAATTTCCGAGTGGAATTGATCCATCTGATTTTTCCAATCTATTATAAAAAAGGCTGGAAATGACTGAATGTGTGAAATATTATTAAATGGAGAGATTGAATGAAGATGTCAAGGAGAGCTGTTCATCTAGGAAAAAGGATGGCCCTGGTTATTTCATGGTGGACAATAGTCAATTTAATCCAAAGGACCTGCAGAACTGCTTAGGAGGATCACCAGAACTCGTTTCTTATACTGACAATGGGCGAATTAAATATTCCGGCTGTTCCTACGCTTTGCAATGCAAATTTAATCAATGATATGGGTAAGTAATGAAGATACACGTAGAACAGAAAATGCAGTAAAAAACCTAACGCTTTCTCTAGAAATTTTGTTCAATTTCTGTTCGAACTCTCTAAAAATTCAATTGGAATTCTATTAAAATTGCAGTGAATTCTCGTTGAAATTTCATTCATTTTTTGCGCTGATTCAATTGGATATTGACAGGAAAAAGTCAATAGATTTTGATTTTTCTACATGAATCTGTCTTCCACATGAATGTCATAACTGTCTTGGGATTTTTTCTATAAGTATACTTGGGCAGGAGTTTTCTATTTTCTCCACTCGAGTTTGTAATGCAAAATAAAACAAAATACAGCGGAAAAAACTGAAAAAATCCAAGTCTTCTAATTTTTTAAGGAAAATCTCAAGAAAAGAGTAAAAAACCATTGACTTTTTTCTATTAAAAATCCAATAGAATCAGCGCAAAAAATAGAATTGTAACAAGAATTTCCGAGAAATATAATAGAATCCCAATAGATTTTCTAAAAATTTTCTAAATATAACAAAATTATGAAAAAAACCCCTAGGTTTTTCTATTGAATTTTGACATGCGTATATAGCTATCGCGAACATCATTCGGCTAAAATTATATGGCTTTATTCATCGGGAATATCAGAGTCTGCTCGATAATCTATGGATCTAAATCTAGTCACCATTAACTCTCATTCCCTCAAGTCTTCCAGGTGTCCCCTAACCTCGTCGCCCATACTCTCAAAAATCGGTGCAGAAGGCCCCCAATTTGTCAATTGCACTCCCAATGCATTATTTCCTCAGGAGAAAATTATAAAGGTCAATGAGTATCATTATTGAATACGTGATAATTATGTTTATTTATTGCAGTAGAATGAAACATTAAGGGACCCTTGGTATTTCATAAATGCTTTCTCGCAAAATCAACTGATTATAGATCGATGATCGATAATACAGGATTCGAATGGTTTTTAAGCCGGCAACACTATTTGCATTGTTGCGTTCTCCCAAAATCCCCCCCCCCCTCCAAAACGTTGAGTTCCCACTGTTCAATAACAAATAGCATTAATGATTGCAAGTAGAAAACGACAAATCTGTTGCACGTGAGGCTTGTCCAGATTATTCGAGTATTTCTACGGTACTTGTGCTGAATTCTTGACGGTAGAAAATCATATGTTAAAACAAATTTTGGACTTTTCTGTAAACTTATCTCTGTCAACTTAACCTTCATGATTTTAAATAATCGAAATTAATTTAGTATTAATTTAATTGCAGCTGGACATTCAAGATCATTCGCTAACCCATTGAGTGGTGGGGGAACGATAAAGGAAAATTTGTTTCACAAAGGAGATGCAAGTTATATGGTACGTTTCCTACTTGTTGCATCAACTTTTCGTCATCAACTAATCGCATTCAACCTACGTCGGTGGCCGAAGCGGCTAGGTGCCAGAGTTGCCAGAGAGAGTGAGACCGTAGTAGCCCAAGCCCCCACTCCAGGTAGCCCAAAACCGCCAAGCATTGTTGCCAGTCTAAATAGCCCAAAATCGCTAGGGTAGCGGCCATTTGAAAAAAAAACAGGAAACGCATTCGAAATATAAAACCTTTATTAGAAATATAAAACAATGAATAAATATTTGAGTTTCAAAATATTTAATTTTCGACGTTTCTAATAGAATGTCTTTGGATATTGAAGTTGCCTAAATGCACTGGAAGCTATCTTTACCAGAATCATCAGCAAACAACGTCAATACTTCCTCCAAGCCGTCGTCAATCTCTTCAGATGTTGAAGGTCCACTTCCACTTGCTTTCGGAGTATCGTACATTCTAGCATTGAATAACTCTAACATTCTTTGGCTGGGCTGGAAAGTCTTGCAACATGATCGTGTAACATGGAAGTGAATCCGAATACGTAGTATTGCATCGAGCATCTTCAGTTGCATTTTATTCCTCACTTTGGTTTTGACTGCATTCATCACCGAAAAAACCCTCTCGACGACTGCATTGCTAATGGGCAAACACAGAAATTTGAGAGCAGACGTCGCCAAATCTAGGAATTGTCGATCTCCACTAGCATCTTTGAAATCATGAACTTTACACCAGAATTTACCAGTGTCAGCTAATACTTCTGGTGGGTAGTAGTCTGTCCATTTGATGAAGGGCAGAGCACGTAGCTGGCTTTCAATTTTAGTCAGATTTTACTGATCTAGTGATTGGAGTGGCAGATCGTGAATTGAAGTTGTTGTTGCAGTCGATAGAATCTTCGTGGGCGAAACCTTTGCAGACATCTGGAGGATTTTGAAATTACTGGGCATTCTGTCTAGGAGTTGTTGACACAAGATTTTCAAATAGTCGTTGCATCTCCTCTGTACCTCACTGAGGTCTGTTGGCTTGATGGTGTATTTCAGCACCAATCTTTGGAATTCAATCCCATAATCGACTTCGTCTGATGATTTAAGAGCTAGTTTGTTATCCAATGTTTGTTGGATATGCGTAATCTTTTCGTCTTTCCTCACTTCTTCCAAGAATAGTGGCTTGATTAACCGACTTAAAATAGATAAAATCAAGGTCCACAATGCCTCCAACAGTTTATGAATGTCATGAGAAGAACTTTGGAATAATATATTGACTCGATTGATATCATGAAGAATTGAGTTGAGGAATGTCAGGTACAAGTGTGTAGATGGATCCTCGTAGATCATGGACAGAGTCTTTGCAGTATAACATCGATCTTGCGTTCTAGCTGCTATAATTCGAAAATGGGTTTTCAACTCCAGCCAATGTTGCAAAATACGACTGACAGCATCTCCCCAAGCGAGCCAGCGTGTGTCAGAGAGCTGAATCAGGGCCAGCATCTTCTTATTGTTGCCATTGATGAGATCGTACAGATCTTTATAGTCTGCCATTCTTTTGGAGCTGCACGAGAACCAACTCCGAGACTCTCGAACCAGAAATTCCAATGTCGATGGCAACACGTTCGAAGCGTGAGAACTGCAATTGTCGAGTGCATGGCATATGCATCGCAACAAAATCAGATCTGGGAGAGGAGTTTCATCCCTCAGTAGAGTGAACAGTGACTTATTTTTTCCCACCATAACACTAGCTCCGTCAGTCCCCAGCCCAACAAGATTTCCAATCGGCAGCCTGATACCTTCCAAGTACGCAGTCAGTGAACCATGGAGACCATCAGCGGTCCCATTGGCAACGGTGATGATACCCAGAAAATCTGTGATGATTTCTCCCTTCTTCAAACTATGATACCTTACACATATAGCCATCTGTTTAGAGGTAGATATGTCAGTCGACTCATCTACGATGAGAGAATACGGCTTATCTCCAATGTCATCAATGAGATCCTGCTGCAACACTGGAGAAATCACTTCTGTGATAAGTCGAGAGCACTTGGTACGATGCAAACGTATACTCTTCAGAGTGGTGTCTTCATCCCAATTTTCACCACCAATTCTCCCAAGTGGTCAATACTCTGGATGGCAGAGTGGGCCACCACGAAAGCACTCAATTGCAATTCCTGAATTTTTGTTTCACTGCCAACTACGTCGATCCCGAAGGATGAGATCTTATGAGGAGTACGCAATGCTTTGGCATTCTTTGTATGCTTGTCAGTCTTTCTATGACTCCTTAAATCACTTTTGTGTGCTCGTAATCTATTTTCGCAGAATTTGCAATACGCCTGCTGATCCAATGCATTCGGGTCTTTGTTCCTCGTCAACCATCCTGTTGATTGAATGTAAACAAAACGTGAGAAAAAAGAACAAAGAACCATCACCATACATAATGAAGATTAAACTCTTTCGAAGGGATTAAAGGCATGTGGCAGTCATTCGATTATTTGAAACATTCGATTTACCTTGAAATTTTGGATCCTTCTCCCAAGCAACATTATAATTTTTCTCGTATTTTCCCCATTTACCCATCGTTCAAATTCTAAATTCTCTCGTTTAAGGCAGACAACGTCATAGAGACAAGGTTCCAAGAAAGAAGAAAATGTCTCCAGTGCAATCTGGTGCCCTCATATTGAACCTTAGAATCACCAGGTGGGCGCATACGTAGATGAGATAACTCAGACTATCTACACAACGTTTCGTCTCGACTTCGAACGGAATCATATAAATGATCATTCTCTTATTTATTACGGACTATAAGAGTTAGAGAGGGAAATTGAAAAAACAATGTCGGCAAGCCCAAAATCGCCGACAAAAAATGTGAGATAGCCCAATTGGGCTTTGGGCTATAACCTAGACATTTGAATAGCCGCGGCAGCTCCTGGAGTAGCCCAATTGGCGATAAATAGCCCAATCTGGCAACCCTGTAAGGTGCGAGCCTAGTGTGCGAAAGGTTGTGAGTTCGATTCAAAGAGGACAAAAGTAGTTCGACCCCAACGGAGGGATGCCGCCACGGTCGAATCTGACGGCTGGGCGAACTGCCTGTGCGGGTAACTCGGCAGTAGCAGTCCCCCTGTCACAGGGATAGTTTCGGAGTGGAATTTGTGTCCTCCTCGTCCTNAAAATTATTTTTCTCACTGGCCCATGACTTTGTCGTAGTTTGTATTTTTCTGTTACAGAGATTAAGGGA
This sequence comes from Diachasma alloeum, assembly GCF_001412515.2. Taxonomy (NCBI): domain Eukaryota; kingdom Metazoa; phylum Arthropoda; class Insecta; order Hymenoptera; family Braconidae; genus Diachasma; species Diachasma alloeum. The sequence goes on from NW_021680346.1 coordinate 3,461,102, forward strand.
TGCAACGGGGATCGATTGATGGGGAATTTAATTCTCCATCACACCCTCTATGTTTCATTCCTTAATATTAATTAGCCAGCAAATGAATCACCTGAAAAACATTAAGAACATGCTGAGGACGAGGACACAAATTCCACTCCGAAACTATCCCTGTGACAGCGGGACTGCTACTGCCGAGTTACCCGCACCGGCAGTTCGCTCAGCCGTCATTTTCGACCGTGGCGGCATCCCTCCGTTGGGGTCGAACTACTTTTGGCTTGGGGTCAGTCTAACCCTGAGATCTGAGCCTCTACTTTAGTCAATCCTCTTTGGTTCGATTCCCCGTGGAACCGAGTTTTTCAACCGGCGGCTCCGGCGAGCGGGAGGTCGCTGATATAGTGACCGCCTGTACCGGCATGGGTTTTCTGTGGTTTCCCATGCTACTCATATGTTCTATAGGAGTGCGAATGCGGTGCAGTGTAGAATCCACAGTCGCATGCATAGGGTTGGATAGGGCCGATTGGCCAATTAGAGGGCAGAAAGGGCCGAATATAAAAAAAAAACTAATCGCATCCATTTTACGCATATGTTTATGAGAATCCTGGTGAATCTGATTTTGCTCTGACAATCCGTACACGAAATACACAATTTCAAGAGAATGAAGAGGTACAACGTCCTTGTCGAAGAGCTATTCGCCAAGAAATCGCGAAACCAGTCTTCCATGAGGGCTCTTCAAACTGGAGGAGACGTAAGTGGACACGTAGTGGGCAAAAGTGTGAAGTTAGGGCAAGTGATCCCACCTACAATTCCTCGTTTGAGAACACTCCACAAGGCCAAGCAGGATTATGTAAATCAGAGACTCGACGTGGATCCAGATGATGGAAAAGATCTTCGTCACATTCAGCACACCAGCACAACGTCATGTTTACAGTCGTTATCGTTCAACCACGAAGAAACTTTCGGTTGTGGGCATCGATGGCACAGGGTCGATTGCTGGTACTTTTTTACGGCCCGATGGGATGCGATCTGGGCATATATTTTACTATCCCATTGTCATTATCTTCGAAGAAAAGGTGTTGACTATTCATGGGATGTTTACTGAGAGCCAGAGCACAGAGACGTTCGAGAGATTTCTCAAAGTCTGGATCAATCCTCCGAGGTCATTCCCCAAGTAACCCAAACCATCTCAACTGTTTTCTGATAATTCACGAGCTTTATTCAATGCGAGTTGGCTTGCTCTCAATGAGCAGAATATATCTACATATGTAGATACATGTTTTCAATTCGCATCAAACCATCCCGAGTACCCATATCGCCCAAAGATCAGTACAATCATCAGGTTAGATGTAACCCATCTTGTGAAAATGGTGCTAGGTTGGCCTTCTCTGAAACAACTACCACTGACAACTGTTCGAAGAATGTACAAATATTGCTTGGGTTTGTTGATCGACTGTCAAACGCTTTCATCATTTGAAGAAATTTTTCTCCTTATTTGTACTCTCGAATCACACGAATATCAAGATGAAATCAGCATAGTAATTCCTAGCGTCACAACGATTTTAGATGTCCGCAAAGCCTTGGAATAGAAAATCGCAACGAGAAGTGAAGATTTTTTTCAAGAAAAATAGTTTAGAGGAAGTCACTGATGGGAAAGCTAAGGATTTTTTCTGATGCTACCGCCTAGACGAGCAAGAGTCATATCCGCGAATGGATTGGCAAATTAGCAACCAGAGCACAAGTCAATGAAGTTCCTCAGACGCCAATTGAACCGAATGCGTTTTATACCCCATCGTTTATTGCTGATCTGACAGAACTTTTGTATGAATTTCTCCCCGTAAAAATGATAAATAATTGGTAGAAAACCCCTTCACCCGACTATCAGTGCAGTAACTCTCAAGATTAAATTTCACGAGGGTTGTACCTTGTGAGGGTCAAACGTCACGAGGGTCGTACCTTGCAAGGGTCAAACGTCACGAGGGTCATACCTAGCAAGCGTCAAACATCATGAGGTTCATATCTCGCAACGATCATCTCTGGCGAGGGTCAAATATGGCACAGGTCGTATCTCGCAAGGACTCCGCCTCGTGAGGGTCAAACGTCGCAACGGTCGGTTCAGAGGTCAGAAGGGTTATACCTCGCGAGGATCATATCTCCTATTAGACCCTTGACGATTTTCCGTTTTGCTCCTTTTGTTTGACCCTCATAATCGTTCGACCGTTGTGCTTGTCTTTCCTGCCTCCCCGATTGCCGCTTGACTTTTGAGATTGTCCTCTACCTACCTCTGTTGTTTAACCGTTACAACGTTTGACCCTCGCGAGGTCAAACCCTTGCGATCTTTGATCCTCGTGAGGTTGAACCATTGCGATGTTTGACTCTTGCGAAGCATGACCCTTGCAACCCTCTCAACGGGGTTGTTCTCGCGCCAGAACAACTCTGTTGTTTTCAATGCCGCACACACACTGTCAAAAAGGTCGAAAACCTCCTTGGTAAATTACGTGTTTTTTGGCATGTAGAAAACTTGGTAAAATGCCGATGGTATGTTACTTGCCCAACCCTGCTCATGATTCACATGGGCTTAGCCGACCGATATTAATTTTTCAATTAATGCACTTATTGAATCGATTGCTAATCGTTGCCGATCGTTGAAGTGCATTTAATAATGTTTGATAATAATTTCTTGAATTATCAAAAATTAATCAAATTCGCCCATGTGTTTATCCATTTCAAGAAATTATTATCAAACGTTATTAAATGCACTTCAATCATCGGCAAACGATTAGCAATCGATTCAATAAGTGCATTAATTGAAAAATTAATATCGGTCGGCTAAGCCCATGCAATCTGCTCATGAGTACGCCCAGCATGAACCCTGAAAATCCCACCATCGACAACATTACCAGCGCTCCAACCACCCGCAGATACCCAATAAGTTCGTTGGACTGTCGGTAAGTTTCCCGATAACTTACCGATAGTCCAACGAACCCGACC
>NW_021680346.1:3464104-3522605 GCF_001412515.2 Diachasma alloeum
TCGTCGCCAAGGCAACGCCCCCACCCTTCCGTCGACCGCGCTCATTCTCGCATATTCAAACCTTCCCCCTGACGAACGTAAAACCCAGGCACAATTCAGGTGGACGCCAACGGGCTGTCGCGATGGTAACGCGTTTACCGCACTATAACGAAAAACCCGTGTATCTCACCTGTTTCACAACCTGCGTGACGTAGTTTCCTCAACGGATCACGTGACCAGCCTATACCACTTTTCGAAAGGTAGAATAGCAGTCTCGGTCTCCGCGGCAAACACCGAGTGGAGGCGGAGGTAACAAACGATTCCCTGGGTTTGTAGAAGTGCACCCAAGTCAAACCGCACCCAGCGTAAAGTACGGTTGTGAGTCCCCGTGGGTGACTAGCGTCCACCAGGTATATTTTTTAGAACGGGTATTGATCCAATCGGGAATTTCTCAAACCCAAAATTTTCATTTCATCCCGTTTTTTTACCCAATTTAATGAATCTATGATCGTAACTCCAATGAAATTACACAACAGTGATGTAAAACGTCTCGTGTATTTGTGTAATCAAGAGCTAGTGAAACTCAGTGCGATAAATCGTTGAAAGTGAATTTGTCTCGATAAAACAGTGAAATAAGGGGAATTACAAAGTTCAATGTGTGGGATGTATCTTCACGACGGTGGAACGATCGTTACATTCAACCTGCGATTGTTGCACTGATATGTGACACATTGTTTGTAATTCATTTGTGCTGGAGATAATAAAACTGAGTGTTGCCATTGATGAGTGTGTTTCGTGTTAAAATGCATTCACTATGGTTTTTAATTGTGATTACCATAGTGCGATGTCAGGACGAGGTGTCGACCGATACACCTTCAATTTATTACACGGAACCATCGATTCCCACGAATGACGCCAAGGATCTCATGGAATTGTCGGGGGGGCACATTATCGCGGGTCAGAGGATTTTGGAGAGGTCGAAGAGTCCTTATGTCCTGCGGGAGGATCTTTATGTCGATCGCGAGGGCGAACTCGTTATTGAGCCCGGGGTTGAGATCCGGTTTGCTCCGATGATCGGTATCACTGTTCGAGGCATCATCACTGCCAAGGTAAACATGTCTAATGATTTTTAAATGGGGAGGGGTGGGGGGCTATTCGCATTCAAAATACGTTCGTTATCGCGGGGTTGGAATTTTCGGGGGTCGGGGGGGATTCGATTTAAGTGCAGTCTAGGAGGCAAGAATGTTCTTTGTTCGGCGGAGGGAGAGGGGAGTGTGACGCGAGACTGGGAAAAAGGTTTATTGAAAGAGAAAGACGGTGGAGCGAAAGTCAAATCAGAGGAACGATAGAGTTCTAAGGTGGTGAATCATTACGATTTTTGGTTTTTTTTTTGCGCAGTAGAAGATCCCAAACATCGTAATGATCGTCTTGTGGTAGAATAAGTGAAATTTGGGAGTGAAATTAAGGGGGTTCACACCACTTTTTTCAAATATCAGATGTATTTGATTAATAAATTTTGCGATTTCAAAAAAAATTCTTCATTTAAAAAGAAACGTGTAGGCGTGAAATATGACATTTTTATTTTTCATTAACGTTCTTTTTTTGTTAAATTTCATATGAGAGATTGGGGAACAGGGTTTATTGAGAGTGAAAAACGGCGGAGCGAAAGTCAAATCAGAGGAAGGATAGAGTTCTAAGGTGGTGGATCATTACAATGTTTTGGGTTTTTTTACGTAGTAAAAAATCCACGGTGGTCAAGTCCATGATTTTTGGGGTAGAATCAGACACATTTGGGAGTGAAATTAAGGGGCGCTCACACCACAACGCACTTTTTGCAAGTACTAGAAGTATTACGAATATAAGGACGAATAAATTCGGCGATTTAAACGAAAATTTCTTCTTCATTTAAAAAGAGATGTGTAGGTAGGAAATTGAAATTTTGATTTTTCAATAACATTTTTTTTTTATTTAACAAAAGAACTCGAGCGATGCCACATTCCATACGGGAGATTTTGCAGAAGGTCATATGGAATAGACAAAAAAAAATATGGTAAAAAATATTGAAAAATGACGATTTTCGATAGGAAAAGTAAAAAAAAATTCGGATGCATATTTTCATCACAAAAGTCAATTATGACGTGACTGAGGGATTCAAAATCTGCCCCCCCCTACTCTTCCCTTCCTACACTGGTCTATTCCATTTCCCAAAGAGGGCGTAATGGAGCCAGATAATTCTGAATATAATTTTCCAAATTTAGGCAAAAAGTCGGGCAAAATGGGACGTATTTAGATTTTTTCCAATTATCAATATCTTAATTTATAAATGAAGATCTTGACAATTAGAGAAGATCACGAAACGTCCCATTTTGCCCGACTCTCTCCTATTGTAATCTGATTATTGGTTGAGCTTCTTCTGATGAAAATATCCATCGAATTATTAATTAATTTTTTTTCAGTTTGTTATCAAAAGTTGGTATTTTTCGATTATTTGGGTGTAGATTTACGTTTAAATTATTCTCATATTTTAATCGATTAACTGAGGGAATTATTGGCGTAATAGTATGATTTTTACAATTTTTTCATTTTTTGTATGATTTTTGCATTTTGACACTCATTATTTGTTCATATTTGACCCTCGTGATGTTTATATTTGACTTTTTGGATAGACGTAGTCGTAAAAATATTGAAATGATAAATGTTCAGCGAAGAACATTAATTAGGAAAAATACATTTTAATATATTTTTAGATGAACCTCACGTCCATTTACAAAATGAACGAAAATCGATAAATAGTAATGGGAAAATCCTGACAATATTCATGTTTAATTAACTATTTAATAAGTGAATTAGAGCTCAGAAAATAATTCATCTTGCCTGAGCCATTGAAAATCTCTAGGCGAAAACGACAAGTTCTCGCCAAATCCTTCCACTGTTGAAAAAAAAATGGACATTTTACGTACGATTTAGTAGGAATTGTCAGTAGAATGATATTGAATAGATTTAGAAGGGAGAGGCTCTATGAAATTTCAAATTGAAGAGGACATCCACCTGGATTTTTCAAAATTTCAATCCGTTCTCACTGAAAATTATTGAATCAAATTTTGCGCTTTTCATTCATTTGGTCATTAAATCGTAAAATTACCGAGATGTTTCAGTACCGAAAGTTTGCATTTAAGAAAATCCCCGCAACGTTTTTCGTCACCGAACTTAGGCTATAAGTCAACTCTATTCATCGCTATTACTATATCCATGTCTGTAGTAATAGATCCCTACAGTCATAAATAGTTATACCTAATTATAACTATTTCTATAGCTGTAAATAAAACTATACAGATACACTGAGAAAAAAATTAATTTTAATATTTTTTAAATATTTTAATATTTTTTTTATTTTGAATATTTTTATATATTATAATATAATATATATCATCATCATCATATATCATCATTATAGATTTCTGTTGTGGCTTCTCTGCCAGTTTCATCTGCAACGTTCACATATTGACCGAAAAATACTCAAAAATTAACTCCATTTCATCTCAACAAAAACAGTTTTTTCGAAGTGACCATAAGACTTCCAACATCTGCCACCTCCGTTTTTTGTCCTTTTTCCTAGGATTACGTAAATAGTTTTCATGTTTATGTTTTTGTTCCGAGGATTGTCGTGAGATTTTTTGGGTCGAAATACCTGACTCCTCCGGGGCTCCATTGTGCGGGTTTGGATCCCATGAAGATGAGAATGAATAGAATTGAGGGGAAATCCTCTACCTGACCCACTATCCCTCGTATTCTCAGCGGCAAGGTTTTTTCACACTTTTTATGAATGAATCTGGGGCCCCTATACTGTGTCGGGTGACACGAGTAAGGTGTAATGTACATTTCACCTGATACTAGGTGCTATCGGGCTCTGGGTTATCTTATCACATTGGCACGAGTTGTAAATACATTTTGTGGTTTGAGGTGTTGATACGAATAATTGGATATGGGGAGGGTGCAGTTAACGATGATTCAGAAGGACGGGTATTTGGGTTTGATAATGTGAATCATTGGTGACATGGGATATCTCCGGAAATCGATAAGAGGATTCTCTAGATAGTGGAGGGCTCATTAAATTGATGATCAAATTTTTTATTATATTTCTTGAGGCTTCTCTGGCAATAACAGATGATTGCTCATTCCTTAATTTCGTATTCATTAATTTAAATATCTCCTAAACAAACTGATTTATGGGAAAATATTTAGAGGATTTTTTTGCCCATGAAATTCTTTTTAGAAAAGTCTCGTAGTTTTTTCTCTGCATTTGCTAGTTGCAGAGATATTTTGAAAATTGTCTATAAATGTGGTTTTTCCAACAGAAAATTTTGAAATTTTGATTTTCAGTGATTTTTAAATATCTTGGGAATCAATCGATTTTGTCGGAAATGGTGAAAGAATTTTATGTTCTCTATAAAATTGTGTAAAGAAGAGATCTTTTGGTATTTTTCTCCAAATCTACTCATTACGGAGATATTCTCAAAAATAATGTCTAAAATAAAATCATATTCACAATTCTGTATCCAATTTATTATAAAGACATTCGGCAAATGTCTTTACAATGAAGGGATTAGTAGGGGAATTTACAGAAAAGTTCTTTAGCCCAAAAAATTCCAAGTTTTAAACAGCAAGAAGAAGAGAATTTCCTCAAGTTACTTAAATTTTCGAGAAAAATATGCATCGAATTTTAAAAATAATTGTAAAACAAAATAGTGGAGGGCTCATTAAATTGATGATCAAATTTTTTATTATATTTCTTGAGGCTTCTCTGGTAATAATACATGATTCCTTATTCCTTAATTTTGTATTCATTAATTAAAATATCTCCTAAACAAATTGATTTATGGGAAAATGTTCAGAGGATTTTTTTTGCCCATGAAATTCTTTTTGGAAAAGCCTCATGGTTTTTCCTCTGGATTTGCTAGTTGCAGAGATATTTTGGAAATAATCTATGAATGTAATTTCTCTAACAAGAAATTTTGAACTTTTGATTTTCATTGATTTGTAAATATCTTGGGAATCAGTCGATTTTATCGGAAATGTTGAAAGAATTTTTTGTTCTCTATAAAATTGTGTAAAGAAGAAATCTGTTGGTATTTTTCTCCAAATCTACTCATTACGGAGATATTCTCAAAAATAATGTCTAAAATAAACTCATGTTCATAATTCTGTATCCAATATCCTGCAAATGTATCTACAACAAGCGGATTAATACGGAAATTAAACAAAAAGTTCATTAGCCCAAAATATTCCAAAGTTTTAAGTAGCAAGAAACCGAGAATTTCCTCAAGTTACTTAAATTTTCAAGAAAAATGTGCATCGAATTTTAAAAATAATTGTAAAAAAATTAGTTTGCCCTCGTTTCTATTTTCTAGCCCAATTCCGAATCAGAATATTCAACGTTACCCACCAATCCCTCCTCCCGGAAACCTATTCCCCAAGCTAAATGAGGAAGAATCAAACAATATTTCGAAATGAGCTGACGAGTGAATGCCGATGGCTGACGTGCAACATGCATGAATCACACTCACTAGTATGACTGTCACAGATTCATGATTCACCCGAGAAACAGTCAGTCTCCACCGCAAAACCCGTGATAATTTTCTCTTTCTCAAATGATTCCGAAAAAATGACAATTGGAATTATTCCCGGAAAATGTCATTCAGTGTAACGGATTCTCTGCCGGTGTATTTCTTTGTGCTAGAGGAGTCTCAGTGGGTGTTTCTGTTCTTTGTACCACTGAAAACGGGAGTTATGATCGAGCGATGTTGATAGTATATCCCAGTCTTTATGTTCATTGCTCTCGGCTTAATTCACAGGAAAACGACGTTAAATTTGATTTAAAGAGAAAAAAAATTATGATCTTTCAAATTTTTCAGAAACAATGGATTTCCAATTTTTTGAGCAGCAGGAAGAGGAGAATGTTTTTATAAACTTGATTTTTGAACCAAATTATGAGTATTTAGCACTAAATTATGCTGAATTTTCAATCAAAATTGAAAATTCAAGAATATTTTTACATAAATGTTCCTAATTTTCATTGATTTTTTTCATGATAATAGGAAATTTTCAATTCCAAGATTCTTCGAAATGTCAGTAGAACTACAATGAATTTATGTGATCATTGCTCTTGGTTTAACCCTAGATTGCTCACAAGAGGGAAACCCCGCCACACGTCGTTTTTCTTTAATTACAATTCACTGGTTAACCGGAAAAATAAAAAAAAATTGACTTTGTCAATTGAAGTGTCTAAAGAATTATAGTAGTTTTTACAACAACATATTTCCTGAAATTCCTAAAGAAAACAAAATATTTCGAACAGATGAATTATTTCTTCCAATATTTATTGAATTGCCCATCCAGAAACTCGCTAACGCACCCGGGCAGTGTAGAGTGAATTCGGCAACACTAAGAGCCTCAATAACACGGGGGGGAATCTCCGCGGAGATGACCAGAGTCATAGGATCGCGTTTGATGACCAGACTACGGTTAATCCATAGAGAAGCAACATTGTATTTGATTTAGAGAGACAAAAAACCATGAAATTTCAAATTTTTCAGAAACATTAATAGATTTCCAAATTTTTGAGGAGCAGGAAGACAAGAATTTGTTTATTTACTTGATTTCGGAACCAAAATATGAGTATTTTGTACTAAATTATACTGAATTATCAAATAATTGAAAATTTGGGAATATGCTTACATGAATCTTCCTGATTTCTGTTGTTTGTTTTCATGATGATAGTGAATTTTCAATTTCCAGATTCTTCTAAATGTTAGCAGAATTACAATGTTAAGGAAAAAATTGAAATGTCATGGACAGTTTAGTTGTAATTTCCAGGAGAGCGACATCTAAATCAATGCAAAGGGAAAAAATTAATGAAATTCCAAATTTCTTGGAATATTTAATACACTGTTAGAAATTTCTTGAAATTTTAGTCAAAATGTCATCTTGAATTTAATTCAACATGCAATCGTTCATGAAATTTCTCATTTTTCCTGAAAATTCAAGAACATTGTGTTTTTTTTAGGTTCAGTAATTATTGATATTTCACTGAAAACTTGAATTTCCAAACTCAGTGAGAAAATTGAACATTCGATACAACTGAATTTTAAATAGAATGAAAACTCAGATAGTTGTCTGAATTGTCTCAATTTTCAATATTTTCCCGCGTCATATGGAAATTGACCTGCCATACAAGGAAAAAATGGGAATTCCAAATTTCTGGGAATATTAAATAGAATTCCAAAGTTTTAAACAGCAAGAAAACGAGAATTTCCCCAACTTACTTTCCCCGACTTTTCATAAAAACATCATTATTGGGTATTTCTTTGTGCTAGAGGATTCTTAATAGGTGCACTGTTCTCTATATTACTGTACTATACTACTGAAGACGGAAATCAACGGTGTGCCCATGGGCTATGCCCGTGTAGAGTTATGATCGAGCGAGGTTGATAGTGTAACCCAGTTTTTATGTTCATTGCTCTCGGCTGCAGCGCGAGTTGCAATGCTCCGGTGTTTACCGAAATGAGGTGTTTGCTTGTGAGTGGCATTGAGGAGAGATCACAGTGCATAGTTGATAAGGTAATTCATCTCGGGTTTCTGGAAGTTTAAAATAGACGCTTTGAGTCGGGTCGAGGGTCGTCCATAGATCTATGCACTAGGTCGTGAATTATTGGAGTTTTAAAAGACCTCAGGGGGAGAAGAAAACTACAGAGATGCGGGAAAAACTTTGCGGAGTGAATTCTCAGCCGAAAGAGGGTGAAAAAATCTGAAAAATGGCTTGAAAAAATTGTTCTTTTTATAAAAACTGCATGAAGCGAGTCGACGGTAATCTGAAGGGCACAAATAATTTTAAGAAGTGATTAAAAATGCGAGGTGGGGACACCATCTTTGAGCCCCTCGCGACAGATAGCGCAAGTATCCAGGCAAAATGGCGTCCATTCTCTGTTGGCTGAGAATTCATGGCGCGAAGTTTTTAGATTTCAGTAATTTTTTTTCGTACCCGAGATCTCTTGATCGCTAAAGTGGTAACTACACCATGGTTCAGAGAGAAAAAAGAATTTGCCTTGCAATTTTTCAAATTTATGGTGTGTGAGGCGTGTAAAAATTCCATAACACAATAGACGTGAGTGGAAGTCCATTTCAGTGATTTTATTTTCTGTCAAAAAACATGTTCCGCTCATAAATCAGAGATAAAAGTATCACACAAAATGAAAGAGAAGAATAAAAAAAATAATGATAAATATGAATGGGAAATGTCTCGTATTGCCTTTATAAAACTCTGAATACAAAAAAGTGATTTGAAAACTGAAATGGCTGCATTGAGGATGATTTCCATCAATTTGCGCAAAAGAATGGAAATTTTATTCCCGAGATCTCTTAATCGCGAAAGTGGTAACTACATCACGATTCATTTGTAGAAGACAAAAAAAGAATTTGTCATCTAATTTTTTAAATTTATGATGTGTGAGGCATGTGAAAATTCCGTAACGTAATAGACATGAGTGGAATTCCGTGTCAGTGATTTTATTTTCTGTCAAAAAACATTTCCCTCATAAATCAGAGATAAAAGTCTTATACAAAATGAAAAAGAAAGAATTAAAACAAAATTAACGATAAATATGAATGGGAAATATGTCTCGTATTGCCTTCATAAAATTCTGAATACAAAAAAGTGATTTGAAAACTGAAACGTTTGCATTGAGGAAAATTTCCATCAATTTGCGCAAAAGAATGTAAATGTTCTGAAGTGGATCTCCTTGAGTGGTACCTGAAACGAACATAAAAATATGAAAATATATGGAGCATTTGAAATAAGTTAAGATCTGCTGAGTAAGATCCTCGAACAAACGACCTTTATTGCGTTAATTACCGCAGCTCAACGTGCTACAGTGCTAGCCGTTACTCACTACAATGGTCTCGTTCGCACGCGGGGCCTCAACTGCAGAAAGTCCATACTTACACAAAAGGCGATGTACATGTGTGTCCGCGGTGTTACGTGTGTGGTATTCCGCGTTACGAATGCGCGAGACCCTTTTATGTATTTGATCCGTAAAGGAAGTTTAAAGCGTAAGTGCATCCTTCAGATAATTAGATAGAGAACCCCACAACCTCTTGTTTCTTGCAATAAAATTTTGATTAATAAATTGTTCACTAATTTTTATTGAAATTTGAAAAGACTTTCAATTGCCAATTATCATTAAACAATTAATTCTAAATTTTTGAATTTTCTTTTTTGGCTAATCAAATTATCGTCAATCTTTCGAAATTAAATGCTGATTTATGCAATATTTGAAAATTTAAAAGATTAGGATTGAGGAAAATTGTCGAGAAAAATTTTGTATGCAATGAACTAATTTTAATTCGACATTATCATTGTGCCTATTTCTTTTCAGAAAAAACATCTCTCTATATTATAAAAATCTACATCGATTTCTGGTGATAAAAATTTCGTACTCGAAATTAAAACTCCACAATTAACGGTCAAAATAAGGGTCACGAGGGTCAAAATGGTCATGAAGGTCAAAATAAGCATCACGAGATACAAACTCAGGGTTAGGAGGGTCAGCATAAGGGTCACGAGGGTCAAAATGGTCATAAGGGTGAAAATAAGGATCACGAGATACAAAATCAGGGTCAGGAGGGTTAGAATAAAGGTCACAAGGATCAGAATAAGGGTTACATGAGTCAAAATAAGGGTCACGAGGGTCAGGTTAAGGGTCAAGAGGGTCAGAATAAGGAAGATGGGGGGTATATAAGAGTCATATGGGGATTGGCGAGCGAAGGGAGCACGGGGCGTAACTCCCTAGTGATCTACATATAGAAGAAATTCTGTCTGAAACAGTTCTCAGACAGAAAGTCTGCATATTCATTAATTTCGATTGAAATTTAGAATCAATTAATCAATTGTTATTGAACGATTAATTCTAAATTTTTGAATTGGATTTGTCAATGTCAATCTTTCAAAGTCAATTACTGATTTATGAAATATTTGAGAATTTGAAAAATGATGACTGAGGATTAATTTAATAAAAATTGTACAATACATTCAACTAATTTTGCAGGCAATGAACTAATTTTCATTCTACATTATGGTTTTGCCTAACTCTCTTCATAAAAAATATGATATACATAACAAAATTATGTCTGAAACAGTTCTCAGAAAGAAAGTCTGCAAGTAAATTTGTTAAATAACTCGGTGAAAACGTTTCAGTTCCTGACTATAACGAAACAGAATAGTAGAAAGGACAGTAATAAGAAAGGAAGTGTCTGCGTTTATTGTTTTCGAGGCTTTTCTGTTGACTCTTCCCCCCGACGACGTGAAATCTACTCTTCCGGATGATAGAATCCTCGATCCACGTTTGCGCCAGATTCCAGGGTAATTCTATCGTTCGCAGGCACTTCTCAAACCGCAACCGTACACCGTGATCTTACTCTACCGTAAGTCCGTATAGTAAAAGGTTCGTGAATGTTACTGAGCCACACTTTAAAGTGCATAAAAAATTGAGGTATTCCCATCTCGGTTAACATCTACGGTATGGCGAATGGGTCAAAGTGACTAGTGTCTGTGGCTCCGAGGATTACCCTGTTAGAATCTGCTTTAACATCTACCAGTTCCAGAAGGGAATAATCATTGCAAAAGCAAAAATGAATGAAATTTGATACAAAAATGTAACGGAATTTAAAAAAAAATTTTTTATTCGAGAATAAATATTCTTTATCAAAGGATTAAAGGAAAAAATAGAAATTTCATGGACTGTTTGTCGCGAGGGGCTATTCACAGGCGAATTGCGTGACACCGCGATTACAAATTTTAATCGATTACCCAGGATTACGGAACTGATTACACTGATTACCATTGCTTACGGGATAACCGTGATTACCAAGAGCACAGAATATGATTACATGATTACAAATGATTTCGTCGATTACATTCTGTGATTACCAAACATCTGTAATTATTGAAATCACAAAAAATGGCCTCTTATTAAATATGAATTGATGGAAAAATTAATTATTACAACCTTCAAAGAAATGAGGAAGGAGGGGCGGGGATTAGAACAGAGGAATACACTCTCCATCACTCCATATAAAAATTTGGGCATTTATAAGTGCTATCGGAAACATAAATTTACTGAATATCTGCCATTGATGGAGAATGAAACTTACTAGCAGATAGTTCAGAGATAATTCAGTCGTTGGTTCTCCAGAATAAAAAGAAATTTTAACTCTGTTGAATCAATTTTCTACGGATAAATGCTCTGCAAAACGCATTGGCTACGCAAATTTCTGAACCATAAACATCTGGGATTCCAAGAAAAATTGATCCAGGGATCTTTGAGACTTACCGTTGGTAGAACTGACGCGCTCGAAAATTCAAAAACCAAATTCACGGTCTCAGTAGGAGCAACTACAAAAGATTACACTGATTACAAATGATTACAGTGATTACAAATGATTACCACTTGATTACCGAAACTTGATTACAAATATGATAATCATGTGATTACATTGATTTCATTGGGATATCAATTGATTACATCTGCGAGTGACACCATGATTACACCTGTGAATAGCCCCTCGGTTCGTTGTAATTTATAGTGAAGGGATGTTGAATTTAAGTTAGGGAGAAGAAAAAATCATGAAATTTCAAATGTCTTAGAAAAATTAATGAATTTCCAAATTTTTTAGCGGCAGAAAGATGAGAATTCTTTTATGAACTTGATTTTTGAAACTAAATATGAGGATTCAGTTCCATATTATACTGAATTTTCAATCAATTGATAATTTAAGAATATGTTGGTGGCTCCGAGGATTATCCTAGTAAAATTTCCCGAAGAAAATGATCATTGCGAAAAAAATGGATGAAATTTGATGCAAAAATGGCACGGAATTTAAAAAAGATTCTTTATTCGAGAATGAATATTCTTCTGGCAATGTTAGAAAAAAATAGAAATTTCATGAACACTTTGGTCGGAATCTCCAGCAGAGCGACATTGAATTCAATGTAGAGAGAAAAAATTCATGAAATTCCAAATTTCTCGGAATATTTAATAGCATTCGAAAGTTTTAAGCAGCAAGAAGGCGAGAATTTCTCAGACTTCCTTGAATTATCAATAAAAACATTCAATTACGAAATTCTTAGAAATTTCAGTGGAATTGACACTAAATGAGAATTACCCCGAATTTCACAGGAAATTTAGCCGAAAATCTTCAGCAGTGAAAGAATAATTTTAAAAACGGGGAGATGTGGACCAAAATAGAAACATCCGATCTTATTTAATGCCAATAACTCAATGAATTGATGAGATGAGATGGGTTTTTTTCCAATAAAAAATACTTTTTTGCAACGAGTTCATCTTCTGAGTACAACATCCATTATTCATCAATATTTTTCTCTTGGAAACGAAAGGAAAATATTAAAAAATGAGGTTCTAAATTGACTTATTCCGGCCATTATTCTCGGAATAAGTCAATTTAGAGGAAAAAACTACGGTCGGAACAATAATATTATGGAGATGAAAAAATGAGATTGTGTGTGAACATTCATATTCTTTGACAATCATAGTTTTATATTGTAAAGAGTGGGTACATTTAATAAATAAATAACTGCTTATTCAAGATTTTGGAATAAAATAAATAATAAAAAAGTGACACGTCCGCAGACGAGGAATCAAGATAAAAGAAAAAACGAGAAAGAAAGAGGCGATCATTACATGAAAGTGATTGAGAGAGAGGAAAAGGGCAAATACGCAACAATATTATTTCCATGAAAAATTTGAAAAAATGAAAGCAAAGCAATTTTATTCTCAATAATAGCTCCAGGTATTTAATTTCTAATCATCTATAAGTATATATAAAATGCTTATCTAGTCTTCTTTGTCTTGATCTCCCATTTCAATTTTGTCTTGATCTTCAATTTTTTTCATATTTAAAACGAAGAGAAAGTAATCTTCCAACGGAAAGAAAAAAATTCAAAAAATTTCCAGAAATTACACGTTGACCGTGTCATAGGGGAAAAATCATCATGCATTATATACGAAAGGTATGAAATTATATAGCGAGCCCCTACTGTCTACTGCCGCCGGAAATACCAGAAAATGGTGAATGGAGGTGTACTTATTCCATTCGCCATGCATAACGAACATATTGTTATTGTTGCATTGATGTAGTAAAGGGCGTTTACGCGGACAGGTGTGTAGGAGCACGTCAATAAGTACCATAGGTGAATATACCGTACTAAGTCAATAGTAGAACAACATCCCAGATTGAAAATTTCCTCGAATAATTTGAGAATATTCTCTCCTCTTGCAACCGAAGACGACCAGTTTCGCCTCGGGTTATTATCATTATAAATATCAAGATTATCAGATGGAGTCTTATCAATGAAGGTAGACAGAGAGATTGATTATTACTGTCGTTATACTATTTTTCGTGTTGGAGTTACGTGGGATGAGGAAAGTATGCAAAAATTCAATAGAAAACCTACCGAATTCGCTAGGAAATTCTATTGGAATTCTATTGAAAAATTCTATCTGTTTTTTACGCCGATTCTATTGAATATTCAATAAAAAAGTCAATAGATTTTCAATTTCTGTTAGAATTTTGCTCTTGAGATTTTTTCTATAAGAATGCTTGGGCATCAATTCTCTAATTGTAATTTTTTTCCACTTGGATTCGGTAATGCAAAACAAAACAAAATCCAGCGGAAAAAACTTGGAAAATTTGTGCCCAGTAATTCTAAAAGACAAAATCTCACGAAAAACATTCGAACGGAAATTCAAAATATATTGACTTTTTCTTGACAAATATAGAATAGACACGGACGAAAAAATTTAATAGAAAAACCTATCGAATTCATTAGAAAATTTTATTAAATTTCTATTGAACTCTTCTATTAGTTTTTGGCCGATTCTATTGAAATGTTCAATAGAAAGTATTCAGTAGAAAAAGTCAATAGAATTCAATTTTTCTATATAACTTATTCTATTGAGATATATTCTATAGAATTTCCTCGGTTCAAATTTTCTAAGTTTTTTCGTTTGATTTTCTTGATGAGAAGAAAAAAATAGAATGAAAAAAAGAATAAGCTATATAGAAAAATCGAATTCTGTTAACTATTTCTATTGAATCTTTTCTATTGAACATGTCAATAGAATTAGCCAAAAATTAATGGAAAGTTTAATAGAAATTCAAGAGAATTTTCTAACGAATTCGATAGGTTTTTGTATTGAATTTTTTCATGCATGTGTGAGAAGAACAAGAGGAAATAAGAATTTTTTTTAAATTTCGCTAGCGTTGATGCCATTTCATTAAGCCCTTTCTCTTGTCGCATTCGATATTTATTTTTTTAATTAATTATTTGTAATCATTCTGATTGCAAAAAGCAATACGATCGATGAGAATCATATGTCCCAATTTATCGGCTGTTAAATTTTCAAATTACAATAAATTACTTGTTCATATTCTAATTCCTATGCTCACAGAATAAGATTTTAATCATAATTGCAATTCAATTCCTTCTAGAACACACTTTCAAATGTGAATTTTTGGAATTACATGTTTGTTGATACTCTGGTAAAAGTGCGTGTCCACACTGTTATCCATTTTTAGTTAGTTCACACGGTTATTCAATTAATCTGTTGTTCATCTCATCAATATAATTCCGTGCTTAGAATATTGTCATCTCGTGTTTTCTGCACAAAATTAAAAATTAAAACTTAATTTGGAATATTGAGTCACAGCTTCTTTTTATTCATATCAGAAATTTTGTATTTGGATATTAATATTATATGTTCAAAGTGAAAAAATCGATCATCTCTTTCACAATATTGCATTCAGATTCTCCTATCCTTAACGTCGAAAATATGAGACGATCTCATAATTCTAGCTATTAATTCTGATCCACTGAGTTTGAAGATAACCATTTTTTAAAAATATTTTTGTTGGCACAAGTAAGACTTGTTTGAAAACTCTGTCGTTTGTACTCTCTTTGGAAACATGAGGTATCGCTAATAGATTTCGTTCGTCGATTAGAGTCGGTGTGAAATATCGTTATTGTTAGTATCCTCTTCACATATAGTCGAAGAGGTAATCAGAGCGTAGCAGTGAGACTCGAATCGAGTCGACATGACATCATTATCTGTTCAATCATATGGTATAGGAGGTTTACGTAATATATGTTGGACGGTCTCACATGGTACATTTTCATTGATAGTGAAAAGTTTGTACGTGAAGCCACACTGAGAGAAAAGATTAGCTCTGCCGAAAAACTATGTGTTCCACGTGGGAATATTTGATGGAGTGGGACAGATTTATTTGAGGAACATTAACCATGTTGATAGAAGGAAATTTAATATCTTTCACAAAAATTAAATTTTTGTCGTGATCATCAGAATATCCCTAGAAGAATTCGAACTCTTGGCAGAAAAAAATGTAATCTATTGTACGACAATCATTTAATCTGAGAGAACTCCATAGATTTATACCATGGAAAGAATACATTGACGAGGAAAGAATATTTTTTCCTAAAAAAATTGTCCCCTAGAAATTATTTAGTTTTGCCAATAACACAGTTTTCGGCAAGAAAATTGTAGTTTCCTCTTGAAATTATCATTTGTTCCATGGAAATTATAAGTGTTTATTGGACAAAAATATACACTACTCAATAACATTCACTTGATAAAACCGGAGCCTCATATAATTCTCTGTAGAACGAATGTATTTACCCGAAAGACATAAATGTCTCACGAGAACAATTACTACTACGAAAATTATCATGTTTTGGTGGAAACTTTCTTTTTGTCCACAAGTAAAATTGATTCAACACAATAAAAGATCTTGTCAGGGAAACATAATTTTTCGGCAGACCAATTTTTTTCTCTCGGTGTATCAAGGAGTTTGTCTTTCGAGGAAGGACGATTGGTCTAGGAAATTTGATATTGATGCTTGGGTGGATGAAGAACACGTGGGGCTTCTTGCTTCCTGCACTGGGGCAATTTCCTGTCTAAGGATGTTCAGGTGGGCAGGTGGACAAATGAAAAGGCATCATGAAGAATGGTGTAGAATATTTGAGTGGCATCCAGTGGTGAATAAAATGTTAAAGTGGCATAAAATGTTAAAGGCGAAAACATAAATAGTAATGTTTTTACGTTTTGCTGAGCAATTAATATTTTCGGTAGAAAATCATTTCAGGCGAAAATGTCGGGAAACATTTTTTGTTCAATATTTTGGCAGTTGAAATCGCAATCGCCCCTTAAGAAATTTCTTCGTTGACATTTTCTCCGTTCCAAAAACATTTTTTGTCATTTTCGCGATAAATCAATGGTTTTCGCGATGAATATGGCGAATTCATTCAATAGTGTAAATCAAATTCCAATTTTGTTTATTCAATGTTCTGCCTTTATCGTGACAACTAATAATGAGAGAAGTCTTTCAACATTTTTTCCTAAAAAAACTCGTTCTGTAAATAAAGGCACAATTATTTCGGTTTTAGACAATTTTATTTTGGTTTAGAAAAGGACTGCGCTTAAAAGAAAATATAGATACTTGTTTTTGTCTATAATTTTTTAAACAACAAAATCACTAATTTCCTAGATAAATCTAAAATGAATAATGTAGCTCTATCCTTCGGCCGGGCTACGCTGTACTTTTGGATATTTTCAGTTTTTAAATTTTTCAACTAAATTGCATGGAAAAAAATTGAAAAAATTCATACCCAATCAGTATTATCTAAATTAAATTTTGCAAAATATTGATATTTTTTCAAACATTTCCCTCCTATAAGTAAATAATAAAACTTGTTTGTAAAACGGTGGATTAGCTTTTATGAGGTGTCAAAAAAATTCGTGATTTTTTCACATCTAATGAAAAAAAATGCAGATTTTAATCTTTGATTACAATGGAAATGTTGATTTTTACATAAGACACTGGGTTAAATCCTGATTTTTAAAAATTTCTTCTTTGAAAAACCAAAACGATAATTAAATTGAGAAAAAATTAGAATTCCGAATCTAATCGAGTTTTCTGCAATTTTTTTGCAGTTTTCAATAATCTTTAAATTTACCGTAAGGGTAGAGCTACTTTAAAATGCCCAATTTCACACATTACAGCTCATCATTTTGATAAGTAGGGCGGCCACAAAGTTCGCACAGTTACGAAGAATATTCATTAAAAGTCAGCTTCATACACTTGTACACGGGGAGAAAAATTACCTAGAAAATCGGGGAAAATTTTATTGCACAAAAGTTAATGGTGGAGCGAAATGTAATTCAACGAGAAAATACCTGTTTGTGGAGGATATTTCATAATTCGTTCGGTAAAAAACACATCTACGGATGCAAAAATTATCCTACTGTACAGTAAAATTTCCCACACCGGTAAGGAATTTTTTGTTGCGTCCATCTGCAGGTCACGGGGATGAATGGAAGTGAAATGTTACCGAACCCGTTCAGACAAATTATACGAAGTAATTTTACTATTCCACTTCACCGTATATCTTTCAGTCTTAACAGCTTCTCACTCCTTCACCCCGAAGGATGAAAATCGAATTCGTTCCACGATTACTCGACTTGTTCGCTAATTTTTCTCCAACTTCTTTCTCCGTGTAGTCACGAATCTCAATTAGTGAAATGAAAGTGAAAATTGGAATATTCCGTCCATTTCCAAATAAATGCAGGAAACAAACTTAAAGGCGCAATGAACGCGCCATTACCGTGAAAACAATGAAATTAAAACACGTAACTGACATTCTTCAGATATGAATCATTTCCTTGGATCATTACGGAGTGGGTGATTCAGGCTGAAATGGGCTGATTTTAATGCACCCAGAAAAATGGGTGAAGTGACAGTAGTGGTCACGTGGGTAGCAAGCGCTTGTTTTATACCAAAGCGCTTTTTTTATACCATAAGTACAAAGATATTATGTTTTTTTTCTTTTTTTCCAAAACCTTTTTTTTAAGCGCACAAATTACCAAATAATAAATTTACCTGAAAAAGGCGAAAGAAAAACTTGAATTGAGTATTAATTAATCACTAAAAATAATTAAAACGATACCAAGATTAAGCTCGAGAGTCACAGTGTCACAGTGTGTAAATACTTTTACAACTCCTAATAAAACATGGTTAAAAAAAAAAGTCACGCGGGTAGCATACGGCTCCGACGGTCGTCCAAGCTAAGCAGCGTTTAGTCTGCCCAGAACTTGGATGGGTGTCCGCTTAGCCCTACCTGTCCGCGTATTGCGACTACTGGTGCTAGGCACGAATGTAGAGACCTACTGCGCCCATCGAGTCAGTGTGACCGATGGCCACAATAGAATCCCTGTAATATCGGCCGGCTGCACGACTGAGGTTTTCCATGGTTTCCCTGGCAGTCCTTGTCCGAATGGGTGCAGTTGGGGAAAAGTAAGTCGGCCATGGTAACGCAGATAGAAGGGGATGGGAACAAAATGTAAAGACCCGAGAGGGTATACATATGGATGAATAAAATTAAGAAAATGGGTCAAATCATTTGAATCAAATGAAAATCGTTATTTGAAATAGTTTACTTGTTTCAACAATTATCGTTGTTAGAAATCTACTTGCATTGAACATTGAGAAATGTCCATTTGCCCGCGCTCTCTATAACAGGCAATAACAACCCATTGAATTATGATAAGTTCTTCACCGCAAATCCCTTAAAATCAACCGCTCACAGCTAAATCTCCGAACCAGGAAATACACCTGTACCGTTGGCTAATTTTCCACGGAGAATTACATGCAATGTTGAGTTGTCTTCAAGCAGTCCCGGCGCCTTGCAGATTCACGGGGGCGAGACTCTTCACCACGCAACTCACAGGCGTCGACATCAACTCTACTATTCCGAAGTTATTCAGTAGGAAAGAAGAACGGAATGAGTCAATTCCACTTGAGAATGTTTCGATGGATATTTTCACACAATTAGAATATTCTCATGAAATGCTGAATTTGATTGATTGATGATTCGTTGATCTTTAATAAGTATATTTTTTAAATGATTATTTTTCCCAATCGGAGGTCGACCAATCAGAGCGCAGTATTTGAGGCTGCCCGACACTTTTATTTCGGATATTTCCTCCTAGCTTTTGAATATTTCGCAGTAGTTCTTCATTTTTTCGGCTTATTTCAGATAGAATCTTATATTTGACAGTCTATGGAAACCGGGTTATTCTATTAACATAATTTGTTCGAATCTTGTCCAATTCACCTCCTGATGTTGTCCACTGCACTCTGCTGGGTCAAGATCCGATTGGGAAAAATAATCTGACAAATACCCCTCGAGATTTAAAATTAATCGGGTATTTCCCTCAAGCTCCCCTGTAAATAAACCATCGTGCCAAGTTTTCCAGAAAAATCCCTCGCGCAAACGTTCAGGATTTTTTAACCTGCAAAACTTGACACCCTCATTTGTTTGCAACGAAGCTATTGGGAAATACCCGATAATTTTGAAGCTCTTGGGGTATTACTACTGAATATTTTTAAATTTCTGTGTTATATTCTCAAAATATCAGACGGCGATGAGAAGAGATTTATTACCCTTTAATTAATCCTTCATTTGGATCGAACACATCGTTTATTTGATTTTCACAGCAGATTCATTTGAAGTTAATTAATTATTTATTCCATACAATTGAAGCATTCTCATTGAAATGAGATGGATTGGTTAATTTACAGTAAGAATATTGTTAAAATGAACAGAAAAAGTTCGACTTCACTGTTAGAAATTTGTCAAAATTTCATGGAAAATATGGTAGTTATTCTCATGAAAGTGACAATGAATCCGATTTAGGGAAAAAATGGTTATGGAATTTCAAGTTTTAGATAGAATTCAAGGAAATTCATGAGTTTTCAGTGGGAGTGAGACGAAAATTTGACAACTTGACTGATTTTTCAATAGCACATGAATATTCACCAACAAATTGACATGAATTTTCTCTTTTCCCATAATTTTTCTGATGTTTTCGAATTTTCACGGAATAATTGAACTGGAAAATTAAGTATTTTATTGATTTTCAGATGATTCAAGCATAAAATTTATGGAATATTTTATTTTTCAATGACAAGATTTCCTGAAATTTCAGTGGAAATCAAACATGATAAAAATTTCCGGGATTTGACACGAATTTTTTAATAGTATAGAAAGCTTTATTCACGGGATACACCGAAAGAAAAAAATTATTCTGCCGAAAACGTATGTTCTTCTGAAGAGACCTTCTGTCGTCTTGAATCAATTTACTTGTGGACAAAAGAAAGTTTCCACCAAAACATGATAATTTTCGTAGTAGTAATTGTTCTCGTGAGACATTTATGTCTTTCGGGTAAATACATTCGTTCTACAGAGAGTTATACGAGGCTCCGGTTTTATCAACTGAATGTTATTGAGTAGTGTATATCTTTGTCCAATAAACACTTATAATTTCCATGGAACAAATGATAATGTAAAAAGGAACTACAATTTTCTTGCAGAAAACTGTGTTATTGGTAAAACTAAATAATTTCGAGGGGACAATTTTTCTTGGGAAAAAAATATTCTTTCCTCGTCAATGTATTCTTTCTATGATATAAACCTATGGAGTTCTCTCAGATCAAATCATTGTCGTACAATAGAATATTTTTTCCTGCCAACAGTTCGAATTCTTCTAGGGATATTTCTGATGATCACGACAAAAATTTAATTTTTGTGAAAAATATTAAATTGCCTTCCATCAAATTGGTTAATTTCCCTCAAGCAAATCTGTTCCATTCGATCAAATATTCTCACGTGGAACTCTCACGTGGTCTCTCTCTCTTTGTATTTTGCAAAAACTAAACTGCAAGAGTGATTGATTCCCATCATCTCGACCCTTCATTCCTGCATTCCCATTTTATCGAAAACATTTCATTAACAATTTCTCTTTTTTTTTTCTCTTTCGCTTGGCTTCCGCTGTACCCACTAGAGTTTCGGGCCACTGATCTCTACGCTCGCCACGCCGGAACTGGCAAAAGCCGTCGGGCTTCTATTGTCGACAATCAACGTGTTATCCTTGCGTCCGTGAAACAGAGCAAATACTCGACAAGTATCTCCAGTCCCTCTTGGGTGGAACGAACCTGAGATTTATGGTCCTGAGACACGGGTCAATGGCCAATCGCATCATCAATCGGAATCCCCATCCCACTATTTTACATCAAACTATTTCCTCTCGGTGGGGTTTTTAATTAAAGAACCTTCAGGAAAAAACGTCGAAAGCGAAACGTGGCAGGGAAAATGAGGAAATTGAAGTTAATTATGTCTCGTTGCGGTGGAGGAGTAATTGCACGAAGAAACCTGATGACAATTGCTATTGCAAAAATATTTTTGTACGGTTGAAGATTTTATCCAACAATGCGAAAAAATCATTCTCAAATTGAAAATGTTGCGTTTTAATTCATGATTTTTTTTTATTGCTTAAGCAAATGCCGTTCTAGGGTGAACGGACCAATAACTGGATAATTCCACCTTTTATTGAATATTCTATGAATAATGGAATGCAAACTGTACGGATTTTTATCATTATCAATAATAACACTCGAAACTGTACTTTTAACTCTTAAAAATACTCTTAAAAAATGTATAATCATGTGATGAAGTTTTTGTTCGAAATATCAATTAGAGATGTGCGGGTAGTAATCATTCCTTACTTTTATATCGTTACTTTTGAAATCCGAAAGTAACGTGTATCGAGAGTGAAAAGTATTCGGTAGTTATGGTAATTTTCTATTGTACCGATCGTCGGTGTTGAGCAGTTAGGTGCGTGGGGGAAAATCGTTCACGAGTGTTCTCTAAATGTGGGCAAATTGTGTCTGAGAAAAAAAATCGCCTGAAGTCGAAGAATGTCCAAAGCCGAATGTTCCTTAAAGTAGTATGGTCACACTCCAAAGTGATCGTTGAGTGTCCGTCAAGAAAATCTAAATAAATTAATCAAAAAACTATGATTTATAATTGAAAATTCTCTTTGTGAATTATAAAATTTATGAATATAAGAACTAATCGATTATTTTTATTATTTTTCACTTATTAGTCAAATAATGTACCTCCTTTGACTAGCGTCGTTTTATGTGTGGCAACGCTGTAACTTAACAGCGTAGGGAAAACGATATTTGAAATGCCCGCTTGTCTCCACTCCACTAACGCGTCGTTGCCGCATCTACTCAACACGCAATTTCCGAACACCGAGGAGCAGAAATTATTTATAACTAAAGTCCCAAACGGTCAATAATTTTCATCGATGGTCGTAAATTTTTTTTCCCCTATTTTTTGGTGTTGGAATTCATGCCTGAATACAAAAATTAATTTCTTAGTTTAGTTAAACATTTTCTCTTTTCCACCCAAGCACTCAGGGTGACATTTATGGCTTTTCTTAGAAAATAGAGACGTGAAGAAAAACAGTCCTCATGGTGAGTCACAAAGGAGAGGCTGAAGAAAATTGAAACAAGGGCCTTTTGTCAAATGGGTCCAGAGAGTGAAAACTCTCATGACTTTTAGTTAGTCGTCCTAGAGACTTCGTTGGAGAAAGATATACCTTCTGCGTGCGATCATTAAAGAGTTTTACTTTGAAGAATAAAACTAATGTGTTTTTATTGAGTATTTCTACACATAATCCAATATTTGGGATTTTTTAAATAATTTAATCTTCGATTTATCATAAAAACCACCCAAAAATGTGATTTGCCCATAAGACTCTGTGTTAAAATCTAGTTTTTCATTAATTCTTATCAACCATACTAAACGATCAATGTACCACAAATTGCACCAGCTGGTTTTTATTGATATTAACTTTCATAAAAAAATTATTTCATATTTTAATCTCGGAAATCGATCCATGACCATACTACTTTAATGCTAACTTCCAGGTCATACCTTAATATGTTGAGGAAAATAAGAAATACAATTTTATGATTGAAATAAGATATGGGTCGTAAAAATGATCATTCGTTTGTGCAGATTATTGTGCAAATATGTCTGAAACTCATGAGTTTAAAGGAAAATGTTATAAGAGCTTCTTTGTAGAACCGGAAATTCCCAACTAGAGATGTCTTTTAACATTTTCCTCTAAACCTCTTGCTTTTGAAGATATTCCATGAAAAATGTACACATTTGTTTCCAACATATCTCACTTTATCTCTGCAGTGATGATACATTTTTTAGAATTTCTTTTACCATTGATTATCATAATTGAATTGTTTTTGTTATTATCGATAAGGCAAAAAAAAGTAACGAATAACAAATACTTTCGGGACTATATGAGATATTTTCGTCCTGAAAAGGCACCATCTCGTGTGAATCATCCACCTCTTGAACCAAATATTCCGTTGCCGTCGAAAGCAGAGTAGTTATTCATGTTAGATACTTTCAATTTTGAATCAAATAATTTCTTTTTTGTAATTTTCAAGTAGCGATTTTGTTGCGCCAAACAAGACTTGTTTCAGAACTTGTGTGTTTTTCTCTCAATATAGAAAAATAATGCAATCAAGGGATAAATAAACACTCTCGAATGGGCGGTGATGCTTCAGTCATCTAAGTTTAACGTCTATTACAGTCTCACGTTAATGAGCTTACGGTGCCCTAAAAAAATAGATACGTCGCACGTGGGTGCAAGTTACGGGTCCATTATAGATGAGCCAATCAATTTTGTTTTTACGGTCGTTATGGGCTTGACGGGAAGCATAGTTTCGTGATGAGTAGACGATTTTGTAGAACACATTTGATTTTAGAGATGATCTTCAAGAGGATTCAAACTTGCATTTGATGTTTTGGAGAAGTAGTTTGAAGGAAGGCAGTAAAATATTATGTCAGGATATTCTTTTTATCTGAAAAAAATTTCCAGATGAAACAGCGAAATAAATTTATATGATCGGTACCTGTGGGAAATTTGCCATCTCCCTTGAGTATTTACCTGTTTTTGTCGAATCAATGCTGCGTTTTTGGTTAGAACTATTCAAAGAAGCAAGGAGAATTAGAAAAATTTTAATCAAGACCTCTTCTGTAGTTGTCTTCACACAATCTGCTCATTTCCCTTCAATTCAGAGGTTGTGTTATTTATTAATCTACTCACTTACTCATTTTCAATAGACACGTCACACTGACGATAATCTTCACATTGGGCATAGAATTTTCATTTATTTTTTCTAATTTGTTAAGATTTTTTCAAGATTTTAATCTTCTTCCTAAGCACTTCGAATTTTTGCACTTCGAAATTAATTATTATTGATAATACTATACTATCGATTGAGCGCGAATTCAACTAGAATGTTTCTATTCATATTAACATTCGTTTAGAATTTATTTCAAATTTTAATCTTCAAAATTGAAGTTATTTAATTTAAGTTTACATTACATCAATTGAATTCATCGACGTTTTAATTAATTTTGTTAATAAGAAAATCATTAACAACAAAATATTCACAATGACACCATTAATATTCTTTAAAAACATTATTGTTCATATTATTACAATTTTTTTATTCCGTTCTACAGAAAAATCTTCCAGAAATCAAGTTCACAGGTTTCATAATTTTCCTTGAAAAGTCACATGTAAAAATCGTAAAAATTGTAGATTTCGAGACGAAAAAAAAAATTTGCTCCCCTAATTTTTGTTATGAAGTGTCTGAGGTAAGAGTGTCTAATTTCTTACGTCAGTAATTTTACTGTTGACACTCAAAAATAAACGTCTTCTCCAATCACTCTCAGCAATTCCCGGACAATTAACTCATTACATTATGTTCAACCTCCCCTGCGGAAGATTCAACTTGTCTCTAATTCCTTAATTATCAAAGAGAAAGAGACTCCAGTGAGAGTCGACATGAATGAGTGATTCACCTCCATCCGCCTCCGTGATACAACCACGGGTTGGAGGTCAATTTGTAGTTCTTGACCGGCGTTAACCTATGGCCCCCTTAATCCCTCTCATGCCCCGGTTTAAATGAATTATCCCCACTTATGTTCCGTTATTTGTTTTTCTTAATCGTCATAATGCATTTTGCCACACGAACACTCATCGGAGGATCTTACTAAATAATTTTTCAATTTTTTCTTGTCAGAATAAAATCCATTAAGAAAATTGATAACGACTTCAAAAAATACCTTTAATTAAGGGGAAACTACTAGGAGTTTTAAAAGTCGTGGGTTATTGGAGTGAGCCTTTTCATACGTTGAAGATCGATTTTACAAAAGATTTTTTTTTTCAAAATTTTCGGAAAAATGTGTGAAACAACAATTATGAGCCAGTTTTTTGGAATTCGGCTCCTACACAGCTGATTTCGGTTTTTTTCATATAAAAAAATTCACTATTTGTGTAAAAAATACAAAAAAGCAAATTTAGCCATGTAAGAGGCGAATTAAAAAAAACTAGCTCGTAATTGTTATTCCACATTTTTTTCCGAAAATTTTGAAAGAAAAAATCATTCGTAGCTCAAAAATTGGAGGCCTTGGATTGTTTTTGGCATTTTAAGCGTTTTCGGGCAGACGAACAATAGAAAAAATATTTTTTTGCACTAATTATTCTTTTCAGAGCTATATAATCGATCTTCAACGTATGAAAAGTCTCACTCCAATAATCCACGACTTTTCAAACTCATTGTAGTAGTCTCCCCTTAAATGAAATTAATAAATAATAATGTTTTAAATTCAGGTAGAGAATTTTCTCGCTCATAAGATGGAAAAAAATGAAATACCGCAAGTTTATAACAGTCGGCAGGAAACCCATGCGCCTTTTCAAATAAATTCTATTGAATTTTCAGCGGAATTCAATAAAAATTCTATTGTAGTTCTATTCGAATTCCTCAGAGCTCTATTAAAAAATCGATGTTGTTGGGCCAATGCATTTTTCAATAGATACCTGATAGATGAAAATGAGGTGCTGTTGATTTTTCTGTAGAAAAATTATTCGGTACAGATTTTTCCTACAAGAATTATTAGTCGTAAATTTTATAAATTGTTTTGTCAATAAGAAACAAAAAAAAATAGGGAAACAATTTCAATTTTGTACCATCAAATATTTGTTTTGAAAAATCAGCCCCAGAAATTTCATAATTTTCAATAGAATTCAGTGAAAAAAAAACAAATAGGATTTTTGATCGAATTTCAATTGAATTCTGATAGAACTTCAATTAAATTTAAAAAAAAATACGAGATTTCCACTGTCTATTATTCTTTATCAATTTTATAAATTATTCAATTATTTTCGTCAACTAATTTTATATTGAATTAGCTTTTCTTCGATGATTAATCTCTAAAAGAATTTTGCTTCTCGTCCAGACGAATTGAATTGTCAGGAATCGTGAACGAGCGTGTGAAAAATTCTGTGAATTAACGATCGATATAATCCCCAATTTCTGTATGACTTCGCGGAGGTATATAAGTGGGCAAGGACTGTTACTCATCCTCAGTCGTGTTTCGGGAGTGTCCAAGGTAAGACACTTAATTCGCCCGTTCTAATCGCCCCTCCATCGGTTCATTCTAATAGTCCACTACATTATTCATCATTAATATTTAACGAGACTATAATTACCCAATTTCGAAGTAATTATGCCATCGTAATTTACGAAATTCGAGAGGGAAATCGGTAATGAGTTTCATTAATCTATTTATTCAGTGATATTAAGTGCTTTTAAAAAAAGTGAAATAGCTAATTTCTAACTCACAATTCCATTTTAGTATTTTCGAACGGAAAAAATTATTATTCGGTGGCATAACGTACATTTCCCCACGAAACGAACATTTTTCAACATTAAAAAAAATTTTATTTGTTAAAACTTTATTCATTTTTTTTTAATTAAAAAAAATCAGAAATTACTTATTTCCAAGTGCATTAGAAAATTCGTATTAGAATTTATTGCTTATTTAATAATTCAATTTTTTATTTACAATCATGAATTTTACTAAAATTGTTAAAAATATAATTTTAATGGTGAGGAAATCAATTTCGTCGCGGCATATTCTGTGAATATTTTCTGAATTGTGAAAACGTAAAAAGACATTTTTCATTGAAGCTTTATTCACTTTTTTTAAATTAAAAAAAAATCTGAAATTACTCATTTCCAAGTGCTTTCGAAAATTCTGAATTACCATTGATTGTTTTTTAACATTTCAATTTTTGGGTTGCAATCATGAATTATTTAAAATGTTAAAAATATAATTTTAGTGGTGAGGGAGTCTATTTCGTCGCGGTACATTTTGTGAATATTTTGTGAATTGTGAAAACGTAAAAAAACATTTTTTGTTTGAACTTTATTCACTTTTTTTAAATAAAAAAAAAACTGAAATTACTTATCTCCAAGTGCTTTCGAAAATTTCGAATTACAATTGATTTTTTATTAACATTTCAATTTTTGGTTTACAATCATGAATTTTAGTTAAATTGTTAAAAATATTATTTTAATTACATTTTGTGAATTTACGGGTTCGTACACTCGATGAATAAAGTCGACCAATTTTATTCGGCTTGTGAATGATTCCATTCAACACTCTCCGTTCTGAAATTTCACCAATTCTCGGAATTCTACGCATCGCTTGAGTGAACGGAAACACTCGCAGTAGTTAGTCCCATTGAGGGCTACTATCGGCGCGGTATTTCAATGGGGGGAATTTATATTGGGCTGTTTACAGCCATCGGATTAATTTCATGAGTGACTACCGATCGATTCAATTATTCTCGTTGAATTATTCCTCACTCATGTGTTACAATCTTTTAAAATCTTCTAGAATATCATTTTCTCGACAATTTGATATTGACCATTGGATATTGAATTCCTTTCATGCAATTCTTCGCAATTTTTTAAATTTGAATCTTAATAAGAATTTGGAATCTTGAAGGATTAATTTTTTTCTATTGAGAGGTTTTTTACGTTTTAGATTAAAGGATTAATTAATTTAATCATTTTTTAAGTAGAAAACTTGCTTGAATTCTCTGAAAAATGATTACATTTAAGTATTTTTCAATTTTTTATTTCAAAAACAATTTTTTATGACGAATTTTTTAATTGCCGTTCATTGCATTTCTATGTAAATTTCATGATTTTTGAATTTCTAAGTCTTCTTACTGCATTTTCCAGATTTTCTCCCTGAATTTTTGGGGATATTTCTGAATCATTTTTCTTAATAATTGAATTCGAATCCTGCAATTTTCGAAAATTTATTCATGATTAATTGTTTTGTGTTTTGCTTCATGAAATCAATTTTGTTTATTTAATATCTGGAGAGTTGACTGTGAGAAGTAATTTGATAATTTTCAATTTCTCTTATTTTATTATCTGATTTTTATTTCTTAATTATAAACTCAAAGTAAGCAAAAAAAAAATCCTGAGCAATCCGTCAAATTTTAAGATTTTTTCCACATCAAACGCCACTTATTAGTTCCAATTTTGGATTGGTTTCCATCTAATTTTCATTAGAATATTTTTTCCAAATGCTTCGAACAAAAAATTTCAAAAAACTTTTGGAATTTGAGAATTTTTTTACTTTTTGTACTATTTACGATTTTCAATATTTTATTCATCTTCAATTCCCTTCTCTTCTTCTTTCCAAAATGAAGCAGGGCCATTAAAATTTTTTAAAATTGAAAATAAATCATTCTTCATAAAAAAAATAGCAAAATGAATCAATAAAAAAATATATAAAAATAAAAATAAATTATTCTTCTGATAATTTACGACGTGAAATTAATTTTTTATTAAATTTTCAGGGCGATTCAGATGTACCGATCGTCCTCACGAGTTCGGAGGCCCCGTCCAGTCAGCCTGAGCCGAGGTCAGGCTGACTGAACGGGGGCTAAATTCCCTTCTCTTCCACTTTTCCGAAATAAAGCAGAGGGAATTGAATTCTCTTTTAATTACAAATAAATCATTCTTTATTAAAAAATAGTAAAATAAATCAATAAAAAAATATATAAAAATAAATATTCATGAAAATAAAAATAAAATATTCTGATAATTTACGACGTGAAATTAATTTTCTATAAAATTTTCAGGGCGATTCAGGTGTACCGATCGTTCTCACGAGTTCGGAGGCCCCGTCCAGTCAGCCTGAGCCGAGGTCCATTCGCTTGGTCGATGGGCCAAGTCCCCTAGAAGGTAGAATACAACTTCTCCATCAAGGATCATGGCGATCTGTCTGCACGAACTCTCGTAACTGGACTCGAGCAGATTACGAGACAGCATGCAGAGAGCTCGGTTTCCAGGGTGGCAATTGGTCGGGTTGGCTGGACCGCCTGTGGCCGGCAACACCGCGTCTGCTGTACGAGGAGCCAGGATGTCAAGGGACCGAGTCGTCGCTGCAGGAGTGCGCGCAGTGGTCGTCGAGACAATTGGGTGCCGGAGTCTGCGACTACCACCCAGACCTCAGTATCGCCTGTTCTCCACGTCACGATGGAGCTGGACAGGCCAAGAATCACTGGCGGGGGATAAGGTTCGAGGGAGCTGTGTTCGAGAGGCCTTTAATCCAGGAGAACACCTTCTACGTGAGGAGATCCAAGTCCATCCTGCGACATGTGACCATAAAGTGAGTGTTGGTTAGAAATGAGACAGTACGTGGAGAAAATTATTTGGTGAATTTCAACAACTACACTGAGAAAAAAAATATTTTTGCTAAATGTCCATTTACTTGAGGGAAGTATTTATTTTGTCAACACCATGTTTCTCGTGTGGAGTCATTCCCAGGGAATTCTCATTAGATTTCAATTATGACGATTATATAGCTCTAGAAGATGAGCATGTTAGATATGACCTTGAGTGAACTTCCTTAATAATGATCAACATTAAAAAATTAATTAAAAGTCTTCCTTCTAGAAAATAAGCAATTTATGAAAAATTAATAATCTCTGGAGGCGAAAATTTTTATTTATTTATACTTGAATGAATTTGAACCATCAAATTTGAAGAAACCATCAAAAAGCTTATTTTCAGGGAAATTCATGAAAAATTGGAAATTTTCAACAATCATCATAGAAATCAAATCAATCAATATAGCTATCGTAATCATCTTTTAACTTTGAATTAATGGCATTGAAACAATCATTTTAAGCTATGATTGAATTCATTTGAGGCTTGATATTCAAAGATATCCCGGAAATTCTGATTTTCAAAAAATACAAAATTTTTACAAATTTTCAAATAAATCAAAATAAAGCTTACTGGTATCGCCTTTATCTTCGAACTCGGTCAAAAGGATATCTAAACAAATTTTTTAAGCCATCAGTCAATCAATTCAAAAAAATTTTGTCACTTATCGTGGGACAATCGATTCTCGAAAAAATTCGAAAATTAAAAAAATTAATCGATGAATTAAATTTTGATTAAGGGCGATTGATAGGGCTCAATAATACCTACCTTTGAAAAAAAATTCAATTCCCTCCATTCATTAGCGAACAATTGAAGAAAAACTTTGATACATAAAATTGCACATTTTCGGATTTTTTGGAACATGCTTAGTCGATATAACACAAAAAATCAAAAACTTAAATTTGAAGGATTACAAAGCGTCCATTCGGAAGCAAAAAAATGAAAAAAATGAAAATATCTTGATACGTATGAAAAAATTCAATAGAAAACTTAGCAAATTCGCTAGAAAATTCTGTGGGAATTGTGTAGGAATTCTATGGGGTTTCTAATTTTTGTTTGAATTTACCCATTGAGATTTATTCTATAAGAATGCTTGGACATCAATTTTCCATGTTTTTTCCACTTGGATTCTGCAATGTAAAACAAAACAAAATCCAGCGGAAAAAAATTAGAAAATTTGTGCCCAATAATTCTAATAGAAAAAATCCCAAGAGAAAAATTCGAACAGAAATTCAAAGTATATTGACGTTTTCCTATCAAATATGCAATAGAATCAGCGCAAAAAACAAGTCAATTTTTTCAATAGAATTCCAATAGAAATCCCATAGAATTCCTATAGAATTTTCTAGCGAATTTGCTAAGTTTTCTATTGATTTTTTTCATGCGTGGAATTAAAAAAAAACAAAAACAAAAATTCGAAAATGTGGAAATGAGCCTTCCCCCCCACCAAATCCGTAACAACCCTAACACTGACCTCTCCCCCAGATACGCTGGAACCGGCCGGGACTTCAACGCGACCTCCGCCCTCCACGTGGAAGGTGTTCCCCCCCAAATGGAATGGATCTCCATCCTCCACTCCTCGTACACGGGTCTCAACGTAACGACCCCCGACGCCCCAATAGTCCTCACCAACTGCACAGTCCGCAACAACCAGGGCTACGGCATCTACATGAACAGCTCCACCGGCCTGGCGCACATCGACAACTGCGTTGTCCTGGACAACGCAGCTGACGGAATAAAATACGTGCACAACGACGAGCGTCCCAGCGACAGACTGGACAGAGCAGACGTCTTCGACCTCTGCACATTCCCCACCACGACTAGCCAAACCTTCCCCATAACGATCTCAATGGAGCAAACAAAGTACTCCCAGAACACAAAACAATGTCCCCAACACGTGTTCACGCGTCCCGGGCACGTGCTGACGCTGCAGTTCCTGCAGATGCGAACCGACCGAAACGACAGCGCAACGATCGAAGTCTACGACGGGATCTCGATGAGCGATAAGCTCCTGGCTCACGTCAGTGTCCGAAATAACACACTTCCCCAGAGTGTGACGTCGACCCGTCAAAACTTGTACATAAAGTTCACCGCGCAACCGCGAACGCAGATGGTCGCCTTCATAAGGCTGTCCTCCGGCTACCGAAAGCTGTACGATCTCAACGTAACAAGCAGCTCGATAGCGGACAATAACGGCCGAGGAATAGCCGCCGAGAACATCCGCTCGTCCCTCCACATCCACGACACATCAGTCACCAACAGCAATCACATCGCCGGTGTTCATGTGCTGCGCGGTGCAGCAGACGTGAACATCACGTCCAGCCGAATATCCTACAACAACGGGGCTGGCATCAACATCACGATGACCGGGGGCTACCGCAACGTCTCCCGATCGACAATATCGTCGAACCAAGGATACGGACTCGCAGTCTGGCTAAACGACAGCGTCTCCACGGAGTACATTCACTTCAACCAGTCCACAGTCGTGGAATACTCAGAGGTCTTTCGTAACAAGGATATCGGGGTGTTGATCGGTAATTCCACTGGTGTATCCTACGTCAACATCACGGGGAACTGCTTCAACAGCAGTGCGGAGACAGCGATTCAAGTGGAGTCTAACTGGCGGTACAACCAGGGAACGCTTAAACTGCAGATCGGTCACAATTTGTTCGTGGAGAATAAAAAACTGGGGATCAAGATGACGCCGGCGTTGAACGTCGAGGGTAGGATTGAGTACAATCACTTCAGGGAGCAGAGCTTCGGGGGCATTCTCATCAGAAATCCCCTGCACGAAGAGTTCAACGTACTTCCCGCTGATTTGCTCCTCCAGTACAACGAGTTTTACAGCAATCGTGGGATCTTTGTCGTCAGCATCGGGCTGTCGCCCTACAGCGATGTTCAGAGGCTCGTCTTCACGCGTAACTTCTTGCGGGAGAACTTCATCAAGGCGCCATTCGATAACAGCGACATGCAGGGGTCGAGGCTGGTCCCCAGGTCGAGGGTTGCTGCTGTCCTAGTGGTGTCGTCCAGCAATGTTCACGTCTTCAGGAATATTCTGCAGAATCCTCACTCGAAGTACGAGATTGGGGCGCATTTGGAGGATCAGAGCAAGATTCTTAACTGCACGTACAACTGGCTGGGACACACTGAGGAGCAGAAGATACTGGAGAGACTGTTCCATCGTAAAGATCGGTACAATCTGGCTAAGATCGAGTATCTTCCGTATCTGCTGCATAACAGTAATCCCGCGGCTAATACGATTGTCGAGCGTCCGCAGTTCATTCCGAGGTTCTTGGAGGAGGAGAGCAAGAGAGTTGGGGGTGAGGTTGAGGGGCTCGAGGTGCTTCCAGCTGGGGAATACATTGTCGAGAGGGATATTAATGTCCGACCTGGGGGCAAACTGATTCTACAGCCTGGGGTGACCCTCAAGTTTCCACCGGCCGTCGGCATGATGGTCGCTGGGAAATTAGACGCAAAAGGGAGGGGGCCTAACAGCATTCTTATGACGCTGAAAGAGGAGATTGTCGTTGATAGTGATAACCAGAGCATGAGCTTGGGGGACATGACGAGCCCTGGAGAAGGGGCGACTGGTGGTAATATTGTTGATGATGCTGAGAGCGTGCCTGTCAGGCTTCTCGGTGGGAGGACCAGTCGCGAGGGACGACTACAGGTCAGGATTGGAGAGAAGTGGGGGACTGTTTGTAATTATGGGTGGAATATTTTGGATGCCGCCCTTGTCTGCCATCAGCTGGGGTTGACACTCGACCCTGATGACTGGAATCTGGAGAGATCGCAGATACCCAGTGCTGGGACTAATGAGGATATCATTCTGAGTAATGTACGGTGCGATGAAGAGGATATTGATATCGCTGGGTGCAAGGCGGAGAGTGCCAGTGAGTTTGAGAACTCTTGTACTCATGATAATGATGTAGGGATCCGGTGCTCTGAGGCGGCTTGGGCGGGACTCAGGCTTGGACCTCTCGCTGAGAGGAGCGATCTACAGTTTATCACAATCGAGAGGGCTGGCTTGTTGGACTACAAAACGAATTCGTTTAAACCAGGTGAGTGGGAATTGTTCATGTTTTTTATTGTTTAACAGCGAAAACTTCGCGTAGAGATGACTTATTCCGTTCTATCACTTTATTTATACGTTTTTGGCCGATTCTATTGCAATTTTTAATAACAAACATTCTGTAGAAAAAACTATAGAATTCGATTTTTTTGAACAACTTGTTTTATTAAGATATTTTCGGTAGAAATTCCTCAGCTCAAATTCGCCAAGTTTTTTTCATTCTATTTTTCGTTTTTTTTCATCAAGAAAGTCAAACAAGAAAAGGCGAAACCAAACGCGGCATCCATCCGGAAGCCAATAATGTCACAATTTATGCTATTGAGATATTTTGTTTAAAAATTTTTGTCTTTTGAGCGCTTTTAGTTGACCGAAAACTCCATCTAGGGCTGATTTATTCTGTTTTATCACATTGATAATTTTTTGGTGACCACGTGAGACGTTTTCTGGAGAACTCATATTAAACTCAACTTAATAAATTTCTTTTCACGAATTAGTCCTGGAATTTCATGCAACTTCACAACATGTAAACCAAAAATCCCCAGAGAATGGTTAGAAAATTGTATTAATGTTTCGCTTTTTGAATTATGTAAAAAATTAATCAATTATAAATGCTCGTTGGGAAACATTTACCATAAAAAATTAGTAGAAGTCAATTTTTTGTATACAATTCAAAAGTTCCTCTGCTCAAATTTTTTCAATTAAAAAATAAATAAATGAATGAATAAATAAATCGATGAATAAATTCAAATACACTTGTCGGATAGAATTCGCTGAATATTTGAAAGAATTTCCTGATGATAAGACCATGATTTCAATAGAATTCAATTTAGTTCTAGTAATAGTTCAGTTCTGTGATGTCTGATATTAACGTCTATTTCTACTTTTTCCCACAAAGAATTGCAAAAACTGAAAGAATTATAGAATGCCATGAATATCCCTGGTAAAAACACCAAAATTGCAAGTGAATGTAATTCCTATCATGAATCAACTTTATGTATTGTCTGACGTGAACGTCCATCTCCACTTCTCCATATATAAATCGTGAAAATACGAATACATTTATTGAATCAAATTCACTCAATATTTAAAACAATTCCTTGATGATAAGACTATTATTTTCATGGAATTCCATTAGGTCCAGTAATAGTTCTGTGATGTCTGACATTAACGTCTATTTCCACTTTTTCCTACAAACACTTGCAAAAACCGAAAGAATTATAGAATAAATAAATGAATAGATAAATAAATTCGAATACACGGGTCGAATAGAATTCACTCAATATTTAAAACAATTTCCGGATGCAAAGACCATGATTTCACTCTAATTCAATTTAGTTCCAGTAATAATTCAGTTCTGTAATGTCTGACATTAACGTCTATTTCCAATTTTTCCTCCAAAAAATTCCAAAAACCGAAAAAATTGTAGAACAAATAACCGAATTCATAAACAAATAGATGAATAAATTCCAAAAATCTGATTGCAGCCCTCCAGATAGACTTCGCCCGTCACTCCCTGGAAGGCATAAAAGTAACAAACAATCTCCAAGACGGCCTGGGAATAATCTACTCCGACATATACTCCGCAGACGCTGTAAATACAGTTAAAAACAGTGACTTCTCCGGCAATCGTGGTAGCGGAATAAGTTTCAAGCAGTTAGGCCTCCGAATCGCAAACTCCAGAATCGAGAACAACGGATTCGCTGGAATCAGGCATAATCCTGCACTCTCTGCAGTACAGCAAAGAGAATTTGCAGGATGGTTCATGCAGCCCATGACCCAGACAATCGACAAGCCCTACGAGCCCATAATGATCCCCGACAACTCTCAGAACATTGACCTCATCACCGGTGACATAAAATACATTGTGACCTCAAAACGTCAAAGTGAGGAGAGCCTGAAGCGTCTGATCCAGATAAGATGCACCCCTGGGTACGTCATAGGTCTTCAACTGCTGAATCCCATTGAAAACAGGAGCACAGAGCAGATAATAATCTACGACGCATTGAGAATCAACCCCTGGAGCACAGTTTACCACCTGAAAAGGGACTTGGCAGTCTTCCCAGTATCTTCCAGCTCCTTCAACGTGATCCTGGAGTACCACAGCGGCACCAACGCCCTGGGAGGTGCTGTCCTAGCAGTGACAACCCTCCCATCTCCAGCCCAAAACATAAGAAACAGAATTGTCACTGGACCAACGCCCACCCTTTTAGTATCTCGATCGAAGATCAAGGGAAATAGGAGAGGCATCTCAGCGTCCTACTACAACCGCTACCTCGACGAGTTCGGTAATCACTTCCTGAGGAAGTCCAACGAGTCAATCCGCCTCATCAACTGCGAAATCTCCCACAATCAAGAGGAGGCCATTCACATTCTCTCCCCTCACTGGAACATCTACACCTCCAACATATCAGAAATTGCTATTCACGCGAATAACACATTAATCACGGACAATGGCCGGGGCATTTTGCAATACAGTAGGGACATGAGACAGTCGAACAATTTGTTCCACTGGATCATGCAGGACAGCTCGATCGAGAGGAATCAGGGGGGCGGCTTCGAGGTGGCTTTGCCATACGTCTGGCAGTACAACGAGAATTTCACTCACTCTTTGTATTTTGGCAACAACACCTGGAGGGATAATAACAATTTTGGATTCATTGTTGATGGACATTACGCAAGCTTGAATATTTCCTTCAACAAATACGTTGGGAATCGGTGTAAGAATGGGCTTATATCGATCCGAGGGATGGAGAAGCGATTGAAAATCGATAATAATGTTATTGAGAAGAACAGTGGGTCGTTCATGGTGGAGTTCAAGGCTGACAGTCAGTCTGAGATCCTTGGGGAGATCCCAGCTCGTTTCTACTTGAACGAAATCCGAGAGAATTCTAATGGAGTTGTGGCCAGGGGCATTCATCAGATGTTTGACAAGCCTACTTATGTCGTTGGCTTTCAAGGGATTCAGAAGGTCCAAGTGAATCGTAACTTGTTTGGTGGCAACAGTATGAATTACGAGCTGGTCGCAGGCATTCGAACTGCTAAGATTAATAACGAAGTGGATGTGACTGAGAACTGGTGGGGAACCTCTGACGAAGGGCTGATCAAGAAGGGAATCTTTGACTTTGATGACTGGAATAATCATGCTGTGGCCAATTTTAGGCCCTACTTGACTGGTGACTCGTTTGACTCGTCCATCTCAGCTTCTTGGGAGCTGAGACCCACCGTTGATCTCGATAATCTTGGAGGGAGAATCACTGAGAATTTGTCGTTGTACTATCGTCCAACTCCTTATATCATCAGATCGGATATCACGATCATGCCCGATGTGACTGTTAATATTTATCCGGATGTTGTGATGGAGTTTGCGCCGAATGTTGGGATTCTGGTGTTGGGGACTTTGAAGGCTGTTGGCGCACCTGGACATGAGATTGTTATGAGCCCAATGGCACGGGATGACAGCTTGCTGCCGAAACCCGTTGCCAGGAGGGCCGCGGACAATGGGCCAGAGGGAACAATCCAGCTGTGTAAAGAAGGTGAGGCAGAAGAAATTCTTTGTTGTTTTAGATTTTTTTTAATGAATGATTTTATTTGAGATATGAGATAAAATCATAAATCATGTGTAGGATTTACTTTATTTATTTTAAACAGTATTCTTTATGATATGACTACAATTTCCAGCCAGTTTAAACCATTAGTCAACGCGATATCTTGTCTGACATGAACGTCCATTTCCACTTTTTCTGTGTAAATCGTGAAAACACGAATACACTTGTTGAATAAAATTCACTCAATATTTTAAACAGTTTCTGGATGATAAGCATAGGATTTCAATTGAAATTAATTTCGTTCTAAGCATGGTTGAATCCTGGGATGTCTGACGTTGACGTCCATTTCCACTTTTCCTACAAAAAATTGCAAAACTCGAAAGAATTATAGAATGCCATCAGAATCCTTGGTGAAAACACCAGAATTGTCTGACATGAACGTTGTTTTCCACTTTTCTTGTATAAATCGTGAAAACACGAATACACTTGTTGAATAGAATTCAGTCAATATTTTAAACAATTTCCTGATGGTAAGACCATCATTACAATGGAATTCAATTTAGTTTCAATAATAGTTCAGTTCTGTGATGTCTGACATTAACGTCTATTTCCACTGTTTCCTACAAACATTGTAACAATCGAAAGAATTATAGAATGCCATCAATATCCCTGGTGAAAATACCAGAATTGCAATTGAATTCAATTCTCATCATGAATCAACTATATATTGTCTGACATGAACGTCCATTTCCACTTTTCTTGTGTAAATCAGAAAAACACGAATACACTTGTTGGATAGAATTCACTCAATATTTAAAACAACTTTCTGATGATAAGACCATCATTTCAATGGAATTCAATTTAGTTTCAGTAATAGTTCAGTTCTGTAATGTCTGACATTAACGTCTATTTCCACTTTTTCCTAAGACTTAATCTTTTCAAAAAAAAATTTAATCTCTGCGCAAGTAAAAAATGTAATTTCTAGCACTACTTTTTCGTTGTTAAATGAAATAATAATGAGGATATGACAGCAATCTTGTAACTTAGGGACAAAATATTGTTTGATAAACTTCCCTCTATAAAAGATATTTTTGTCCTGACAAGGCACCGTCTTGTATGAATGTAGAGCAATTATACAATCATTTACTAAAGTTCTGAAACAATCTGAACTGGCATCCTGTGTATTTTATTTCAGAACTTTAGTAAACGAGTGTACACGTTTGAAACTTTCAAATTCGAACCAAACAATAATTTTTTTGGTATTTTTCAACTAACAATTTTGTTGGCCCAAATAAGACTTGTTTAAGAACTTGTTCGTTTTTTTCTCAGTGTATCCCTCACGACATGCCTATAATTTCAATTCCACCCAATCCTAATCACAATTCAAATCCACATTATCTTTTATCTCCAGGTAAATGTTCCTCGTCCAACAACGAGGGTTTCATCGAGTTCTTCAATCGCACAACACTCCAATGGATCCCCCTCTGCGACCGTCGTTTCACGGAGCGAAATGCTCAGGTCGCCTGTCGTCAGCTAGGCTACGACCCGCTGAACATCTACGTGTCCCACAGTCGTCGTTACGAGCTGCACCCAGGTTCCTTAGCAAGAATTTGGTCATGGCCGGAGCCCATTCAATGTTCTGGCCACGAGGAGCGTCTCGAGGACTGTCAAATCCGCTTAAACGGTCAACTCTACGGTCACAAGTACGACTGCCCCTGGGACGGTGACTACGTCTTCGTAAACTGTGGCAAGAGAAATCTAGAAGTCACCAAGGACTACTGGGGAGGCATCAGAATAGCCAACAGCGAGTTTGAGCATCACCTCTACGAACACAGAATCCACGACGTCCTGACCCACGAGACCTTCCGAAGGGTCGAGTCAGTCCTGAGATACGTCAACATAAGTGGCGCTGGAATTCTTCACAACGAGAAATCCCCGGCTATTCAATCAGTCATGAAGAGCCCAGTTGTGTCCCACGTGGAAATCCTGAAGTCCGCCTACCACGGGATCAACCTGATCTCCCCTACTCACACAGTCGAACTACTCTTCAACATAATCAACAACGCCCTGGGTAACGGAGTTAATGTGCTATCATTAACTGGCGAAGGTCGAGAAGCTAACGAGAGCTCGTTTACTCCCCTGAAAGACCTCAATATTCCCTATCATTTGTTCAGCTTGGTCGACATCTGCGACACGACCAAGGAGGTCACCATCGAGGAGCGAGTCCTCATTTACTACAAATACGACAACAATCCTGTCAATTGTATCAAGATATTCAGAAGCACGTACAGGGCAAAACCCTTTGGCTTCAGACTGTTGCAGTTCAAT
Source organism: Diachasma alloeum (assembly GCF_001412515.2). NCBI lineage: Eukaryota > Metazoa > Arthropoda > Insecta > Hymenoptera > Braconidae > Diachasma > Diachasma alloeum. Next base: position 3,503,651 of record NW_021680346.1, read on the forward strand.
CTTTTTAATTCGACTAAAAATCCTGGGCGACACGATGGCATCACTTTGTACGATGGGGATATTTATAATGTGAGTGCTAAGACCATTGGTGAGCTGGAGTTCAATAGCAAGGACGAGAAGAAGTTGTTCAGAACTGAGGGACCCAGTCTCAGTGTCAGATTGTTTGCTAATGGAGCCAGTGGCATTCATGGATTCATCGCTGAAGTTGTGACTCTTCCAATATCAGCCATTGGATTTAATCGTGATGTTCAGCATAATATATCGTATTCAATAATTTCACGTTGTCAAGAGGGAGCTGTTAAATATTCGAGTGCTGGTGAGGTGAATGCAATCATGACACTTGAGAAAAATCAGTTCATTGATAATTGTCAGAAGCTCTACGGTAATTTCTCGACGTGCAAATCAGCTGTTGTGTTGGACGTGCAGAACACTCAGTCCCTGTTCTTCAGGAATAATCTTGTCAGGAGGAATCAGGGGGGTCTCTCCATTCGTGCAGACTCCACGGGATCGGCTACGTCGTTGAAGGGTTGGATTCATAATAACTTGTTCGCTGAGAACTGGAATAAAGCTGCGCTGTTTGTCGAGGGGAAGCAGAGCAGCCCTTATCAGGAGGTCACCATCTTCAGGAATTACTTCATGAAGAATGATGCTCCTTATGACAGCAATATCATTTTGAGGCAGGTGGTCAGCAATATGACGCTTAATTATTTGCACGCCAATTTGGGACTTCATTTGCTGGAGATCTGTGGATTCGAGAGGGTCAGGCTCCCCATTTATCAGAGCACTTCGCATAATGGATTTTATAAGTGAGTTTTTGTTCATAGTTTGGTTTTATTCATTTACTTTTTTTTAAGGGGAGACTACTATAAGTTTTAAAAGTCGTGGTTTATTCGAGTGAGACTTTTCATACATTGAAGATCGATTATATAGATCTGAAAACGAATAATTAGTGCAAAAAAAAAATTTTTTTATTGTTCGTTTGCCCGAAAACGCTAGAAATGCTAAAAACAGTCCAGGGACTTTAATTTTTGAGGTACAAAAGATTTGTTTTTTCAAAATTTTCGGAAAAATATGTGGACTAACAATTACGAGCAAGTTTTTTGAATTCGACTCCTACACAGCTGATTTCAGTTTTTTTCATATAAAAAAATTCACTATTTGTGTAAAAAAATACGAAAAAGGAAATTTAGCCATGTAGGAAGCGAATTAAAAACTATTAAAAAACTAGCTCATAATTGTTATTCCACATATTTTTCCGAAAATTTTGAAAAAAAAATCCTTCGTAGCTCAAAAATTGGAGGCACTGGACTGTTTTTGGCATTTTTAGCGTTTTCGGACAAACGAACAATAAAACAAATTTTTTTTTGCACTAATTATTCGTTTTCAGGTCGATATAATCATCCTTCAATGTATGGAAAGTCTCACTCCAATAACCCATGACTTTTAAAACTCATACTAGTCTCCCCTTAAGGGCATTTTTGGGAGTTTGTATCGGTGGGGAAATGAGAAAAATTGTTTAGGACTGAATTTTTTGAGGATGAAGTTTTTATTTTGAGAGGGTGGGGAACGTTTTGATGAAGATTTTTATTGTGCACTTCACTGGGGAATTGTTGTGCATGACAAAATTGAATAGAAGGAGCTAGTTATAGAGACCTATAGATCCTATCCTATTGGATTTCCATTGGAAATTCTATTCGAACATTCCGCAGTCTTTCTACGAGCTTTTTTCGATAGAAAATTCTCAGCAGATACTGTTTTTTAGGAACAGTCAATAGAATTTGATCTAAAACTTTTTTTATTGAAATATTTTCTATAAAAAGTCCTCGATATGATTTTTCCAAGTTTTTTCACTCTACTTTCAAATAGCGAAATTTCTATAGGAAATATCTCGATGGAATAACTTATACACAAAAATTAAATTTGACTGTTTTCTTTCATAAAATATTCTCTATTAAAAATTTCCTTGATAAAAAAGCGTTGAAAAACTGCTGTTTTCTGTAGCATCGGCAAATAGTTAGCAGTTTTCAATAGAGTTCTATAGGAAACCAATCGAATTTTCTGCCGAATAAATTAATTTTTTTCGTAAAATTTTTTCATAAATTTTTTTTTTATTAATTGTCGACTTTTAATTCATTCTGAATACTTCTTTTGAAAAGGTCAATAAAATTTGAGCTAAAATTTTTTTCATTTATATATTTTCTATGAAAATTCCTAGACATGATTTCTCCAAATTTTTTCGCTCTATTTTTCATTCTTTCATTGAAAAAATAAACGAAAAGAAATTGGAACATTTAAATAGAGGAATTTCTATAGAAAATATGTCGATGGAATGAGTTGTACACACAAATAAGATTTTGTTAGAAATCCGACCCACATTTCTATAAGAATCGATTCGAATTAGCCAAAACTAACAAATATGGTCGGTCATTCAAGATCGTGAAAATTCCGGAATTCCGAACTTGACCGAGGGGCCGACTGGCGAACGCTATCAAATCTGAAAAGTCAGTAATAAACCGTACTCGTAACTGAACCCACGTCGTTCGTTATCATCAAAATCACGCAGAAAGTTAGCACGGAAATCAACAACTATTATCAAACGTTATCATCTGAAATAAATATACAGTCCACTAAATAATCGAAGCTCAACAAAATAACGGAAACTCAACTATTGTAAATAGTGTAAATATAATCACATTATATTAAATTCAAACAGAAAAAACAACGCGAGTTTAATAATTTCAAACACCACCCGACCCCGGCCATCATTAATAGAAATTAACATCCTATTTCTAAGAGATTTTATTGATTTCTTTCATAAAATATTCTCTATCAAACATTTTCATGATTAAAAACCTTAGAAAATCTGCTGATTTTTTCAGTAGAATCGGCGGAAAATTGATAGATTTAAATATGAGTTTCATAGAAATCCGATAGAATTTTTTACCAAAGGCGTTAAGCTTTTCTGTAAAATTTTTTCATTCAACTTTTTTTATCAAGCTTTCATTTCGAATTCATTCTGAATACCTCTTTCGAGAATGTCAATCGAATTTGATCTAAAATTTTTTCTATTCAGATATTTTTTATGGAAATTCCTCGACATGTTTTTTCTAAATTTTTTCGCTCTATTTTTCTTTCTTCCATTGAAAAAATAAACGAAAAGAAATAGAAAAATTAAAATAGAGGAATTTCTATAGAAAATATCTTGGTGGAATAAGCTATGTATACACAAAATCAAATTTTGTTGATTTCTTTCATAGATTATTTTCTATCAAACATTTCCATAATAAAAAAAGCATAGAAAATCTGCTGAGTTTTTGAGTAGAATCGGTGAAAAAGTAATAGGTTTCAATAGGAGTTCTGTAGAAATCGAATGCGTTAGGTTTGTCTGTAAAATTTGTTCATGCAATTTTTTTTTATTAATCTTCCATTTCTAATCCATTTGATATTTTCTACGAAAATCCCTGGACATGATTTTCCTAAGTTTTTTCACTACATTTTTCTTCTCTTCATTGAACAAAATAAAAGAAAAGAAATTAGAAAAATTAAATAGAGGAATTTCTATAGAAAATGTTTCCATGGAATAAGTTGTATACAAAAATCGAATTTGATTGATTTCTTTCATAAAATATTCTCTATCAAACATTTTCACGATAAAAAATCGTTGAAAATCTGCTGATTTTTTCAGTAGAATCGGCGGAAAACTAATAGATTCCAATAAGAGTTGTATAAAAATGCGATGGAATTTTCTACCGAATGCGTTAGGTTTGTCTGTAAAATTTGCTCATACAAATTTTTTTTATTAATCTTCCATTTCGAATACATTTGAGATTTTCTACGAAAATTCCTCGACATGATTTTTCCAACTTTTTTGACTACATTTTTCTTCTCTTCATTGAACAAAATAAAAGAAAAGAAATTAGAAAAATTAAATAGAGAAATTTCTATAGAAAATATTTCGATGGAATAAGCTATACATAAAAATCGAATTTCATTGATTTCTTTCATAAAATATTCTCTATCAAACATTTTCATGATAAAAAAGCATCGAAAATCTGCTGATTTTTTCAGTAGAATCGGCGGAAAACTAATAGATTTCAATAAGAGTTCTATAGAAATGCGATGGAATTTTCTACCGAATGCGTTAGGTTTGTCTGTAAAATTTGTTCATTCAAATTTTTTTTATTAATCTTCCATTTCGAATTAATTCTGTATACTTCTTTAGAAAATATCCCAATAATGTTTTGTTTATTATCTAGAAATTATGCAATTGATCGAGAAGGAAGAAGCACGATTGTAGCTGGTACCCCTGGCCAACAATACGTGGACAACGTATTCTTCAACCCCGACAACGACTACGAAATTCTGACAATAAATCGCTCGATGTACGTATGCAAAACCTATTCCAAACTTTATCCAATATTTAGATTACTCTTTATTCATTTGGTTTTTCTTATTTCATACTCTGAAAATCGCATGTGCATGATTTTATAAACCAGAGTTGTCGGCACGGATTGGTACCTTAAGTAAGTAGCCTTGGAATATCTGTAATGTTTTCATTATTCTGGCTACGTAGTCCGCTTAGTCCTCATTCTGCGTAAACTGCGTTCTTTGTAGTAGAATTTTAGTTGGCAGTAGGGAACTTGCAGGAATTTTTAAAAAATTTCAAGTTTCGACTTCTTTCATGATTTTTTATTCTAATAATCTTAAATATTCTCCAATTGCCATTCAGTTTCACATAATCCTGGAGTCTCCAAAGATTATGATTGTACCCTCAAACAACTTTGAAAAAAAATGAACATTTTTAAAGAGAGTTTTTAAATAATATTGGAAAATAAATCCAATGGGGAAAAAATTGCAAATTAATAATTTACTGTATCTAATGGCTCTTAGGTCGTCATTTGTCACAGAACCATGATGAATTATCCATTCACAATTTCCTCTCTATCGGACTTATTTCCAAATCTTTATTAAAACATCATTTGAAAATGTTCAGTTTCTTTTCTATTTTTTTGTATTGTACAATCATAATTTTTAGGGACTCCTCCGTGATGTTCAATACAATGAAAATTGAGATAAATTTTAGATTATGGAGATGGAAAAACAATCGAGATGACAATCTTTTCGCTTAGCTATCTATGGGTTGTATAGAATGGCTAAATAGGGAAATTAGGGAAGACTGAAATCCATGCAAGTTCCCTATTTTTCGCTTTGTGATAGGGGAGAATGGAACAAAATGGACCATCACTGAGTCGAATTACCAAAAGTTTAGCTTGTGTTAACCCATATTTTGTGTATTTTACAATAAAAGTGGATTTATGGATTTTTATTTATTTTCAGAACAAATTCATGTAATAAATTCATATCAGTAGCGAAGTGGTAAACCGGTTTAAGTCGACTTATCTCCCAATTGAGCTTTTGAGGAATATTTTCGAATTTAACGAAGATAGCGAAATTTTCGTAACTATATTTGTTGTAGCTCTCAATCGGCTCTGCAAAAAAGGTTATACTAAAAATTTTGCTATCTCCCTTAGATTCCAAGATATTTATTAAAACTTGGTCAATAGTCAAAATTGACTTATACCGTTTTACCACTCCGCTACTGATATACTTCTATTCAGAATAAATTCCCCAATGAAGTTCGAAATTTTCACCAAGTGTACGGTTATCCAAGAACCAAGTGATTTTACTAGGAAAAATATGAAAATATCTTTTTTGGAGATTGAAAAATTTACAACAAAAAAAAGATGTTGATAATGTCATGCAATTTTTGTTTCACTTGGAGTATTAAATCTTTAGCAATTGGAGATTTATATCGATAAAAAGTGGTTTTAGGAGAAAATGTCAAGAGACTATTTTCTATCTGAGAAAATTTGAAACCAAGTACTCTCCCAATGTATTTCCCACTAGTTCCTGCTTTTTGCAAGATGTGGAGAATTGAGTTCTATGGCTTCAAGAATGACTTTTTGAGGAATTTAAACGTATGAAAAAATTGAAAAAACAATCTAGTGTGTTTGCTACAGAATGATATTGTTTTACATTAAAATTCTGTTGACGTTCAATTTTTTTGACCGATTTTCACTAAAAATTATCTAATTCGTTTTGCGACGTTCAAAACAATCAGAATTTAGATTTTTATTTTGCCGTACAATTTTTTCTGTTAGGATTTTTTCCATAAGAATTGCTACGCATGAATTGTAGGATTTTTTTTCTTCCATCTTACAATGAGGAAAAAAATTCAGTGAACAAAAAAATAAAAAAAAATTCAACTCCATCGAATTTTGTACATCAACAGATGTGCAGATTTGCATTAAATTCGCCTAGCAAAAGAGCTCGGTTCTTAAATTCTGTTTTTGACACTTCATTCCAACAACGAGGGATTTTCAAAGAAACTGTCACTATTCTAATGGGGCGTTCCATGCTAGTTCAACTGCGAATTTAGTTGAGTAAGGAATCCGGAAACTTTTGAACATTTATATCTCAATTACGAATTTTATGTGGAAAACTTAAAAAGGCTTTATTGGTCAGAAAGAATGGTCAGTTATTAAAAAAACATCGCTTGGAAAAAGTAAATATTATTGCGTTTTTTTAAATAAACAATTAGAAAAACCGTTTTGGCTATGTGAGTTCAACCCTAAAAAAATTGAAAAAAATATATGTTGTGGGAAATATTGTTGAGAAAGCTGTGTCAAAATTTTGTTTACTAACATTCACTGATGGTTGAGATATTAATTTTTTTATGACGTCGCGCGCTGTCTCCGCTCTTCAGTGCGCTACCCAATTCAAGCGCTCTCAATCCGCTAAAACTTTGAACAACCGTATAGCTCACTCAACACTTATTTCATGGTAAAGTGTGTTTTTTGTCGTTGTAAAAAAATGAATAATCATGAAAAGTCTTGTTTTTTTTTGAAGAAAATAGACGTTGGAAGAGAATGGAGCGCTCAGAATGGGCAATGCACTGAGCGGCGGAGACGTCACATGATTTTGATCATTAAAAAATTAATATTTTACGAGCCAGTTAATGTCATTAAACGAAAATTTGATATAGCGTTCTTAGTATTTCCCACATGACATATATTTTTTATATTTTTCAGAGTGGACCTCACGAAACTACAACGATTTTCCTAATTGTTTATTTTAAAAAATGCAAATAATATTTCCTTTTTCCGATCAATTTTTTTTTACGTAACTGACCATTCTTTCTCAACAATAAAGCCCTTCTGAAATTTTTGAATTAAACGCACAACTTTCAAGATATCAATAGTCAAAGGTATGTCTATTCGTTATTCACTGGAATTTTACAATTGTTATAACTTTAACAAAAAAAAATGGGCTGTTGATAATATTTCTGGCCCTCTTTCTGTGATATATGCAATTTAAGGCCCGGGTGTATTATCTTTCGAACGTTATCTTTATGTTTTTTTCATCTTTCGTCATTTGAAATTGTCAATTAAGTCCTGCATCATGCAGAAGTTTTGAAAAATTATGAATAAATAATTTTAAAAAAGTAGAAAAAATTCTTAATTTTTTCAAAGAGGATTTTTAATTTATATTCAGAATAAGTTGAATAACAAGAAATTGAAGAATGTATTTGATTTACCGTAACAAATGGCGGCCTATCACCCAATATCCTGCACGGGGAAGACTGATTTCTTAAATCTTTTCCCACACTGCACAGAGACATTTATTACGGAAAAGACTCTTTGAAAAAAGTTGCAATATTTTGGAGAATTTTTTAATCACACTTTTATCACATAAAAATGCCAGATGACTACATACCACTGTTTTGAAAATTGAGATACCTAGCTGTCACTTCCCATGAGGAGTTAGTGTTTTGTTATCCATCATGGAAAATGACAGCTAATAAATAATTTGCCACAGCGAATCAGATATTTGTAATTTCCACTTTTTTCAACTCATTCTGAATCTCAATTAAAAACGCTCTTTGAAAAAGTTCAGAATTTTTTTTATTTTATTTTTTATCATTCTATGATAATTTTTGGGAATTTCTACATGATGTACCATTGAATTGACAATTTTGGATTACGAAAGATAAAAAAATCCAGATAACATTCGAAAGATAGTACTCCCGGGCCTTAAAAAAAAATTTTTTTTGCCCTCGTTGAAATAGTGTGGAATGTCCCTAATACATTATCCCCTACAACATTGACGATCCATTTTACTCCTTACTCCCTTCCTTACCGCGAAATAAAAAACTGACTATTAAATTTCCAATTCAGCCAACTGGAAGTCTGGAGATCTCACGTGGATGCAAAACACAACTGGTGGGGCTACAACGAGACAACAGCAGTTGCAGGAAGGATTCGTGATCGTAGTGATTCACCAGAGCTCCTCCAGGTCGATTACACGCCCTTCCACATGAACAATGAATCTGTCTTGAGTGGAAAGTGCCCCCCAGCCTGGGACTTGGTCGGTGACACCTGCTACATCTACATCGGCGCCCCAATGGACTTCTTCAGCGCTCGAGAATTTTGCAGGCAGGCGAATGCCTCCATGCCCTTCATCATGGGCGATTACCTTCAGCTCTGGAGATTTCTGAGAAAACAGCAGGAACGCTTCGAGTATTCAGAGCGTGTCTGGGTGCAGCAGTTGGAGCGCATCGACCAGTGCACAACATTCACGTACCAAACCATTGAAATTGACCATTGCAGTCAGCCGAGCCCCTTCATTTGCGAAATTGACCCCAGAGTTTACATCGATCCATTGTCGTGGAGACGAGACATCGTCGCTGTGGGTGTTTTGGGCGCAATTGGAGCGGCTCTCGCTCTTTTGGCGGCTGCAATTGGATTTTGGATTTCAAAGTCCAAGAGACGAAAAATTGAGAGACTTGAGCGACGTAACTCCATCAGGCAGTCACTTCATTCGTTGAAATCGGTGGGATCCACTTCGGGATTCACTGAGCTGGCTTACAGGCGTAAACCTGTTCCTGTAAGTTTTATTTTTTTATTGTTTTAAGGGGAGACTACTGTGAGTTTTAAAATTCACGGGCTATTGGAATGCGATTTTTCATACATTAAAGATCGATTATATACACCCAAAAATGAATAATTAGTGCAAAAAAATTAATTGTTTATTGGTTGCCCCGCAGAGGCTTAAAATGTTAAAAATAGTCGAGGGCCTCTAATTTTTGAGCTACAGAGCTTTCTTTTTCTTCAAAATGTTTGAAAAAATGTGTACAATAACAATTACGGATTAGTTTTTAAAAATTCAACTCCTACACAGCTAATTTCGTAATTTTTTAAATGAAAAATTGCACCATTCATGTAAATCGGCCTGAAAAATGTTTCTGAAAGAATCGAGAATATATTTTAAATATTTTAAGGATAACTTTTCTGCCTATTTTACACAAATGGCGCAAATTTTTATTTTAAACAAAACGGAATTAGCTGTGTAGGAGTCGAATTTCAAAAAACTAATTCGTAATTATTACTACACCGATTTTTTCAAAAATTTTGAAAAAAAAAGACACCTCTGTGGCTCTAAACTTCTGCAGTGAAATGCTTTTCTACTTTTGTAGTTTAAGCTTTCATTTGCCCCTGTTTCCGAACATTTTACAATGATTTTATTATTTAAACTTTGCTGGTCTGAATTTGAATCTCGCTATTGAATAGTTAGAAAACGTTTTAAAAATCTAAAAAACATTTCAAATTCTACTTTTGGAGGAATATTCACTGTTAGAAATTTTTTGAAATTTCATTGGAAGATAGAGTAAATCTCATGAGAGTGACATTGAATCGAATTTAGGGAAAAAATTATAATGAAATTTCAAGTTTTAAGTAGAATTCACGAAAATTCATAAGTTTTCAGTGGTATGAGACGAAAAATTCACAACTTGATTAAATTTTGAGTGGAACATTCAGAAACAAAATGACATAAATTTTTAATTGTTCCCTGATTTTTCTGAATTTTCACAAAATAATTGAACTGAAAAATGAAGTATTTTATTGATTTCCAGATCATTTGAACAGGAGATCAATGGAATATTTGATTTTGCAATGACAAGATTTCCTGACATTTCAGTGGAACTTGATCACAATAAAAATTTCCAGAATTTGGCACGGAAAATTCAGACGTAAATTTTTAACAGTGTTGATGAAATAATTGAAAAATAGCCATTAAAAAAATTAAGAGCACTTTCTGTAAATAATTTATAAACAATCAATTTTCCGTTATAAAAATCACTTGTTCGGAATCGTAGAAAATTTATTCATATCCAGAATTTTACCAGAAATCGATTTCATGCCTAAAAAAATCAAATTTCCGGAAATTCAAAAATTTGTAATGATTTTTTTATAATCAACGAAGGTTTACATTGAAAACAACATTATCGTGAATTTATATTCATTTTAGTAATTCTGAAATTATCTCAAAAACCCTTGATTATAGAGGCAGTGTTGAGAAGCATTTTTAGGGAGTTTATTCAGAATAAGTCTTAGTATTTTCTACTAAAATCACTTATTTTCAAGAGAATTTCATAAGCAAAACAATTAGTAGACAATGAGTTGACTCGCCTCATTAATTAAGGTCTCTTAAAAAGCAGTAATCCAATTCCATTCATTTTAGAAGAAAAATGTAGAAATACTTTTCCCGTAGAGACTTTTATCCACTGCGAACAAATTAATCAGTGCTTTCTTGTAAAAACGTCCCTGATTTTCGAGATGATGAAGTAGTTCGCACGGATTTTATTAACAGCTATTAAATTTATGAAATTCAATAGCTGCGAATTCTTTTCTAAATAATCTATATCGATGAAGTATTTTCGAAGAGTTAATCACGCAGTAATTTTTCCACAAGCAGCAAATGCAGGAGAAAAGAGTGGTACTTGTTCCACCTCCAAAGGTTAGAGGAAATATGAGCATTTCTGCTGGATATGCTTTCAGTTTTGTTATTTATGATGTATTAATTGTTATTTTGTTCGGGCACCATTTGCAATCCTCATTTTTCCGAGTCAACAATAATTAGTGAATTACCCTCCACGAATAATTTTTTTAATTCAATCTGATCTAGAGAAAAGAGAATCGTTTAGAGTTTATTTATCACCTACTTGTAGAAATCTCCATGTAATATTATTTGGGAATGTAATTTTTTTTCAATTCGGAAAATATCGGATGTTTAACATAGAATTCTATGTCCGAAAAAAAAATTCAATTCAATTATGTAGTATGGAAAGAAAATCAACTCAATCTGAGGACCAGTTTCTTTTATGAATAGTTTTGCCAAGCAAGTCCATTGAATTCCTGTTAAGAATTAAAATCCTATTCCTTTTTGCCAATTTTTGAGAATGTCACAGCCCTTTACACGATTTTCGAATCGACATTTACCAAGCAAGCATCACTCGAATTGAATGTTACGAGCCATTTCTCTGCCCTCTAGCTCTCCCAAAATAACCCATTTTTTCTTTCCAACAGTCAAAATCAACCGACACCTTGACATCTCGCTCGCTCGACTACAAAAAAATGATGAACGGTGGTAGCATAGATTCAATGGACAAATCCCAGCTGAACTCCTCCATGGAAGACAACCAGTCCTACGACGTCTACGAAGCTCATAACCCCCGATACTCCCCAAGCACCAGTGACTTCAAAGGGGCGCAAAAATACGCAGTACCCCACGCAGAGACCGCCGTTTTCGACCTCGCCTACCGCAACGAGGGTTTCCGCAATCACTCGACCTTCACCTCTCGAAATAACAGTAATTGGCCGTCAGTGGCCAACAGCGAAGTAAACCCGGGCGATTCGCCAACCGATCCAATCGACGAATCTACGTACAATGCATCAACCCTTCCCCTGAACGCATCCCTAGCGATGACTGATTCAATCACAGAATTGAAACGTGACATCGAGCCAGCACCCTATTCCCCAGTGGAATACTCATACGACGGAGCACCAGCAACACCAGGATCAGAGCCTGTTCCCGAATACTTCATTCCACCACTGCCACCACAACCATATTACTACGAAGAGCGACCACGAAGTGGAACTTTATTAGAAACAAATCTCGACACTGGCGAGGAGAAGCCACTTCGATCGAAAAGCGAAGCACTGTTAGAAACAAATTTCGATGTTTTTCTTCCCAATGAACCGACGGAGTTGACGCAGTTGTCAGCCGATGCACGGAGCAAGAGCCAGCCGTTGGAGACGGCCATGTAGTTTGGGGGTTTACTATGACGAAAGTACAAATGAAATTTTATTGAAATTATGGGAGTAATTTATGATTTACTGTAATTTAGGAGAAACGTTTTGAGAGGATGTTGCCACAATCCTGCTCTTATCTGTCGCGTGTACATAAGGATAACATCATTATCGTATTGATTCTCTATTGATTAGTTTTCAATGAACTGTTGATTATTTTTGTGCATGCTTGGGGCAATTGTGTGATTAATTTCTCCCTGTTTTTTTTTTTGTTCATTTGAGATTATGAATTTTTGAGGAATTATGAGAGAGAGCACTACCAAGCTTTCGTACACGAGGGAATATTATAAGTGAAAGTTTTTGTGAATTGTGATATAGGAAACTCGTGGAAGAGTTAGCGAGTATAAATGATCTAGTTGATTAAGGAGAATTTATGAATTGTATGAAATGTTTATTTGCTAATTGACGTATTTTGCATGAGTTTTACATGAAATGAGATGTTCCTCGATGGACGGACACTTCCAATTATTATAATTATCATTTAGACTGGCATTCTTAGGGTAAAGTCAGACATAATCCGTCCAAAAATCGTTGTAAGATAGTCGGTAATGATTTTTAGTCTTTATGATGTTCAATCGTCGTTTCGCTCTGCTGGGGAAGAATGGTTATTTATAATACCTTAGTGTTCGTATTTCCTTCGATATCCCGATTTTGCGTTTCTAGTTATTGCAAGAACCCCGTTCTAGTAATTATTAAGTTTATGTATAAGTAATGAATTTTTGATGAATTGATTGTTAGTTATACATACATAATATTATTGTCTTTCGCTATCATAAGAGATTCCTTCAAACGGGATTCTTTTTGCATGACCAGTTACGAATGAGGTTTTTTTATATTTTTGTTCATCGAGAAATTCAAACGACTTTGGATCTATATAATAGCCATTAACTTCGTACTTATTAAAGCAACAATTTATAGATTATTGCAATAAACTTTTTTATTACGAATAAAACTTTTCTTTATAGTATATTGCGATGTGTTGTGTGGCATTATTAATTGTATCCTACGCTCCTTGGTATTAGAATTCAATCAACAATTTTGATTTTTTATCCGAGCACTTTTCAGGTCGACATTTTTTATATAAATGAAAGTGGACAATGGCATTTTTTATAAATGAGTATAGTGATTGTTGTTAATAAATTAGTAATTAGCTTCCGAATGGGTTCACTTGTTGAAATTTTTATTTCACCATTCTGTTTTTCTATTTTGTCATGCCATACTACTATCATCAATTGAAATATCAAAATATTGCGTATTATTTAGTGGATTCGGCAACGCTCAAGCCTAAATAACACGACGGCGAATCCCCGCAGAGGTGACCAAGTCGCAGGGACGCGTTTGTTGACCAGACTAGGGTCAATTTATCTCATTTTCAAACTTTTTAGAATGTCTATCAATGGGTGAAGACAGAACTTCGATTCTCAACCATCAAATCAAGTTATCTCATGTTATGGATAGCGATGAAAATTTATTTGAAAAAAGTCAAAATTTTCAAAAATTCATTGCTCAGTGAATCGCATTGAATTCGGATTTGATGTGAATTGTTCTATGATTAATGAAAATTGATGTAATTACCATGATCAACAACATTAGTATCAACAAATGTTTCTTTTATTACCTTGTTATCAACGTTATTAGTAACAAGGTAATAAAAGATACATTTAGCGTTGTTATTGATTAGAAAGGTAAACAGAGAGTTTTTTTCACTGAAGAATCATATTAAAAAGTGAAAAACATTGCACGCAAAGCATTCTGCCTTATCAAATGTGATTTTTCGGTTTCACCTTAATTGGACCACACGTTCGGTTTATACTCCCCCTTCCCTTGTGAACAAAAAAAATTCGAAAAATTTATACATGTGGGCAGGGTTGGGCGGGTAAATTACGTTGGTAAATTACACCGTTTTTTACCGAAGTAATTTACGTAAATTACCTCAAAGGGGTTTTTTACATTTTTTACAATACTTCGAAAAGCTTGCATTTTTCAGTTACTAGAATATTTTATGTTATTCCGACTGTCGATGACGCAGTATTGGACGCTTAAATATCCGCGATAAACCGCGAATTGTAACTTCACTTTGTTCGGTTAGAATGAGGTTCTCGATACTTGAGGCATAACAAACTATTTTATGTCCCCAGGTCCATAAAACCACGATTCTAAAATCGATTCCCTCGGTGAAATCGCGGTTTCCGGGCACAGAGACATAAAATATTGTAGGTCACACGGCGAAGAAAATTTCATCTGACGAATGTAATTATAATCCAAGCCGAAGGCGAGATATACATATATTATTCGCCAGATAATACTTTTATCGCCAGATGACATAATCTACTATTACATCACGTGGTACGATTTACGGCATTTTAAGAAACTCAAAAAAATGAGCCCCATACCTCATAAAGATTAAATTTCACGGGGGTCAAACATTGCAAAAGATCAAGTTACAAATCATCTCCATTGTGAGAACGTCAATCTCATTATCTGTTGAGCTTTATTGGATTTTCCTCTTTATTATTTGGAGCCCTGGAAAAGTTCAGTTGTCCCTGAAAAAACCATTTTGTTCTGAAGAGTTCAAAAAAGTTACCAAAGCAGTTAAATAGTTTTATCATTTAAGAATGCTGAATGAAACAGGTTAATGTGAAGGCAAAAGATGATGACGCGACGAATTCAATAGAGATTAATAAATAATGAGGTTGACCCTTGTAAAAGGCATCCCTTACACGGTATGACCCTCGAAGCGTATGATCCTGATGAGGTATGAACCTCGTGACTTTTAACACCCTCGCGAGGTACGATCTTGGCGAAGCTTCACCGTTTACGATAAAAAATAACGTCGGCTAGTTTTTTTACATTTTTTACATTTATTACGTAAATTACGGGCTTTTTACAATGTCATGTAAAAAACAGCCATTATCGAGAGATGCCCAACCCTGCTATTCCCTTCTCGGATATAATAAATTTCAAGGGTATGATGAACCCACAAGCACTGGTACTGAAGTAATAAATCACGGGTCTCAACGCTGAGGAAAGACAATTTCGTGTGAGATAATGCGGCTACCGGTGATAATACGTGGGCGAATGGGGATACATTGTCCCATAGTGAGTTTGATTCGAATCGAAAAGAGAGGGGGTCATCGGAAAGCCTCGTTAGACACTGTTTACGATCCGACAAGGTAAACCCATGAATCATCGGATAATTTATCGACGAATATAATGTACCAAGGATAAATTGTCGGCAGATCAGATGGCGATAATACAATTATTGCTGAGAAAATTGTCTTTGTTTTTTTTTCTTTTGGGCATTGTGTCGCGGATTAAAAAGCGTGTTACTAAATTATCATCAGTGTAAAATTTTCGCAAGAAATAATTTATATTTTTGCGTGCTCGAAAACGTGTGTTAGGGGAGGGTACGGCAAAACGGACCGGCAGGGTAAAACGGACCACTGACAGAAAATTGGTAATTTTTGTTTTTTTTCCTTTCCTTCAAATCAGGAAAACTGAATGTGTTGAATTAAAGGTGAGTTTCTTGGATCATAACCGTCACAGGGGTTTTATAGACAACAAGTGTCGTTGGACCGCAATTTGATCAGTTTTGCTAATCACCTCAAACCACAAATGACTTCGAATTTGCTACATTCGGAAGCAAAAACTAAAATTATCAATTTTCTGTCAGTGGTCCGTTTTGCCCCCCTGGTCGGTTTTGCCTTACCCTCCCCAATGTCGAAACATCGTAGTCAAGCAAGAGACTATTGTTTAAAAAAATAATTGAAGAAAAAATTTAATGGAACAATTTCTTACACTTATCAAAGTTAGAATTCATGGAAAACAGTATCAATGATAAATCTTTTTTTTTTTGAGCTTTTTAAATTTATTTTTCCTCGTTACACTTAACAACGCAACTGGAGGTTATTCATACCACTTTAATCAACCGATAAAAAAAGAGAAAAATAAAAGCCGATCTGTAATTCAAGAAAAGAACATGGATGACACATAAACTATGAAAAGTGTCTGAAAAGAGTAAATGAAGCTGAAACTATAGCGGCAGGAACAGCTGCAGATCGCTCCGTGGCAGGGGCGACGGAGGGGTCCCCGAAGCCCCGCACATTAATCGTCCTCCAATCCTATGATCAATTGAGGATTCCGCTCCAATTGATTTTTAATATATCATGTAGGGTCCAAATAAGTTGTCTGAAACAAGTCAGAATTATTCTATGACTGGAAGTATCTTACGGTTGGGTTCATAACAACCCGATGTCCTAGCACCAGGATGCCCCGATGTTATTCACTGGTGAAATCACTGTCACTCTGGGATGAAATCACATGAAATCAGTTCTAAAATCACATGGAATCTGTTCTAAAATCAAGTGAAATCAAATGAAATCAGTGAAATCATGTGATTTCACCGATTGTAAGTGATTTCGTATGAAATCACTTGCAATCATTTGAAACCAGTGAAATCACTTGCAATCACCAAATCGGTAAGATAAGAAAATTCATTTCGAAACGTATAAGAAAGGAAGAAAAATTTATTATCGATTCATCACACCTTTTGACGAATATGGTTTATCAACAGGGGTCCTCTCTCCGCGACAGCATTATGGAAAGAAAAACGAAACACAACTCTATCGAATTTTAGGATTCTCAAAACAGATCGGTATTTCTGGGGAATCTAACAAATCATTGTTAAACGTGTTTAGTACTGTAGGTCAGAAGAAAGAAGGTTGGAAAAAATAATTTAGATCCTTATCTGACTTTTCAAATAAATTGTTCATCAGAGAAAAAAAGCGAGTATAGATATTTTTAACTGAAATTATCCTAAAAATTTTCTCTTCATGTATGTAAACACTTTTTTCTTTAAAAAAAATTGAAATTAAATGAGTATGCCATGTTCATAAGCTTTAGAGATTATTTGTTCATAAACTTTTGAATTTGTGACCAATTAGGACATTTTGGCGCTATCTTTAATATCACTCAAAGGCATAAAAAAATTCACATTACACACATACACATTTTTTAAGAGAAATTAATTTCTCGACCTATTGTTCCTGTTTAATCGTCAGGACCTTATAAGTCTCAATTTTTTGCCTATCACTCCTGTTCGATCCGTTTCATTGCCTGTCGTACAATGAGTTCCCCGTTGCAAGTTGTTTGCAATTCACAAGGTCTTATTTCATCACCCGGTCCGATTTTGCTCAGTTGCCATAAACAGGTATTTTTCCACTGAATTACATTTAGCTCCACTATTATCTTTCGTATTGTAAATTTTGTCACGCTTTTCTCGGTAATTTTTACCCACTTTATTCTATTTGTTGTCCTGAGGCAATTGCGCAGATAGGTGAAATAGAAAATTTGAAATCAGTTGAAATCATTTAAAGTCATGAAATCGGAAACAAAATCTTATGAAATCACTTAAAATCAATAATTCCTTGAAATCACTTGAAATCAGCAATCATTGAGTCAAGATATTCGATAATGAATAACCCCTCGGGATGCTCAAATTTGGGCATTCGTATCAATTGATGACCCCTGCGAACGCCGAACAAATCTGTGGTGAAGAGGGCGGAAAATGAGGGTGCGTTAGGACCTCGCGTAATACAAGGGATTCACGGAATCGGTCCCCTTTTATAATTCTAGGAATTTCATTTTGACCCTTCATAATGGTGATGCTCGTCAATCGAGGGGGAGTGATAATGGGGTGGAAATCGCCATAATTTCCGATCCATCGGACTTTAACGAGCGCACGTGCGCATGGGATGACGTCGTGATCCCCTGACCGGCGATAAACAAAAGCATAATCTTGGGAAGGGGTGATCCCTTCATCCAGGTGTTATACCTTGTATTCATTAAAACTGGACCGGTGAAGAATGCCAAATGCATTGAATGGAAAAAGGGAAACGTACCGATGAGTGGGAAGTCAACTGTTAATTCGTTCATTTTCGTCATGGAGCATCTCAATTTGCACCTGGATCGGATGCGTTTCGAGGGCACGTTCGAGTGCTAGATTTTTCGGTGATTATTGGTTTTTCCATTAGGCAGATTTTTATGACCCTCTTGTGGTCACCCTCAAGCGGTTTCTGACGGACGTCTGGAAGTCGGTCTCCCCACAATTAATGTCACAGAGTCCTCATCATTTGCGTATTTTATGGGGTTCTTATGGCCATTGACAGCAGACCTGGGTGTGGTTTTCCCCATTCCAAGATTGCAGTTTCCCCATAGGGTCCGAGTTTTCTCATTGGTCAGTTGTGCTCTTCTGCAGCCACGAAATCAGCTCCGTGAAGTGGGCACCCCACTTGGTTGGATTTGAATTAAAATTTCATAATTGATAGGTTTTGAGCTACTCGTGATAGTAGTAACGTTTTTCTTGTTTGTAGTTTGAAATTGAGCGTCCAATTCGTTTTTGAAATACAGTTAGAAACTATTCCATAGTTAGAGTTGGAGTGACATTGGATTCTCGTCTGCAATCGTTTGTAGTTGATTGTAGTTCTGGAAATTTTACGAGCGGAATCGTAATAAACGTTCAATCGATTTTTTTTAACAGCTAGGAACTATCTCATAGTTGTATTTGAAATGACGTGGGATTCTTATCTGCAATCGTTTGTAGTTAATTGCAGTTTTGGAATTTTCGGAATCGGAAATCAAATGAGCGTCCAATCGATTTTTGGAGACCAAGTAGGAACTGATTGAAAGCTATAGCCAGAATGAGCTCGGATTCCTGTCTAAAATCGTTTGTAGTTGTTTGTAGTGCT
>NW_021680346.1:3522844-3565118 GCF_001412515.2 Diachasma alloeum
AATGAGTTCCCCGTTGCAAGTTGTTTGCAATTCACAAGGTCTTATTTCATCACCCGGTCCGATTTTGCTCAGTTGCCATAAACAGGTATTTTTCCACTGAATTACATTTAGCTCCACTATTATCTTTCGTATTGTAAATTTTGTCACGCTTTTCTCGGTAATTTTTACCCACTTTATTCTATTTGTTGTCCTGAGGCAATTGCGCAGATAGGTGAAATAGAAAATTTGAAATCAGTTGAAATCATTTAAAGTCATGAAATCGGAAACAAAATCTTATGAAATCACTTAAAATCAATAATTCCTTGAAATCACTTGAAATCAGCAATCATTGAGTCAAGATATTCGATAATGAATAACCCCTCGGGATGCTCAAATTTGGGCATTCGTATCAATTGATGACCCCTGCGAACGCCGAACAAATCTGTGGTGAAGAGGGCGGAAAATGAGGGTGCGTTAGGACCTCGCGTAATACAAGGGATTCACGGAATCGGTCCCCTTTTATAATTCTAGGAATTTCATTTTGACCCTTCATAATGGTGATGCTCGTCAATCGAGGGGGAGTGATAATGGGGTGGAAATCGCCATAATTTCCGATCCATCGGACTTTAACGAGCGCACGTGCGCATGGGATGACGTCGTGATCCCCTGACCGGCGATAAACAAAAGCATAATCTTGGGAAGGGGTGATCCCTTCATCCAGGTGTTATACCTTGTATTCATTAAAACTGGACCGGTGAAGAATGCCAAATGCATTGAATGGAAAAAGGGAAACGTACCGATGAGTGGGAAGTCAACTGTTAATTCGTTCATTTTCGTCATGGAGCATCTCAATTTGCACCTGGATCGGATGCGTTTCGAGGGCACGTTCGAGTGCTAGATTTTTCGGTGATTATTGGTTTTTCCATTAGGCAGATTTTTATGACCCTCTTGTGGTCACCCTCAAGCGGTTTCTGACGGACGTCTGGAAGT
Source organism: Diachasma alloeum (assembly GCF_001412515.2). NCBI lineage: Eukaryota > Metazoa > Arthropoda > Insecta > Hymenoptera > Braconidae > Diachasma > Diachasma alloeum. Next base: position 3,523,814 of record NW_021680346.1, read on the forward strand.
CGGTCTCCCCATAATTAATGTCACAGAGTCATCATCATTTGCGTATTTTATGGGGTTCTTATGGCCATTGACAGCATGACCTGGGTGTGGTTTTCCCCATTCCAAGATTGCAGTTTCCCCATAGGGTCCGAGTTTTCTCATTGGTCAGTTGTGCTCTTCTGCAGCCACGAAATCTACTATTCCCCTTGGTCACCGCAGCGACAATGGCGGTACTGTCATTTGGGTAATTTCTCGACGTTCAATAGTAAAATTTGGTAAAAAAAATAAAGCACTTTCAACACTTTTGAAAATTATTTTTTCCTCCGTGCATTTTACATGGCTTTGTCCGTGAAAAATTACCATGTTAAATCGTGAAAAATTAATTTCTCATCGTAAACGTTCGGTTAAAATAAATCAAATTTTTAAGTTTTCCGGTATCGTACTCGATTACTGTGTTCACATAGTAATTTGCAATTTTAAGTTCTCTCCATGTAATTCTACCTCTCCCCTTCCCTCCCCCGTTCCTGTCACATCATTGGAGCCGCAACGTCAACCCTCTGAGGGCTATAACTCATCGAATCAACCAAAATCCCTCAGATCTAGTTCAACACTCAAAATGTAAACATCGCAACAGGAGAATACTAGTCCAAAACAGTGATTGTAGTTGGTGATTTCGTACGATACAAACCTCAGCGATGGCAATTTCTCTGCGAATAACGTTGTCTCTCGGCTTCGTCTTCCTGTTTCCATCAGGAATAGCCGTCACTAAAAATCCGAAAGGAGCAACGTACTGCGAGTTTTACAATGCAAATCTCTGCGGAAAATCCGCGACAGAATGCCCAAAGCGTGAAGAATGTCCACCTCCATCGCCGGGTAAAAGAAATCACTGCTACGTACTGTGGCAGCACAATAATGTGACAAAAACATCCACTTTAAAAATGAAGGGCTGTTTTTTCGACAGCAAAGAGTGCTATGACAAAGTGCAATGTGTGGAAAATAATATCGACAGGATGAAGCAGATGTTCTTTTGCTGCTGTGATGGAAATATGTGCAATGATAATTACAAATGGGATCCAAAGCCTGTAGACAAAAATATTATAAATGGAGATTCTGAAGCAGATCAGAATCCTGATCTAATATTTATGACGACGGTGCTGTCTGTGTCATTATCCATCTCCATTCTTACTATTGTATTGTTCTTGCTCTATTGTCACTACAAACGTAAGCAATTTAGCCACGACAATCACCCATCCCCATTGGAACTCATTCTTCAGGAACAATCATCACCAAATTTAGATTTGCGGTCAATACAATTAGTTGAAATGAAGACGAGAGGAAGGTTCGCCGCAGTTTGGAGAGCGGAATTCAAGAATGAGACTGTTGCTGTGAAGATTTTTCCGAATAAGGGCAAACAGTCGTGGCAAACAGAGCAGGAGATTTTTAGATTACCGCACATGCATCATGAAGATATTTTACATTTCATTGGTTCAGAGAGAAATCATGATGACTTGAAAACGGAATTCTGGCTGGTTACGGTGTATCATGAAAAGGGTTCGTTGTATGATTATTTGAAAGCTAACGTTGTTACCTGGTCGGAGACGTGCAAAATTGCGGAATCCATAGCCAGGGGGTTGATGCATCTTCATGAGGAGATACCAGCTGACAAGGTTCATGGACAGAAACCAGTGGTTGCTCATCGGGATTTCAAGTCGACGAATGTTCTTCTCAAGGCTGATATGAGGGCTTGCATTGCGGACTTTGGACTGGCACTTGTTTTTCATCCGGATAAGCTGTGTGGAGATACTCATGGACAGGTAAGGATGTTTTATTTGGTCATCTGAAAGTTTCGAATGCATATTTCAGGATATGATAGGTTTCAGAAGGAAAACGCTGAAATGAGATGAGTCATTTCCAGATTGAGATCACATTTTTCAAAACATGTCATGACCAAAATTGTATTGAGAGTTACTGTCTACATGTTGTGAGACATTTTTTATAGAAATTCCTTGACATAAAAATCCCAGTTTCTTTCACTTTGTTTTTTCTCGTCTCATAAATAAATGAAACAAAAAATTTGAAAAATTTAAGCCGCAGAATTGTTACAGAAAATATCTCAATAGACGTTGAATAGGAGAATCAAACTTCATTGATTTTTTCTGTAAAATATTTTCCATTGAACATTTAGAATGAGAGAAGCGCGCAGAAGAGTTGCGGAATTTCAATAGAATCGGTGACAAACTAATGAAATTTTAAACGAAATGTAATAGAATTTTTTAACGATTTTGCTAGGTTTTTCTATGAATCTTTCTCTAGGTTAATCAATACAATAATTCAATAATATTCCAGGAAAGGAATTAAGAAATTATTGGAATTTGGTTTGAGAAGGAAAATGTTGAAATGAGATGAGTCATTTCCAGATTGAGATCAGATTTTTCAAAATATTTCATGACGAAAATTGTATTGAGACTTTCTGTCTATGGCTTCAACTTACCTTGAACTTTGTCGATTGAGACATTTTCTATAGGAATTCCTTGACATCAAATTTCCTCGTTTCTGTCACTCCATTTTTTTCTCCTCATAAAAAAAAATGAAACAAAAAACTTGAAAAATTGAAGCTACGCAATTTCTATAGAAAATAGCTCAATAGAAGAAATTGTATAGGAAACTTAAACTATTGATTTTTCGATAAAATATTTTCCATTCCACATTTCCAACGGCATTTCAATAGAAGCGGCGAAAGACTAATAGGATTTCAATAGAAATCTAAAACAATTACATAATAATAATCCGATAAAAGTTTTCATCGTCGATTTGAATTCTCTATTTTTTTATGTATTCTGTGAAAATGTGAGAATAGGATTTGAGTTTATGGGTATTGATTCATTATTCGAAAAAATATATCAATTGTAAAATTTTCCCTAGACATTGAAAAATTAAAAATTCTGTTCTCGTCTTGAACTTGTTTCTCTTCCTCTTTTTACTTTCTTCCATCAGAATTAGATAATAGAAAGAAAATACATTGGTTTTTCTTAATTATTAAGAAAAAAGCATTTTGAAATTTTCAAGATTGAAAAATAGATTTTTTAAATTTATTTCTGATTTTCCATCCCTACATGTTTCGTATTTCCTATTTCGGTGAACGGAATATGAGCACAAAAATTAAAAATGTTAATCTCTTTTCATTTTTTAAGAAAAAAACAATTTGACAAATTTCGAAAAGACGTAGAAAAATAGATTTTTTCATTTTATTGATACTGATTGATGATGATCGATCTCTCTTTGCAATTTCCTTTTTCGGTTCTATTGAGACGAGATTAAAACCATGTAAAATGTTCATATTCTTTCACATTTTTAGATCATTGATAGTAATTAATTTAAAGAAAAAAAAAATCAAAATGTTAGGTATGATTATCGATCTGTATTCTTACGTGATTTATGGAGAATTCTTCTTTATTCAATATTGTAACTTGTGAATTAAGGAACAAAAATATATATTAACAATAAGAATGAATAAAATTAAATTAATCTAATTATGAAGACGGAAATGGAAAGAAAATGAAATAAAATAGCATAGTATAAATTAATTCCTCTCAATGAAATCAGATCAAGAAAACGAAAAATTTCATTTTCATGATCTGATTTCATTGAGAGGAAATGAGAAAAATGCAGGGAGAGATGATCAGCAAGAAAATAAAAGAAAACGATTTTTTATTTTTCTGAAAAATTTAAAAACTGATTTTTTTTTAATGACGAAAAAATATCATTATGTTCCCTTTCTATGATCTAATTTCAATGGAAAAAAGTGAAAAAAAGAACAGAGATATGTGATCAGCAAGAAATTAAAAATTTCGATTTTTCAATGTCTCCGGAAAATTTATAAATTGATATATTTTTTCAAATAATGAAAGAATACCCATCAATTCAATTTCTACGCTCACATTTTGATAGAATACATTAAAAAAATTTATGTCGCGCCGTGCAATAAGTCGAGTTTATCTCACGCTACGGTTCGCGCAGCTTGCTCAAAACTCGACTTCTGCACGACTTGACATAAAATATTATAGAGCACTCGGTAATAAATTTCGTGTTCAACGAATGTGTGTACAGACCTCGCCTTCGGCTCGGCCTGTAAACTACGCATTCGTTGAAAACGAAATTTGTGCCCTTGTTTCCTGATGTACTAAAATATAGCCCGGTGGTTTAGCGCAGTGGGTAAGTTCGTTGCCTCATGCGAAAGGTTGCGAGTTCAAATTCCGGCCGGGTAGAATGGTGCGATCTAACCATTTAAAGTCTTGATCATCATCGCAGTATACCCTAACCGGGTCGAAGTGATGTAAAATAACGATAAAAAAAAAATTAAAAAAATAGCAAAAAATAAAAAGCGGAGATGAAAAATTTTATCGGAATAATATAATGTAATAATTAACCTAATGAAGGGCGCGAAGCGCCCGTTCGCTTGTTTTCTAGCGAATACGGTAGAGTTTTATATAAATTTTTCTCGTTCATGAATTCCTACAATAATTCAATAATATACAAGTAAAAGAAACAATCATCACCTTGCTCTCATCAGGTCGGCACACGTAGATACATGGCTCCAGAAGTACTTGAGGGAGCCATAAACTTCACTCGAGACTCATTCCTACGAATTGACATATACGCCTGTGCTCTAGTTCTCTGGGAATTAGCATCTAGATGTGCTGCTCACGATGGACTAATTGGAGAGTACACATTGCCGTTTGAAGAAGAAATTGGTATGCATCCAACACTGATGGATATGCAGGAGATTGTGGTGCATAACAAGGTACGCCCATTGATCTTGGAATCGTGGAGGAAACATTCCGGACTTCTTGCCCTGTGTGATACAATTGAGGAGTGCTGGGATCACGATGCCGAGGCCAGACTCTCAGCTTCGTGTGTCACCGAGAGAATTTCTGGTCTTAGCCAGAGTCTAGATGTTGATTTTTCAACTGTGATTAAGGTAGACAATATTGATAGATCGATGGACATCAAAGGATTTGACATGTGATCAGTTTTCATTTTAATTTTTTTAATTTTTGATTTCTTTATATGCAATTTTCTTTGGTAATGCTATCATATGACAGATTGTTGGAGATTGTGCGTGACTTGATGAATTTCATGTAGAATTTACTTTCTCCTCATATAATTTTTGGTGTTGCGTGAGAGAAGGGATATAATACAAAAAGATTCTTACGTACCCGTTCATTCGTATCAAATTCTTGACAATGAAAATGAGAAATAATTATCCTGAAATGGAATTTTATTAATTTTTTAAAATTAAATTTTGGATTTTTATCGTTCTCACGGGGATCGAATAAAATACCAAGGGATCATTGTTCACAAAAAGATTTTTTTATTACTTTAATATATCATCAAATTTTTCAATTTACATTTCTAATAATTGTAGAACAAGAATGTAATGTAACAATTTTCCACAGTGCTTTGATAACATAGCAGTATATGAAGAGTAAAATAATAATAATTGGTATGAGCGAAAAATTCAGAATTGAAAAAATGTAGAATTGAAAAATACTTATTATTATTTTGTTGAATTAAATCATTATTCTTTCAAATTTTTGGTTTCTTTCATGAGTATTCCTCACATCTAGACCAACTCCAAACACCGCTATATCAAATATATAATGTGAAGTGTGAGTTTTTCTACTTCCCTTAATGGAGTTGCCTCTCAACTCAGAGACTATGCCCATCTAAAAATGATGTTTAGAAAAGAATTGTTCAGAGTCTTTTCTTAATAACCGAACACCGATTAATGACTAACGAATATAGTTAACTGAATGCAATAATTAAACGTAAAATAAGACGGATTACTGGTTCAATTTCACGCGCGGTGCTAAGATTTTTTGGGAAGCGGACATCCATTCAAGTCCAACTTCCACCCGTACTCAACTGAATCAAGAGGTCTCAGAGTGGCTTCAGCCCTTAAGATGCTTGGATAAGTGTTCCCACGAGGAACACATCCATACACACGGGATATTTCGCATACACACTGTTATAGTATGGAAATTGAAACAAATGTTAATTTTTCAAATGTTATTGAGAGAATAAATGTTCATTCTGATACTAGAGATAAGAATCGAATATGAATATGAAAGAAGTTGTCTTATTACTGGCCTCGAGGCAACGAATTCACGAGTATTGATTCACTCGTGGTTTTGTATCCATCGGCTTCTTCTCAACGCAACGTGAAAGATTGTAGAGTGTGGAAGTTCCTTCGTGGAAGTAATGGTATAGCACTTTATGAATAAAAGGATATCCACATACAGAAACATTTCACTGTGCTTTCATCATAATTATCTAATGGACGCGAGCGGTTGGGTTCGATTAAATTCATCCCCTTAAGGGATAGACCACACGTGGATAAATAATACGAATAATTATCTTTTTGGGAATTGATTTTTAACGATTAACAGTTTATTATATAAATAAGAGCTCCGTCTGACACTGAATCAGGTATCAGATGAGTATAAAATATAAAGAAGGTAATTAAAGAGTTGTGACGTTTTGAGTTAGATCACCCACCGCATTAATCCTGAGTGATCTAACATGTGACTAGTCCCTGGGACTAGTCACAAATAGAAATAAGCTTTCCTTTCCTAGGGCCGTCGTACCCTATGTTGACCGGCTAACTGTCGCGTGGGATTCACTCAAGCTGGGAATGATAAGGGAATTGGAAGGTATTGTACCGAAGATAAATACACGATTAACTGGTAAAAGCATGGTATATTTAACTCAACTACTAACTACGGTACACGACAGTGTTATTGATGGGTTCGGTAAATGCGTTATTAATATTTGAAGGAGCTGGGATGACCGTCCAGCTTCACTCCCGATCGTACTCTGACTCTAAAGGAGTCCTCAAAACTTGGCAAAGCCCCCAGTTTGCTGAACTAAGCAGTCTCACGGTTTTCTTCACTAACACTGTCTCGTGTCATCACTGACAGAGACTCTAACAGTCAAACAGTTCATCGTTCTGAACTGGACTCCTGAAAAACCGTGGGACTGCTTACCACGGTGTCCAAATGACACCGTGGGATTGCTGACCAGTGTCTGGATGACAGGAAAGAGAAATCCTATTTCCCACCACCCAGCATTATACTATTATATTATATAATTATTTTCTAAATCGACGTATTAATCGATCTCAATACGTCACAGAGTCGTCGAATTACTGGTTAAGAGGCAACGAATTCACGAGTTTTTATTCCCTCATGGATTCGACTAAAATTATATTTGAATAAAAAGAAAAATCTTAAATACTACACTATTCCCTAACCTATGTCCATTATACGCACGAATATTTTATTGTTATTTATTTAAGCTTTGAATTTTGGTCATGGGGTAATGCGGCTTAAGAGCAAATACAAAATAAATCCAACTGAAACCAATAAAAAAAAAGATAATATAGATAACATAAACTATTTTATTTATAGGATAAGTCAAATAAATAATAAGAAGAAATGATAGGATAAGTCAATTAAAAAACTAAAATTAGCGAAATTAACTTCCAATTCCTTTTGAGCGAAGACGCCTTCAGATCTCACCATTCTAACTCTAAGATACCGGATATAATCGTCTCACCAAATTTTTTTTAAGACAGTCAAAAAGTTTCTGGACGGAAACTGGACGCAGGTGACACCAGAATACTGATGAAATTCGTAAATTTTTGGTTTTCGTTATGTAGCCGATGGTTATTAAAAATTAAATAGTTTGAATATATTCCTACCTCAATATTTTTGAAAGTATTTAGAAAAGAATTTTCATCAGCTAGAAGTTTTTTATAAATTGAAGTAAATAATTTTTTTTTATTAGGATAATGTTTTGAAAATGTATATTCGTATGGAGTTTAAAAACACATCTAATATTGTGAAAAATCTAAATAAAATGTTATTTTTAACTTGTTTTAGTCGATATGGGGATCATTTACACTGAAAATTTTTAAAAAGTTTAAGAGAAAATGCTAACAACAGTGGTTCGACAAGTGAACTTAATCATAATTATGTTATGCCCCGAAAACCGGAGCATAATTTCTCAACTTCAATTATCGAACACCATGCGGATGTGAGGCGATGTCCACGACGTCAGAGCCACAAGTAAATAGTCGGGAGTCTGTTGCCTCGGAGCCAGTAGTTCGGGGACAGACGATATCTTTATTCACCTACTAATTTCCGTATCAGTGCGAACTCACGCGATTACTTGTAAATGTGTATGTCCACGTGAAAAGGGCCCACTTTGCCGCATTTATTTTGCAAGATATTCACGTTTTTAAAAAATTGATTTTTATCTGATTTTTTTATCTTCTATACCGACGTCATTTTTCATACTATCATGTCAATTTTGCGCTCAAAATGTGAGGAATCTCACTAAGATTATCGGAATATACGTAACTCCAAACCGATAAAGTGGGCCCTTTTCATGTAGATCCTCACAAATAATTGCTACGTCGAGTTAGATGATAATTAAGAGTTACGTCATGATTTCGCAGTCTTACCTTTGATAAATCCGGAAATATGAGTATTAAATTGACCTGTTTTAAGCCTATCCGTTAGGATAATAGCTTGGGATAGGTATAAGTGCTTATCAATCTATCCAGAAATAAAAACACAAAGAATTAATTAAGAATGTATTTTTAGCTTTAATCCAATATTTCAACCTCTTCAAATTTTTACAATATTTCAGAAGAACAATATTGATTCAATGCGGAAATTGACTGAATTATTCGATTCGATAATTTTATAAAATTTGTTTAAATCCTTTGAATTCTCTTAAATCAAATTAATTGATTGATTAAATTTTATTTTTGTGTCCTCTCATCTGTTCTCTGAGTTTTACGTCAGAATCAATGAACAAATTTAATCATCGAGGACTTTGATTCTAAACTTGAATGAGATTAGCATTAATTTAAATTGATTACCCGAATTAATGATTTGCATAAAATATTTACTATTTGTGATCTTCGAAAATTCAAAGAATATTTAATTCCTTCAATAAGTAAACGAAAATTCCTCTTAAAGGATTAAAATCCTGTGTTAGACGGATGTTATGTCCGGAGAAATTATTAGCGTCGGAGGACTATATTTTTAATTAGTCATTGAAAAGAAGGCTAAAATGATTAAGATTTGAATTTAATGGGACGACGCAAAGTTTATACTCTTATCTTTAAATAATAAGGAAAATTATCAAATGTGTTTTAACTGGAATTTTCCGGGCGGAACGGAATTTTATTATTTGGGGAGAGGATTCAGTTTAGGGATATCAAAAGATTTAGAGTTGAATTTGATTTTAATTGCGAATTCCGAATCAATTAATTTACAAAAAAAAAAGTATTTAAATTACAAAAATTTGACAACCGAATTATTTCGAATTTCTCTACCCCTGGAATGATCTGAAGGATCTAATTTTGGTCTTATGTCACAAATCATTTTACTCACAGTTAAATTGGCTTTTTACAGTTATATAGTGTTATGTATAGATCCTTGGGTAAATCCGAAATTTCCTTACCAGCAATCAGTCAAGCTAATAGCTATTATGGATACTTTCGCGAATACACTTTCTTCTACTCTTCTACTTCTTCCTACTTCTACCCGGAATTTTTACTATGCAGCACCGAAATTTTTCTGGTGCTAGACAATTGAACCCACTTTACTAGACGGCACAGTAATTTTTGCCTGAATTTCGCCTGAAAAAATTTTGGAATTTTTTTCTCCGTGTACTTTCCCGATGACGATTTTGTAACATCATTCAAGTATCCTTTAATTATAACCCAGTTTAGACATTTATCGCTATTATGACTCGAAAACCGCATCGACATCCTATCCTCATCCTTGGACCTCTGAGCGAACTGCGAGCCGCGAACCGCCGAGACAACCGAGAGTGGCGATTAATGGAGTCTATTGTCAATACACAATAATATTAACAGTGGAAACGCTTCCACGTTGTATTGATATGACGGAAATCGATTTTCAACTATTACGAACTGTTATTTAACCCAATTACCGATGAATTGTTTTCCCACATTTCGCCATTTTGTAGTAGTGTGCCTGCAGCTGCCGCACTTCTGTTACGGCGCAATACTACGCTGATGGAGCCCTTACTTGCCTCACACGTGGACAATTGTAGACGTTTATCGGTCAATGCGTTAATGGACGAAAGCTGTTCTGAAATCATTCCACCGATTTTCTGTAAGTTATACTTTGCCAAATGCAAGAAATGTCCAAAGAGCATATTTCTGATATTTCTCCGTGTCACGTCATAACGAGGTACAAAAATTATTATTGATTCCATCTTTTGGAAATAATAATTTCTAAATTCAAAAAAATATCATATTCAAATACCGATGGAGTCATACGATTCGAATGGTATTTTATGTTAATCATCTTCCATCCGGTGAGACGATGGAATTTTTTTTTTTTGAGAACGATCACGTGATCATTCTCGTGATTCATACCACCCGGGTGGTATAAACGCACGTTACCAAGGGCCTTATCACCCTGGTTTCGGGTTGGTGTTGCGAGGCAGTCCACCTCGTAAAAGTCCCACCAGTGCTCCAACGCTTCCCTCCCACACCTCACTCCTTACAACTACGCATACCCCTTTTCCCTTTTCCCCGCACCCCTCTTACCGAGGAACGCGACCACGCTGTCCAACGTCGATTTTTCCCCTCCCCTAATACTCCATCGCGACAACGCCGTGACTTACCCCTCTCAATCAATAAGACGCGTGTCTCCTCACTCAACCTACCTCCTTTGGTAGAAAAGTCATACGACATTGTCCACCAATTAAAAATGGACTCGTTGGAGCCCATGCGACAAGAGACCCCAAAATTCATATAAAAATGTCAGAAAAAATCAAAATAAGTCAGTCTTGAAGCAGCGACGGAACGGTAACAATTCTGTTCATTGTGGCGCGTTGTGAACAGTTTCAAACAAACTCTTAAAATTCAATTGTCCAAATTTGTTAAAATACTTCAACGAGTAGAAGAAAGTGTCTCCGACTCATTGCAAGAAATAAAATCTGAAATTCGGTATTTGATTTGCGAGAAATAAAATCTGAATTTGATGGTTCACTTTCGGGCCATCAATTCGAATTTTTGCGAGTAATTTTTGAATTTTTGATTTCGAATTTTAAATAACTTTCGGAATTTATGTTTCAAATATTGCGAAGAATTCTGAAAATTTGATTTCGAACTTGTGAATAACTTCGGAAATCCGATGTCGTAATTAAATATTCGTGAATAAAGTTCGATTACTTTCGATTATTCGATTATTAATTTTTTTTTCGGAAACACTTCCGTGGAATAAATTGCAATCCCTTCCGGTTTCTCTATTTAAGAAAACGTACCCCTTCAAGTCATCATCATCATAAAAAGAGCATCATCCGAAAATCTCCATCGAAGATAAAAGTCCAAGACTATTGACTAGAGACTATTGACCTGAGGCAGATACTAAGTCCAAACCTGAGGGCATTCACCTGGGGATATTATCTGAGGGCCATCTTCTAATTCATCGAAATTCTAAGTCAATTTAATTCTGAGTCAATTTAAATTGATAAATATCTGTATGATATTTAATTGATAGATTATTATGATTAAATTGATAAATATATTCTGCGAAATCATGACGTAACACTCCGTGTCAATTATTGGCAGTAGAAGTTATTCTATAGCTCCAATTGTCACGTTTGAGACTTTCACTAGTTCTTAATTATTACTGGATGTGAATATATAGTCCTCGGGTCTTCGAGTTGACCCTCAGCTTCAGCTAACTGCTACGGTTGAGCTCACGGGCAGTTCGCTCACTTCGGGATACTGTCCTGTGATAAACTCGTGGAAAAAGTGCATACATGAAAAAGCTGGTATAAAATTAAATGATAAATATAATTGTTTTGTATGGAGATGTTGTTTTTAGATTGAAAATGGAGTATTCCCGAAGTATATGTTTGAAAATCCCAATAAAATAATCTGAAAGATTATCTTTCATCTCTTTTAGATTTTATTACTAGATCGACGCGGTGCAGTCCTTTTCCGCATGTTACATAAAGAGAAGAACTTCATTTACTTAGTTCATTTAATCGATTCCGAATGTTAATCGGTTAGATTTTTCAATGTTTACACGTTTTAATTTTAAAAAAATTATAATTGTAACGAAATGATTCATTTAATTATTAGATATACCAGATTTAATTAGACTTAATTTTTAGATTATAACATGTTATGTCCGGAGAATAGTGTCAGTGTCGAATAATTTCCACTGTTCGTAGCTTACTATTAATTCAGCAACTATCCAGCGTAATTTTGACTCTGCAAATTATTATCAGAGAAAGGATTGAAAAACCGGACCGATTAAGTGAACTATTTCCACCAGAATTGTTACTGCTCCGTCGTCGTCATCGGGAAAGTAGTTCACTCGGTTTTTGGAGTTTTTCGGTTCATCGTTTTTCAATCATTCCTCCATGTGCGAATTTTTGTGTTGAGAAATGGGAACATGCTGAGTAAAGTATTTCATCACTTGTTGTTCTCAATTCCATTGTTTTCGAATTTATTCAGTTCATGTGACGAAGTGTTACGTCAATTATTTGATTTATTAATTTGCAATATATATATATATATATATATATATATATATATATATATATTATTTTTCATTTGAATTTAATTTTTCTGATAAAAATTCTGTACATTACAGACATAAGTATAATAATTTTACATTGATTATTTGGATATGAGAGGTTGCTATAATTGATTGAGTAATATTAGTTATGACTTTAAGTAGTGAATCCCTTAGTAAACTATATACTATTATTACAGACAACGAAACCATATGCAGCTACTTTCAGTTAGTTAACCTTCTCTCTTAGATATTTGATAAATTTTGAATAAAATTGAAGAATTGCAATAATTGGGGTTGTGTAAAACGCGAAATCATATGTTAAAGGTCCCTTATATGTAAAAAAAGACACTACTATCGACTTAAGGAATTTTATCTCTAATACACAAATACGTCCAATAGCTATCTACTATTAATTCGATATTAGATTATCACGCATAGCATCGACTCAGTGCTAATTCCTGTATGGGAAGAAACGCAAAGGCATATCGATTCCGTGAACATTTTCCACAAGTGGTTTAAAAATTTTGTGATCACTACAATTTAGATTCTCTTCAACGGAGGGAAGCACCCTTATGACTCGACTACTCGGGAAAAGGAGTGATAAATGACTGATTTGAGTTACTGAAGTTGAGTTGATGAACCACTACATTGTGTGGTGCAACGCTTGAATATTCGCTAATCAGTTAGCAACAGCACAGATTGTGCTCTGGTGGTCTCCGATCGTTCCAACAATTGGGGCACGTGGCATGGCTATGGGGCAGAGGTCTCGCCAAACAGGAGACGGAGATTGAAGATGCCTTGAAGGTCGATTAGGATTATCCTGAGATCCCACAGAGCGTTACGGCTGAGACGTCAGAGCCTCAAAGAAATAAATACTCGAGAGTCTGTTGTCTCAGGGACAGTAATCTTTGGTCGTCTGATATCTTTTGTATCAGTCCGCACCCTTTCGATTGCATCATAATCATAAATCAATGAACAATAAACTATAATAATCCCTGTTAGTTCTAGTGTACTAGCATTACCGAAAGTTACTTTTCATGAACAAGTGTATTCTCAGATGAGTCAGGTCAGTCAGTCAGTCAAATCTGTCTATCAGTCCTATCTGGATCTCGAGTCATAGCTCCGAGTGGACTGGACTCACTTGCAACTTTTTTTGGGTATAAATTTTTTTTAAACCAGTCAATCCTTATTTCTACTGAGCAATAAATATTTCATAAATGATTCTTTAATTAATTTGTTAGCTATTAGAAAGGAAAGATAACTATGTACTTATCAACGTATAAAATAATCGACTTATTATACATTAATTTTAATATAACACGAACGAAATAGAGAGAATTTTTCAAAATGGACCAAAAAAATATTGAATTTTGACAAATTTTCTGGATAAAATTATAAAGCACTAATTCTTTAATGACTAATATACTATCTATGATATTATTTTTAAGAATACGTTGGAAATGAAAAAAAAAATTGAGGAAATATGCTGTGACGTTTAGAGTTTAACCCGTGAGTTAAACTCTATTAAGAATCTTCCGTGTGTTTAATCCTTCTGTTCACTATTTATTGGTCACTTAAACCTCTGTATGTGTTTGGTTGTCACTCCGACCTTGACTAGCTTCGGCGGTGAGCTCACGGGGGATTCGTTCACTCGAAGGGATGTCGTGAAGGATATTGGACGGGTTAATGTGTGATTATTAAATACTCGCGTAAATATGAGATAAAAGATACTCATATATTGACTAAACGATTGTAATACACGATAATGGCGAGTGGGTTGGTATAACGCGTTACTATTTTTCTGACTTGACCGGGACTTTGACTCGTTTCTCTTATAGTATGGCAAAAGGCCTGAGCTCAGAGATCCGCTCTGTTTCGCTCCTGATCGTACTCTGTTCTCTGGTGAGTTTAGAAAACTCGTCAAAGCCCGCCAAGGGCCCAAGTTTCGCGAGTTAAGCAGTCTCACGATTAGCTTTACCAATACTACTTTATGTCGTTGTTATGCCCTGAAAAGTGGAGCATAATTTCCCAATCATTCTGAAATATGGGCAAACGCAAGTAGCACATATTTCAGAATCAAAACAGAGTTAAGAAATTATAAATTCATTGAGAATATACGTGCATTGTAAGACACGTATATTCAAAATAAAAAGTAAGCCAGTGGAACATGCATCAGCATTTCCACTTGGCTCATTCGCATGGTGTTATCATAACATCATGCAGATATGAGGTAATGGCCAAGACGTCATGGCCTCTCGATGAAATAAATACTCGAGAGGCCATTGTCTCGAGGCCAGTAACTTGACGACAGTCTTTATCACTGTTCACCTGATACCTTCGGTATCAGACTGAACACATTCAACTGTACTTCGCCAAATTAAGATTGACATAAAGAGTATTATTTAGTATTTGTTCGCGAGTGCTACTTCCTGCAATATTACCGAATCTACCCGCTCGGGACTACAACATCGTCATTGACATGGACTAAAACAGTTAAACAGCTCAGAACACCTGAACTGGACTCTGCCTATGTCTGGATGATAGGAAACAGAAATCATATTTCTCGTTCCCCACATTTAGACACTCGTAGATTTAAAATTAGTACATCTAAATTGACGTATTGGTCGATCCTAAGACGTCACAATGCAATATTTACTAATGGTCTCCGTTTCGGATGAAAGCACAAATTATGTTCTTCACTCTAGGGACCTGTTATGTCCTAAGAATTGATTAATGCATCGGAGGACTATCTTTTAATTTACATGTAAAAGAAAGCTAAAATTTTTAAATTTTAAAAATTATTGGACGACGCGACGTTTTATATTCTTACCTTGGCAAAAGGGCTTTCTGAGTAGAAAAAGGATTTGATAACTAGGGAAAGGATCAAGTTCTCCAAAAACTGAACATCAAGAAATTTAAAATTGGTTTATGCTTTAATTATGAATTTAAGAAAAATTGAGGTTTACAAAACAGGATATTTAATTTACAAAAATCTAACAATTCAATTATCTAGAAATTTTCTACCTCTGGAATGATTTGAAGGATTCAAATTTGGGTTTACAAATTTCATTACTCACAATTCGGTCTGTTTCCTCACCAGCAATTAGTAGTGCTAAAGGCTATTATGGATACTTTCACGGAAACACTTTCTTCTACTCGTTGAATTTTAGGAGTTTAAGAGTTTGTTTGAGACTGTCCACAACGCGTCACAATTGTTGTATAACCACCCAAATCCCACCGCCTTTTATACCAAAATACACAAGACCCAAAATATCTAATAGCCCGCATAAAACGTAATGTATAGATAACCTTATCCTTAGCCCCTTGATTGCCTGAGTCCTAAGACAACTCATTTTTCGCAACCCTCCTCTAATGACTCATCCCAGTATTTTCCCCACGGTACCCAAACCGACATTTTGCGCGTTTCCAGAATATTCTAGATGCCCCCTCTTTCCACGTCCTAAAACCTCCCTCTAATAAATAAGGCCCGTCCTTACTTCAGTTCAGTTACTATTTCGACATTATTATGGAAACAGGTAGTTAAGTCGGTCACGAGTTGAGTGGATGTATTTACGTTCCCGAATATAAATTAAAACAAAGCACATCATTGTTGCGGTTTGGGCGAATTCGAGTTTATTTGTTATTATAAATAAACACGATTCGACCTAGTAGCCACAAAATAATATTTTTATTTAGTGGATACTTATACTTTAAAGTGCTAGGCACATCTGCACTTGTTATTCAGTCTTCGGGATCAGGGAAATAATAAAAGAAAATGAAAGAAAACCAATTTAATGATACTAGACTCGAAAATGATAACAATGGCCAAAATACAATAACTACTTACACCTCCTCCACTCAACACTCCTACACATACATTCACTCGTTTTACAATTGCCTAGTCCTATCCTTATCACGACAGTGATCTCTGCGTCGTTGACTTACCAATAAATTGATGAAAAGATTGAATGTGTCCTTGCACGAAACTCCACTTGGGAAGAACGGGACCGAGTTATTTCGCACCTCGTTTGCCGGATCCAGGAAGAGTTAGATTGATTATAATAACGTGGGATTGATCACTACGAAAGTGTGCGTAATTGTGATCAATGATAATCCCAAAATACTCGAGCTAACGATAAGCGCCGGGCAGAGGGAATTTAACTGATTCCGGAATCAAGTATCAATCAATCTCGAGAAGTTCGCCCCTTTGTACGTTCGTTGATGAAGCTAGGACGAGACTCATTAATAATTCCGGAATCGGTATAGGCTGCAGTTCGGTCAATGCCCGGGTGCATTGGCCGGACTGCTGATTCACTGGTATTTCGAAATAATACCTGGTGACAGGGCATTCCGTGGATGATGCCGTGTGGAGAATTGGGAAATCGATGCGATTTATTCGCTCGATTCCAAATGAAAAGAAAATGAATAAATTCTTTTATAATTTTGAATTCTCAAACACAGCATCATTGTAATTTTGTGTTTTTATTTGGGAATCCAACACAATAAACGAATTCCTTATTTGTTAGAATAGTCACCACTCTCGATTAAAGAAATTTTATTCCCGGATAATTTCAATTGTTCGTAACCTACTATTAATTCAGTACTATCCCGCCTAATCGAAGGAAGGATTGGAACACCGGACCAATTAAGTGAACTACTTCCACCAGAATTGACTAATTGACTAATTTTGACTATGAATTCACTAATTTTGATTTTTCTGACATTTTTATATGAATTTTGGGGTCACTTGTCACATGGGCTCCAACGAGTCCATTTTTAATTGGCGGAAAATGTCGTATGACTTTTCTCACTCTTTTGATTTTTGTTGGGGAAGTAGTTCGTTCGGGTTTTGGAGTTTCGATTCATCGGTTTTCAATCGTTCCTCTGTGTGCGAATTTTGAAATTGTGCAATGGGGGCGTGCTGAGTGACACATTTCGTCATGTTGCACTCGATTTCAGTGTCCTTGCAATTTTTAATCGAGTTTAAATGACGAAACATCCCACTCAATTATTGAGTTTATTATTTTACATTGTGTCTGTATTTTAATTTAATTTTAAATTCTCGCATAAACATTTTGGATATTGCAGACCGAGACCAGAGTCAAATGTCCTCTAGTTATCGTGGTTCCGTCTAATGATTTTCCGTTGGATTAGAACTAGAGTTAAACAAGGATTATTCTAATAAAAGGGAAAGAAAGAAAGTTGATTGCCAATTTATTCATCCAAATCAAAGTAAGACTAGGTTCACAGTCGTTTTCTTCAAGTGATTCCAGTTTAGTTGTTAACAAAATTTTTAGGTTACAATGAGCTTGTATCGATCGTGTTGTTCTCTTCTTTCCTACTCGGTACAATGAATTTAAGAGGCTTTTAGATTTTTATATTATTTAAAAATTAGTTGAGAAGGTGGATAGCTTTAATTGAACTTTTTTTTAGCCGTGCAGGCAGTTTTAAAGATTTTTAAATATAATTCAGACTGAAACTAAGTTTTGATCACACTTTCTTTCAAGAAGTTACACAGACTTCGCTGACTGTTTAAATGCACAATTGGAAATAAGTCTGATGAGTTTGCGCGACTCCTGTTATAGTGAGAGATGTAAGGTTATTGCTAAGAGCAAGTCACGTCAATTATGCTTGTCACTGTTCTCTATACACTCGTGCATTATGATCTAAATGACCTATTGGTTAATATCGCCTTCAAATGTGTGATAGAGAGAACAATAGATAGAGAAAGCGACACTATGATACCTACGTGACATCATGCAGTAACACTTATTCCGTACAGGTGTCTGGACACTTACCGCGCGGAATTTTTCATGAACGTTTTCTAAGCAATTCTTCCTCAGAGATGGCAGGATTAATTTATTTACTTATAATTTCTTTTAAGCATCAAGGTGAGACATACAGCTCATCTGTCCTGGTGAATTCAAAAAGCCGCCGCCTCCCTCTCCTCTTTCACGAATATTCGTTTGGAAATGCGGAGGGGAATATTTTTTTACTGATGTGATGTTTGGAGTTAAATCATCCTCTGTATTAATCCCCAACAATCTAACTTGAGTGAATAGATCCTGCGACTATTCACTATCGAAATGCAATACCTTTTCCTAAGGCCGTCTTAACACCCTAAATGTCCGGCTAACTTTCACGGCCGCGAAGGTGTTTCAATGGTAAAATGCTCGTGTATATTCAATATATAAAAGCTATTTATTTATTCACTATTAACTATTAACTAAGATACACGACAGTTTTACTATTGGGTTTTGGTTAACGCGTTAAGATCTGAGAAGCTGGGATGACCGTCCAACTTCACTCTTGATCGTACTCTGACTCTTACGGGTCTTCGCAAAACGCTCAAGACCCAAAATTGCAGAGTAAGCAGTCTCGTGGTCCCTAGGTACTAACACAATTGTCATCATTGATATAAAACTAAAACAGTTAAACAGCTTCTTTACCGAGAAGCTGGACTTAGGTGACACTGTGAGAATGCTGAGCTCTGCTCGTGGACGATGGGAAAGAAATCATATTTCTTTTCTCATAGTTTAAAATTGTTAGGGATGAATCCCTGGGTTTTGCTAATCGGAGATAAATCTCCCTACAGTGGGTAGATACTGGAATCCGGTATATTACTCGGTAGAATTATAGGTATTTATTGATTCAAACTAACTCATAGTTATCCTGACGGGATAAATATGAAGAATTTACAAAGATGATACAAAATAAGTATTATGCTTGAATTACGTTGACGACTGAACCCCCAAATCCTCGTAAGTTCGGTTTATATAATAATTAAGCGGGTCATGTTATAACACTGGTCAATAGTGTTGCACATGAACGCTGAATTAGTAAAATAATGAGTGAAGCAAGTTGAACTCAATTCATGGTTCAACTTCTTCACATCTGTAAATGAATTATTATTCAATTTATTGACCCTATTCTGGGGCATAACAAAATTATAAGTTGAATGTAACGTACTATTCATAATACGTCATATTGTCATTCACAAATAATCAACGTATTAATGACAATACGTCATACTGACGAAGTAGAAAAATCATGTTTATGCTCCTCAATTTTATCCGTGTCAATTTAAATTAAATCTTTATGCTACCATTTTCTAATATACCAGCTCCTAATATTTTACTATGTTCAACAGTAATTGTTTCAAGAGACTCCGTCATATTTTAATTTTGTTAGCCGTATTTTTGCATCCTGCAAGTCGTGGGTTTTCATTTGTTTTCAAAATTATTATATGCCGAACAGTAATAGTATATTTCAGGGCAAGTGCCATGGGGTATTGTACTCGCGTGGAATTGGCGTCCGAGCCGAAGGCGAGACTCGTGACTTTCACCGTAGTGAGAGCAGAACCATGCGAGTAAAAAAAACTCCATGGCACTAGCCGTGACCGATATTTTTCTGTAGCGATTTTCACTTTTACGAGTTTGGGGGAGGGCCGATACCAATCCCCAGACGAGGAAAAGTGAATGTCAGACGGGGTATGGCCCTGCATTCCATTTCTCATGTTAAAAATGACTATGTTCCCACAGTAAAAAATAATTCTATATTTTTTCCGCGTATTACTGTTCCGGGAAAATGATCAGGACTATTCTCCCAGAGGAAAAGCACTCCATTAATTCGAGATTGAGTGATTTCAGTAGAAATGAAAAATCCACATCATCATTCAGAAATGACTCGCGTGGATAATCTCAATTTTTACATGGTTTGGACTAGTCTAGAGTAGGTTTTCAATTATACTTAGTTCAGACATATGACACTTGCCAATTAGTGATTGAAAAATCACCTCGAAAACATCTCCAGGTGATATTATTAGCAGTAAAGATAACAAGAATAAGTTTTCGTGAAGTGCAGAGAGCACAATTATAATTTATTTTGTTGTATTTTTTACTTGGTTCGGTTATAGGTAATTTTTCAGTCTATTAATCTGCGATGAACGGCTTCTGCTGCTAACTTGAGAGCCTGGCAGGTGAAAGTGAGATGTAACAGACCCAAGTAGATGATGGATTCTGCTAAAGATGTTCGTTCCTCTCGTGACTTTCACCGTAGTGAGAGCAGAAGGCTTTAGAATCTTCATCTCCCGTCACTGGACTTGATTACTTTTCCATCACTCCTAACACTAGCTCCTGCTAGTGGGAGGATGTCAGAATCCACCGCTCACCTGTCACCAAGCATATGCTGTGTTAGTAACCAGTAGGCGGGTCTCGGTTAAGCCCGGGCCGCCATTGTAGGAATCATTCTCAGCTGGATCACTCCCCTTTATGCAAATTTTCTGTAAGAACAAAATGAAAGTCAACATTTTACTATACGCAACGGTTCAAGACAAGGGCAATCGATGTCTCTGTCTCGTTGTGACCAATATCAAACTGGTATGTCTTCTTAATCCAATTTGGACAGACACAGTGAGCAGTTCACATAGCTGTCGTCCTGCATGGACATGAGGTTGACTTCGCAGCTTATCGGCCCTAGAGCCATAACAGTAATTAGCTGTTGATCAAATTCTAATAACGATACTTTAGCAAGACTTGTGCTGTTCCTGGATAAGTACACTTCATCCATATATATACTCCATATCAGTAGCACGCATGCGTGTCACGTGCTTCTACTAGAGGCACATTGCACTCATGCGCGGTACTGATAGCGTGAACAAGCCAATACCTGAACTCGAGTCAATATCTGGATGATTTCACCTTTTATTGAATAATTTATAAATAATAGAATGAAAACTGTACGGATTATCATTATTATCATCGAAAGAAATGTAGGAAATAGCACAATATTTTCAGGAGGAGAATCACATTCCGAAAATTAAGAATCTATTTGGCCTTCCATTTCTTTAAATTCAAGAAAAAAATTCACATGTTTATATAAACTGGATGAAAACTCTATTCCTCCAGACCGTCCATGTAGTGACCATCCACT
Organism: Diachasma alloeum; assembly: GCF_001412515.2. Classification (NCBI taxonomy): domain Eukaryota; kingdom Metazoa; phylum Arthropoda; class Insecta; order Hymenoptera; family Braconidae; genus Diachasma; species Diachasma alloeum. The sequence continues at coordinate 3,545,368 of NW_021680346.1, forward strand.
GAACATCCCCCTACATCCCCCGAACATGCCCCTAGCATTCAGTTATTGGAGATTTGGACGATATTCCACTTTTACCTCATGTAATTATTCTTCGCTTCATTTTTCCCGCTTCAAATTATTGTTTTTTCCCAATTCATATATTCTTTCAGGTCTAGAACTCATATTTATTCATTTAGCTACTTCATCGTTTTTCAATCTTTTAATGAAGTTCAACATTTCCTTAACCGTCCAGCCATTGGCCTGTTTACCCTAAACATTTGTTATATCTGAGACATTATCCTTCTAAAACTTGACGAACAATGTAATACGCAATCTCCGCGCGGTCGAGGAATCCACTCAATGATAGATCGATATAAACGAAGATCTGTCGTCGTTTCTCGTATTCTAGTTCGAATTGGAAGCCGCTACCACCTCTCTTAGCGCTTGGTAACAGCGAACCGCGGTGTGTTTACTTGGCAAAAGCAAAACAAATTAATGAGTTTTTTTTTACAAGAGCTGTCGATGAGCCCAGTTGGGCACAGCCATTTGCTTAGAGATAATGAGATACACTACCTTGAGACCGAGGGTCTATTCATATATGAATGCCTATAGGCGTAATCGTGGTGTCACTCGCTCATGTAATCAATTGTAATCCCAGTGAAATCAATGTAATCATTGTAATCACATGATTACCATATTTGTAATTAAGTTTTGGTAATCAAGTGGTAATCATTTGTAATCAGTGGAGCATTTCGCAGTTGCTCCTAGTAAGACCGTGAATTCTGGTTTTGAATTTTTGAGCGCGTCATTTCTACCAACGGTAAGTCTCAGAGATCCCTGGATCAATTTTTCTTGGAATCCCAGATGTTTATGATCCAGAACTTTGCATAGCCAATGCGTTTTGCAAAGAGCATTGTCCAGAGGAAATAGATTCAACAGAGTAAAAATTTCTTCTTATTCTGAAAAATCAACGACTGAATTATCTCTGAATTATCTGCTCGTAAGTTTCATTCTCCATCAATGATAGATATTCAGTAAATTTATTTTACTGATAGCACTTATAAATTCCAAAATTTTAGATAGAGTGATGGAGACTGCATTCCTCTGTTCTGATCCCCGCCCCTCCTTCCTCATTTCTTTGCAGGTTCTAATAATTAATTATTCCGTCAATTCATATTTAATAAGAAGCCATTTTTTGTGATTTCAATGATTACAGATGTTTGGTAATCACAGAATGTAATCGATGAAATCATTTGTAATCATGTAATCACATTCTGTGCTCTTGGTAATCACGGTTATCACATAGGCAATGGTAATCAGTGTAATCAGTCCCGTAATCCTGGGTAATCGATTACATTTTGTAATCGCGGTATCACCCAATTCGCTTGTGAGGGGCCCCTCGCAGGAGACACCGCTGTGGTACGTCTGTCGCGGACTCCGCGTCTTCTTTATGGAGTTTATAAACAAAAACATCCATCTTTAAAAAATACCATGGAGCGTGCAGGAACGACCGAGATTATTATCATCCAAGGCGACGCGCGTGCCAGGGGTTCCGCCATTGTTGCTGGGGTGACCAGGGGGAACAGTGGCTTTCGTGGCTATACAAGGATAGAACTGACCAATAGAGACACCCGGAGTCTATGGAAACTGCGATCATGCAATAAGTAAAACCACACCCATGGCTTGCTGTCAACGATCATAAGAACCCCATAAAACACGTAAATTATGAAGGGTCGGTGACACTAAATGTGGGGAGACCGATTTCGAGACGACCCTCCGGAACCACTTGAGGGTAACCACGGTCTTAAAAATCAGCCTAATAGAAAACCTGATAATCAAGCGTTTCCAAATAGCTGGAACCAGCCTCCGTGGACTGTTGTTATGAGTAAGGAAATAATCACCGGAAAATGCAAGACTCGCACGTGCCCCGAAATACACCCGACCCAGGTGTGAATTGAGATACTTCACGAGTAACACGAATGAATCGAGAGTCGATTCTCCACTCATTGGTAAAACTACGATTTTCCATTCTATGCATTCAGCAGTCCTGACTAGGCCAATTTTAATGAAGACCGGATAACCCACCTGGAAGACGGCATCACAATTCTCCAAGGTTATGCTGTAGCTTATCGCACATCAAGAGGCCATGACGTCATTTCATGAACACGTGCGCTCGTAAAAACCCAATGGATCGGAAATTATGACGATTTCCACCCCATTATCACTGCCCCTCGATAGGCGTGCGTCATCATTACGAAGGGTCAAACTGAGATTCCGGGAATCATAAAAGGGGACCGATTCCTTTTTCCTCACCCTCACTTTTCTACCCTCTTGATCACGGATCAGCCCGGTGCGCGCAGAAGTCATCAATTGATACGAATACCCAGATATGGCCATCATCCGAGGACATCGGGTTGCCATGGACCCACCCCTACAGAATCCCTCATTACGGATGAGGTCAATCAAGGATATACAGGGTGTCTCATAGGATGTGACCAAAGTAAATTGCAAATAACTTGGCTACAGTAAAATGTAAATAATTGTTCTTTTTTTATTGTACAAGGAACATTCGGCAAATTACAATACAATTCCTTCCAAGTGTCCGCCATCACTTGTACTACAGAACTCTATCCTGCGTTCGAAACTGGTATAGATGCGCTGTATTGTGTTTTTATCAACAGCTCGGATAGCATCCCTAATTGCGTCTTGCAACTCTCCCACCGTCGTCGGATGCTTCTTATAGCACTTGTCCTTGAGAAAACCCCATAGGCACAAATCGCAGAGATTTAAGTCCGAACGGTAAGGCGGCCATTCCATGCCCACATGGGCATACTTAGGGTAACCTAAGCCTAACACACGAGTGCCGTAAACGGAAAAAAGTATTTCAAATACACCAGCAGTCCTGTGTGGGGCGGCACCATCTTGCATGAAGTAGACATTCTTGACTAACTGATTTATTCGTGCCCAAGGAAAGAAGTTCCTCTTCAAGAACTCACAGTAAATATCAGCACTGATTGTCGGACTCTCAATAAATTCAAGGAAAATACCTTTTATTGTGATTGCCTCTCATGCAGTGACTTTTCTCGGGTGTGACGACTTGGTTTCACTAACGTGAGGTGACTCAGTCCCCCAAAAGCGAAAATTTTGTTTATTTACTTGGCCACCTAAGTAGAAATGTGCTTCGTCCGAGAGGATGATATTCTGTGCCTTCATTTCCTTGGATTCAAAAAAATTGTGAAGTTCTTGGCAAAATTTCACACGGCGAGCCATCGCCTTCCACCCCATTTTTGAGATATGCATCGCCAAACATTCAATTTTTGTGTTTTTTCCATTTTTGACGATATATATCTCGAAAATGGGGTGGACAAGGTATTTGAAATTTTGGCAATAGTTTTTGAATCTGCTCAACAACATATGATCCAAATATTGCGTCTTTATACCATTTCGAAATTTTCACCAAGTATACTGACTGCGGAAGTTCCTTAAAAACACTTTCAAGATGCGGTGAAGGTGAAGTTTTTGAGACTTTCAAGGTTTGAGAAGCCTTTCGAAGAGCATCATTTGAATATTTTTTGAAATGTTCTTCAGTTGTGCGGACAACTTCATCCGTGGTTACAGTACGTGAAGGACCAGGATGCTCATTGCTTTCTATCGTCTAGTGTACCGTACTGATCAAATTTCGCAATTATCCTGAAAATACCCATAATTGGTCGAAAAATGCGTCTATTTTCAACAAAAGAAGAAAACATTGTTTGGTTAGTTAGTTCATTCACTTTATTTACCGTTTGAGACTCGAATCAGACACTCCAGTGTGGGTGCCATACTTAGAATGAAATGCTCTTATAGCTGCAGTAGCTGAATCTCCTTTTTGGTAATATGATTTGATGAGGAATGATTTTTGTTCGATGATTAAATTTTCCATTTTAGTGCTGCAATTCCCAAGCGACTGAAACATGAATGAAATTTGCGGAGAGTCTCCACTTCAACCATATATTAGACTTCAAAATGCACTGCCACCTTGCGGTATTCTACGCAATTTACTTTGATCACATGCTATGGGACACCTATAAGGGCTGCCCCGGGACATCCAGAGCAGTCACAAGTTAGTCGCGCAGTTAGTCAGCAATCAGTCGTGCAGCCAGTAGACAGTCGCACAGTTAAAGGTCATTAGTCATAGCTACAATCGCAGTCACAAAGCCCAATTCCTAAGAACGAGTCACAGAGAGTTAATTGCCAAATCCAACTATCCGAATCAGTTCTTGGTCTCGCTCAAATCACGGACAGTGATTAATCGCAATCTGCATATTTCGACTGTACTATTTTGGACCCAGCCGATTAGTCGACTCATCTCCACTAATTCCTCAACCCACTGTCTTGAGGGCAGTATTCGTCACGAAGCTGTAGATACTCGCCCCAATGACGTATTGTGGTCTCGTCGTTCAAGTGGCCACCTGGAGTAATTCTTTCGTGCAGCCCCAGGTAGTCTAATCTCCGTCTTACCTGTCTTTTCACCAGACAAGTGAAACTGCCGTCGTAAATCATCGGATCGTCACAAGAGAGTCACCCATCAATACTACCGGTCATCAAAAGCAGCTCTTCTTCCTGCTAGTAAGGGTCATCAGAGTGCAACATCACCGCGACTGAGTGATCACACCCACCCCAATTTTACTTAACCAACAACTGTAAGTTAATGCTAATTCGTTATCTACTAATTTTTTCTTTTCCTTTTCAGTCCTTTCCAATTCTAAATCTCCAAAATTCTCCTCTCCAAGGTTTTATCTTGGAATCATTATAGACAGTCTCTTTTTTATCACTAATAAAAACATTTCTCTATGGCATTAGAAGAGGTTCTTTCTCTTTACGTTATCTCCATTTCTGACTCGCGCAATCCACTATAGTGCACCTTAGTGCTTTATCCCATGCAATCCGATCGCATCCTTTCTCCCGGTCTCTACCGGTTGTAATTGGTCACGGTCAGGTCCGTCTTTGGGGTCACCTTTTGTCACTGATTTTCGCCCATTCAATAACCCAGAGAACGCAACACGTCTCGTGGATCATGTGGATTCATGTGGCTGCCTTGAGGCCACCATACACGGACGTACGGGGTACGCGGACCAGCCGAAATTGAGCCTCCAAGAGACCAAGTTCGCCTGTGTGTGGAGGGTCACGGACCAGGTCCGGCAGACCGGGTTGGTGGCGCGTGGTCTTTCAAGACGGCTTCAAAACCGGGTCCGTCGCGTACCAAAATTGCCCTCAAGTTCGTCCGTGTATGGTGACAACGGACCCGGTACGCGGACCGGAAGCATTTGCGCAGGGGCTATCCCCAAAGAAAAAATGAATAGAATCTATTTTCCTTTAATAATATTCTTGTTTTTATAATAAAGTAACATTAAATAATTCGTCAAATGTATTCATCATTCCTCTTGACCCAAATTATGAATTTATTGATTAGAAATTGAATCATTTTGCACGCGACAAAGAGTAATTCCTAATTTCTATGGAATAGATCTTCGATTGGATTCTTATAGAGAATTCATCCAGAATAAGGGAATTAGTTGTTTCTCCTGAATAAAATATTTCCATTGAAATACTTATATGAAATTATCCATTTACAGTGAGAATATTGTTGAAATGCATACGAAATATTAAAATGAAGACTTTTATTTCATCTTTCATCATGTTTCATCATTTTTGAAGTAAAAACAAAAAAATTCGATGATCGGAATACTCTTAATCGAAGAGATTCATCGCGGACTTGTTCAAAATCATATGAAGGTATCAATATCGCAGACATTCTGGTCGTTCCGTGTATGGGGGTGTCCAGACCACAGACCATGTCCGCATGGACCGGGTCTGCGTACGCCGTGCGCCTGTGTATGGTGGCCTTTACTGTAGTGACTGCAGTCACTACAGAAAAGGGGATGTGTGAAGAGGTTTGCAGTAGAAAAAATAAATTCGTGATTACTATCTTTGTAATATGTTTTTTGATGTTCTGAATACGAATCTGTAATTAATTTTGTCGAGTAATGCTGAAAAAGTTATCAACAATATTATCCTTTAAATACGTTTTACGCGGTTCCCGCACTTATTCCCTAAGGAAAAAAACTTCCGGAAAAAATTTCCCGGAATTATTTTTTTCCGGAAAAAATTACTTGGGAAATTTTTTTTCCCGGAATTTAAAACCTTTTTTTTTACTTCCTTGGAAAAAATGTCAGAAAAAAAAAAGAATCCATTTTTTACATAAAAAATGTACAGAAAATAATTTTGACAGAAGTTCAGAGAAATTTTAGACTTAATGGGCATATTTTGGCTTTAGATTCTAGCTAGAAATGTATTAAATGGTGCGGTAGTAAAATTGACGTTGGAAGGGATAGCGACAATCGACTGGAGATTAATTTTCCCCACTTATGACACTGTTTCGTGTAGTGTTTATATTGTGCCGTGGCTAATACCCTAATACCCGTGGCTAATATATGTATCCTTGGGAATTTCGTGAGCTCAAAATTATTTCCATTAACACAATTCAAGTGATATTCGTTTGAAACACATGTTATTTTTCGCACGTGTGAATCTCGATGCTGATTGTGAGTGTATAGTGTTTTGTGTTGTGNGCGTACCAAAATTGCCCTCAAGTTCGTCCGTGTATGGTGACAACGGACCCGGTACGCGGACCGGAAGCATTTGCGCAGGGGCTATCCCCAAAGAAAAAATGAATAGAATCTATTTTCCTTTAATAATATTCTTGTTTTTATAATAAAGTAACATTAAATAATTCGTCAAATGTATTCATCATTCCTCTTGACCCAAATTATGAATTTATTGATTAGAAATTGAATCATTTTGCACGCGACAAAGAGTAATTCCTAATTTCTATGGAATAGATCTTCGATTGGATTCTTATAGAGAATTCATCCAGAATAAGGGAATTAGTTGTTTCTCCTGAATAAAATATTTCCATTGAAATACTTATATGAAATTATCCATTTACAGTGAGAATATTGTTGAAATGCATACGAAATATTAAAATGAAGACTTTTATTTCATCTTTCATCATGTTTCATCATTTTTGAAGTAAAAACAAAAAAATTCGATGATCGGAATACTCTTAATCGAAGAGATTCATCGCGGACTTGTTCAAAATCATATGAAGGTATCAATATCGCAGACATTCTGGTCGTTCCGTGTATGGGGGTGTCCAGACCACAGACCATGTCCGCATGGACCGGGTCTGCGTACGCCGTGCGCCTGTGTATGGTGGCCTTTACTGTAGTGACTGCAGTCACTACAGAAAAGGGGATGTGTGAAGAGGTTTGCAGTAGAAAAAATAAATTCGTGATTACTATCTTTGTAATATGTTTTTTGATGTTCTGAATACGAATCTGTAATTAATTTTGTCGAGTAATGCTGAAAAAGTTATCAACAATATTATCCTTTAAATACGTTTTACGCGGTTCCCGCACTTATTCCCTAAGGAAAAAAACTTCCGGAAAAAATTTCCCGGAATTATTTTTTTCCGGAAAAAATTACTTGGGAAATTTTTTTTCCCGGAATTTAAAACCTTTTTTTTTACTTCCTTGGAAAAAATGTCAGAAAAAAAAAAGAATCCATTTTTTACATAAAAAATGTACAGAAAATAATTTTGACAGAAGTTCAGAGAAATTTTAGACTTAATGGGCATATTTTGGCTTTAGATTCTAGCTAGAAATGTATTAAATGGTGCGGTAGTAAAATTGACGTTGGAAGGGATAGCGACAATCGACTGGAGATTAATTTCCCCCACTTATGACACTGTTTCGTGTAGTGTTTATATTGTGCCGTGGCTAATACCCTAATACCCGTGGCTAATATATGTATCCTTGGGAATTTCGTGAGCTCAAAATTATTTCCATTAACACAATTCAAGTGATATTCGTTTGAAACACATGTTATTTTTCGCACGTGTGAATCTCGATGCTGATTGTGACTGTATAGTGTTTTGTGTTGTGGCTAAACGTACAAAAATGCCTTTGAAATTTATTAAAAATCAAAAAGGCCACAACAATTTAACTTACAATGGCTATTTGTATTATATGATATCGAAGTCTAATGAAAAAGTTGAATGGCGTTGCACGAAATATGGAAAGACTTGTCATGGTGTTGATGGGTTACAGGTATATATATATACTACTGTATATCGCCACCGTCCTTCTAACGGTTGTCAAATGTGACTGGATAAGTTATTATTTCCCTAAAAAAGTTATTTTTTCCCAAAAAAATTAATACCGGAAAATTATTTCCAAAAAAAAATTTGCCAAATAATTTTTTCCGGAAAAAATTTTTTCTCAAGTAGTTTTTTGCGGTAAAAATTTTTTCACAAGTAATTTTGAAAAAAAAAAGTATTTTTCCGAGAGATTTTTTCCAAAAAATTTTTCCAAAGGAAAAAAGTGCGAACACCGTTTTACGCAGGCAGTGGTAGTGTCTTCCAAAAATCACCTATGGAATTGAATTGATACGAAAACGCATATGTACATCCTATTTTTTTTTTCATTAAGCATTTCTGAATAATTACAGTTTAATTTGCATACGTACAATTAGCTATAAAAATTAAATCATATGAACTATTTACAAATATTGTGATGACTTGGAACTATTAACAGTATACTTCAAATTTTTATGGAACATTTGCGAAGAAACTCATTGATTATAACAAGAGAGTTTTTATCTAGTCTGATTAAGAATTCTCGTGCATGATATGGTGGAAAAAATTTTTGGTTCATAAGTTTACGAAACATGATTTGTCTGGAATCATTGTACAGTGGGCATTGCCACAAGACATGATCGATATTTTCTTCCTCATAACCGTATTTACATGATGCCGAAGTAATTATAACAATACGTGCCAGAGATTTTGCTAAACTATAGTGATCGGCTCTGGCCCTATTTAACCCATAAGATAATTTCCCTGGGTAATTTTTGGCCTTTAAACCAGGGTTTCCTCCTTTCAGTATGATAATATTTGAAAAAAAAATTACCCTTGTATTCTCCTATTTCAGTAACCATTCTGAACGTTTTATTAAATGACTCTGTCTTGAAATCTTCGCGAAAGTCAGTGTACGGAATTAATATAGCATCATCACTGGCACGATAGGTGGCTTCTTTTGCCAAACGGTCAGCCTCCTCATTACCAGCCACCTTTGAATGGGAGGGGACCCAAACGAATTTTAAAATGTCATCGGTGATTTCAAGCATTTCATTACATTTATCTTAGATGTTCAGGATCAATTTATTCGTTCTAATATTAGTACCCGGCAGTGAGATCGACTCGAGAGCACTTAGTGAATCACTGATAATAAGGAAGTTGTTTTTCGAATGTGAGTGCAAAATTGGTGGCTTCGCAGAGTGCAAGACACTCCGCTGTATATATTGATGCTTTAGGGTTGAGCGAGAATGATTTTTTTACATTCATTTGGGGACAGTAAAATGCAGAGCCAACGGATACACCATCAGTTGTTTTACTACGGTCAGTGAAAATTTCTATTGCTCCTGCAGAGCAATTCCTTACTAGGGAATTCGGATTATTATGAGAAGCTACCACATTTCTGATAGTGCCACCGAGCTCTGTGTCCACCGGTAAAGTTTTCATAGCCAAACGATAATCATAATTAAAAATGCTGAGTCGATCGCTAATATCTAAATGTTTCAATAATTTTTCAATATCTTTGATGCAAGTTTTAAATACATAGAGTTTAGAATTCGAAGTTTTGGTGTGAGCTAGGATTTTTGTAATAGTGGATGAGATTTGAAGACTTAAATTTGAGAGAACTTTTATCAGATAGGTTTTACATAGAAATCCTGCACGATTTTGAATTTTAGGGAGTTTGCTCTCTGCCAGTAGTATCGCGACAGGTGTGGAAATCCTGTAGCCCATACAAAATCTAATGGCCGAATATTGAATTTGTTCGAGTTTAGAATTGTGAGTTACACGTTTAGGATAATAGATAAATAGACCATATTCCATAATCGGGCGCACAAAGGCCTTATAGAGGATAAATAGAGTATCAGGATCAGCCCCCTACCAGGTGCCTCGAATAAATTTTATTATATTTAATGCTTTAAGAGCTTTGGTCTAAATTTTATACAGATGTAAGTAAAAGTTTCATTTAGGATCAAAGTATAAACCAAGAAATCGAGCCGTTTGACTACATTGGATTCTATGACCACTAATGTGGATGATGGTGTCGTTAATGGGATATTTTTTCTTGTTAAAATGTAGTAAGACTGTTTTTTGAGGAGCTAAGGTTAATCCAATTGAGTTGAGATTATTGTTGAGAAATTCAACGGCATTCTCCATAAGATCAATACCTCTTGGAAGAGACGAGAAGCTCGTGTATAAAGCTATGTCATCTGCAAATTGGGAGATTTCTACTTCTACGGGAAGACCATTTATTACTTTAGCGACATGAATTGTATATAAAAGAGGGGATAAAACTCCTTCTTGTGGGACTCCCTTATACACCTTTCTCCGCTGTTCGTTAATTATAAATGTAATGTTCCTCTCGTACGATGTAAATTTGATGAATTTAACTAAATTGAGTGGACAACCTATATCAGCTAGTTGATCAAGTAGTATTTTAAAATCCACGTTATCGAACGCCGATTTAACATCAAGAAATGCAGCTAGGGTCTCTTTATTTTTCGACAGATTATGATCCACGTATAAAGCTAAATTGCCTAGGTTATCGTAATACGAGCGCCCTTTTCGACGTATATCCTATTAATATGCATTTCATGGTCTATTTTCCCTCCACAACTACGACCACCTCTTTCGACGGTCCGTTAATATTGTGAGACATAGGCAGTTGGTGCGATACGCCTGTACCGTGGTGGAGAGGCTGGGATGGATATCCAAGCCCTAGCGGGCGAGACACTAAAGGTAGGGGAGGGGGGGGCAAAACGGCCCCCCTTCAATTGTCAATAACTTATGAATGACATTGTGAAAATTCCCAGTTTCAACTTCATTTTGAAGATAATTTTTCATTCTTCAAAACGAGCTCTAACTCATCCCAATCGGATTATTGAATCGGAAAATATTGACGATTGAAGGGGGGCCGTTTTGCCCCATCCTCCCCTACTAGAGGAGATTTCAGCATGTGTCTAGTATAAATTATCATATTTTCTCTAAAAATCAGCGGGTTGAAGAATAAACGGCGGCAATAAACGCATTTAAATAATTAAATTGTTAATAACTATTGAACGCCCAACTTATTCGCAAAAAAATTAGATATTCGGTTTCAGGACATCAAAATACATAAGATATCTAAGTTTCAAGACTTTATATCGATTTTATATCTTTTGGCCGCAGCGCATGGAGACTATATGTATAGTCCGCGAAGCTGAATGGAAAGAGCTCTTACTCCAGAAGTGTGTTGTATTCATGTTGTCTTTTTCATTTCTTTTCTGAATATGGATGCTCTGATATGCGCAACTCATTTTTATAACACTCCAATTTTCATTTTTTAACCCGTCAGCACTCGCGTTATTTCACAGAGAACCCTTACTCGTACCGAGAGAGAATTTCTGACGCATTGCACGCACACTAATTATTCAGAGAGCTATCCATGGGACTGGTTTAGTTGCCGATCCGCAAACGCCTGACGGAACTTTTTTTTCTTAACATTGTTTTTATTAGTTAACAAACATCATTTACATATTTACATTTATTAAAAACTAGTTTAAAAAAAAATTGGTGAACAGTAACGTATTTAAACAAAATATATAAACTATTGGCCAATTTTCGGCTCTCGAGTTTAAACAATATCGCGAGAATTAATTCTCTATTAGAATAATTACAAAACTATTATTATTACGGACTTTGTTTGGTTGAGGTCATTATGCCCAAATAAAAAAAGTTTCTTATGATAAGTTGCTTTCATTGTTTTTTTTAAAAAGCGCATTACAATATTTGCGAAGGAATAGTTTGATAAGATTATAATATTTCATCATATCTTGATGATATTAAGGATCATGACTACGATATTTATTTTGGTTCCACATGTATACCCTCTCGGGTTTTTACATTTTGTTCCCTTCCCTATCTGCGTTACCATGGGCCGACTTACTTTATCCCCAACTGCACCCCATTCGGGATTGGACTGCCAGGGAAACCATGGAAAACCTCAGTCGTGCAGCCGACTGATAATGCAGGGATTCCACTGTGTCCATTGGTCACACTGACTCAATGGGCACAGTGGTTCTCTACATTCGTGCCTAGCGACTGTAGTCCCACGCGGTTAGGTGTGCCTAAGCGGACACCCATCCAAGTACTGGGCAGACTGAACGCTGCTTAGCTTGGATGACCGCCGGAGCCACACACTCCCCGCATGACCACTACAGCCACTTAAGGATCATGACTAATTATTTTGGTTTTTTTTTATTCTTGAAACGCCTGACGGAAGCGCTTGATGCGAGTGAGCCACAGGATCGGCTGTACTCGCGCCGTTATGGTCATTGCTTCAAGTAACTCTTCAGTTTACTCTCGTAATGATAAAAATCGCCTAACGGTTAGGGTTGAGTGAAAAACAAATTTCGTTTCGACTGAGCTGAAATTTTTCACGACATGTGGCGCTTAAGGGGTAACGGAAGCGGTCGCAAAAGTTGATTTTTTTCATTTATTTTTTCTCTGATTCTATCCAATAGGAATGGCTGACATTTTAACCAAGTATTGAGGGGAGGTTAAGAAAGGACTTAACGGGTTCCATTGGTTATTTTTTGGCAGAAAAATTTGCAAAGAAAAATTTCAATTTTTTTTTCATTCAATGGAAAAAAAACTTTTGCGACCGCTTCCGTTACCCCTTAAAGAATGAAACGGTAAACGTGACTATTGACCGGCTAATAATTCGTTACTTTCCTCGATTAGGTAAATTTTAGTATGCAATTCTTAATAATTGTGGTGTAAAATATATCTTCCTCCCAAGTGTTACTCTCGTGTCTAGTTTTTATAATATATCGAGATAATTTTTATCAAAAATTCTAAATTTTTTCCGTACACTGATAGAATGATTGATTTATTCCAAACGAGATTCATTAACTATTAACGAATGGTAGAGTTGAATATGACCAAATGAATATTTGTTAATAGTTAACGAATGGTTCACTTGAATGGCGAAAGTCAAGTCAAACAAGGCTCCTCAAATATACATTCGTTAACTATTAATGAATGAACATTTGGTGGGACCGAATAGACCCTAAACTCCAACCAAAATCCATTCGTTAACAATAACTAATCCGTTCTATCAGTGGACATACTCTAGGCATTCCTTTTTTGAATGGCATAAACGGAATTTCAATGAATTACTAATTTGTTATTAACGAATTTCCGACAATCGTCGATCTTGGCAACCGTTTGTACTATTAAACTGAGATTGATCTTAAAAATTCCTGAAAAATATGTGTAAATAAATACTGTAATTTAACAAATTTTTAGTGAAACTCAAGATTACCATTAAATTTTAGTTCATAATTTCTTGAATCATTAGTATAGAAGTTGTCGAGTATTGAATAGTGAATTCGATTTGACGGGAGGTCGCCAGCTAATGAGAACACACCGTATGATGGCACCATACTCGAGGGGTTAATAAGAGAGAGTTCGAAGAAGGCAGTGGACGCGGCGCACGTGCGCTACGCTTGCTGTGACTACTCTCTGCACATCAGGTATGATTATGTATGATCACGGATACACTAGTGTTACATAGACAAACCCCTGCACGGTCTGGATGAGCATCGCTTTTCATTGTGAAAAACTAGCGCCGTTGATGCCCCTTTCTTTATGTCCTTTTTCCCTGCCAAATTCAATCATTCTATTTACAATTAATTTTTCATAATCATTCTCATTGCAATAATCAATGCGACTGATAACCTGTTATTACCTGTTATTTTTACATATTCTAATAAATGACTCACTGATGTATTAATTGCTATGCTCACTGAATAATATTTCAATCATAATTACTATCCAATTCCTTCTCAAACAACTGAGAGTACTCTAGTAAATCTGTTGTTTATATCATCAATAAATTCCGTGCTTAGAATATCATCACAGCATTTTTTGAGTTCCAAATTGAGAATTACAACTTAAATTGACAGTTTGACTTGTGCCCCATCCTTTCTTGTGAATCTGAAATTCATGTTAATGATTTAAATGATATAACATAAATATCATCATTCTTATTATCGGTTATTAAGGAATCATCGGTTGTTGACTCACAGATTTCGTTATTCATATCAGAAATTTTCAATTTTGATATTATTTGTTAAACGTGGAAAAATCGATTATCATTTTCGTTGCGTTGCATTCAGATTCTCCTATATTTAATGTGAAAAGTGTCAGATACTCTCATAATTCTAACTATTAATTCTATTAATTAATTTTATTTCAAAGACTTCCGTTAACGCAAAATTTAAAAAGTTGAATCATTCGATTTTCCTCTGAACTCAACCATTTGGACAATTATAATTTGTTTATCAATTGAAATTACAGAGTAATTTGAAACAGAATATTCATCTTACGAATGAAAATTCAAGTAACTTGAAAAGTTCTCCTCTTCATGCTATTCAAAAAAGTTGAATTTCATTGAATTTTGAGTGGAATTTAAAATTCCATGACTTTTCCCTCTCAAACTGAATTAAATGTCTCTCCCCTAACAATTAAACTTTCCCTGAAAATTCATTTTTTTCCAGCAATACAACTGCGATTCACTCGATCATAAAATTATTTAGGAACATTTTTTAAAACTTGAAGAAAAAATTGAACCGCATGGTTGCAGTTTAATTCGCGGTTTAATTAATTAATTCCCGATTTTTTCCCTCCAAGTGATGAAGGGGTTATTTAATTCGCTGGTTAATCAATTTAATTCGCGGTTTTGCGTTACAAAGGACCTTCTCGGTGACCTAGTCAATACACCCCGCGAGGGGGTGAGTGAAGGGGTTAATTATGTCGCAGCTGTAGAAATCATAGAAGGCGCTCCTCTTCTTCTTCAAACATTGACACCTGACTCCACTTGACATGTCTGAACTTGAGTTTTCCGGTACTTTCTCGTTTGCCGCGCCCATTCGTGGGAAATCGTTGTTAATAATGATATCACTATATAAATATTTATTTTTAAAAAACATTTTCCTGACACGTTTGAACTTGAGTTTTCCGGTACTTTCCTGTTTGCCGCTCCCCCTTCGTATGAAATTGTTGTTGATAACGATATCAAAATATAAATATTTATTTTAAAAAGAAGGGGAGGGAGTATGTATATATGCAAAGAATTTTTGCCTGAACTTAAGATTATCAGTCCTTTGATGATTACCGCTCGTAGAAACAAACGTTATTAATAATAATGTAAAAAATTATTTATTGAAAAAAGAAAGGTTTAAGAGTGGGGGATTTATGTATATAAACGAAAAAATTCCCACACATATCATCAGTTCATCTTGTCGCTCTCCATGAAGGACAGCTTCAAACGACGGGAATTAAAGAAACGTTTAGACCATCTCGTGAAAAACATTCAAAAAGTGAAACAAGTTATACAGTACCGAAGTGACATCAAAATACTCTGCTCCAATCTGCAGAAGACTCGAATTTAAGCTTAATGATCATACCCACGTAAAAACAAAAAAATCATTATGGATTTCAACAAAATCAACATTGTGGCGCAAATGAAAAATCTTCCTCTTATCAAACTGGCGGATCTGGAAGCTGAAGCATTTTATATCATCACTGCAGCTCGCAAAGTGGAGACAAAGTATGGAGTTGGTGTTATTCTTCATCTCTCAGATACTCACACAGTTTTCGTGAATAATCGACTGGCCAAGTATTTCGCTGAAAATCCCAAGATGTTCGAGAGTTTCCAACAACATATTGAGAAGGGCTCACCAACGTTGGAATATCTTGGTGGGAAATACAACAATCTTCGCCTACATCCTGATTCAAACGTGAAAGTTGAAAATAAAGCAGATGAAGCAGATTTCAATGTGATGAATACTATTGTATAGTTCAAAGAACTTCTCTTAGTGAAAATATCTGAATTGAAACGCAACTATTTATACACCATCACAGCTGCCTCCAAAGTCAAAACCAAGCATGGAATGAGTGTGATCCTCCATTTGAATAATGCTTATTCAGTTTTCCTCAACCGAAGGATATCAAAATTTTTCATTGATAATCCTAAAGAATTTGAACATTTGCTGAATGAAATCAAGAAAGGCGCACCAAAGTTGGAGTATTTGGGTGGTGAATACAACGAAATCAAATTCCATGCAGAGGAGATTGTTGCTTAACTTACAAATTAAATAGAACAATATTTTCATTTTTTTCTTTATTGGCAAGTTTTTTTTTTACACAATGATTTTTTAATGATTATAACTAATGTAATAGTATATAAGAAATACATGAATAAATATAATAATTAAACATATTTTGTTGTTTTTTAAGAATTATTACATTTAACACAATCCCTTATCATAGGTGGCGGTCCATCAAAAGTATCACCCTCGACAGTCTGATAGTGCTCCAAACAACGTCTACATCTTTTGATGTGCCAATCAGCTCTCATAGCATCAGTCAACTTGTCCCAACACTGATCAACATGGCATGCAGCGACGAAACTTATAAATGAATGTGGCAGATATGCAATATCTGCACAATCCATCAAATTTAAATTGTTCAATTTGTAGTAAATGTTGAAGGATCGATCTACTGATCGTACTATTCTTTTCTTCATCATCCAGTTTTTGAGTAGCTCCACATTTTTTAAGGCACATGCCTTGTTGTCGCCTCTATAACTATGAAATGGACAACTACGAGATGGTAAATCTTTGAATTTGGCTAGTGATGGGCAATCATCGAAAATTTCTTCAATATTAACTATTAACGGGGCTAATACAGGACCAGAAATTTTTTTCAACCACTCTTTTTTCTCCTCACCTTTCACATAAATTCTACCAATATTTTCCCACTTTTGCACTAATTGTCTAACTTGCTTGTATGATCTATTCCCATAGTTCCAGGGTAATCCATGATGGAGAATCTCCATGGGGGCTTGAAAAACCAAACGTTAGGGTATCCTACACCAGAATCCAAAACTGTGTATCCGAATTCTTTCACGATGAACTCGTTGGAGAGCGTTTGGAAACCTTGTACGTCCACGAGCACCTCCATCGCAACTGATGAAATATTTCTATCGTCATGAGAATTTATACCCCACTCGCCTCTCCTCCTTAGAGTACTTTTCTTACTCCTCCGCTTATCGGGTTGTAATGTACTACTCGATCGTGCAAAATGAGACAATAAGCAGCTGTTTCCGGAAAAAAACTTATTTTTGTTTCAAACTCTAGGCGGACATCCACAGGTCCGAATTTCAAGGATTCATTCTGTTTAGAGCAATCGATGACTACCAGGGGTGTAATCGCTGCAAATTGTGCGTTTGTCAATAATGGATTATTCGCTTGTTGATCATAATATGATGATTGAAAGTTTGAATACATGTCACATAGTATCGAATACTGATTTTTAGTTATGTCTACATCCAAATTTCCATATGGATAACGTTGGGAATTTAGGAATAATTTCACATCGATGATACTACAATGATCAAAATTGTAAGCATTTTTCTTATTTCTATTTTTTCGATCTGTTTGGAAGCCTAGAANAAATTGAGCAACTCAATCTTTTTAGTATCCGATAATGTCACATATGGAACCATCCACTCAACTCTCATAAAATTGATCTTCACATCTTCTTTGGCGGTTTGAATCAAAGCATTGTTATCATGGCGAGCTCTGACTAGAACCAACTCATGTTTCACATTGACCATGATTTTCCGATAATCTTCAGCAAATCCCAGCAACATGCCCAATGGGATGGAGATGTCAAAGCAACCATTGCCATCAGTTAAACTCAATTTCTCTTGCACACCCAACCATCCGGCATTTTCCATTGAGATACTTTGATTTGGTGTTAATGACACGAGATTTTTCATGAGAGTAGTAATCCCCACGTTCTTCACTTTATCAATTTCAATAGCATTAATTTCATAGCGGATCTCTTGGAATAGATGACAAATGGCGTTATTCACGAAGCTTGTAGTTGTAGAGATGGCATTGTCCGATTTGAGCAATTTACCCGTGATGTGCAAGTAACTTTTACTTGGTAAAATACAAAGATCTTGATTTTGTACAGTGATGCGAATTTCATCGCTATTATCCAGTGCCGTCGAGGTATATGGCTGATGTGCATGGATCTCATAGTGAGCGATGGAATCTTCAAATACCGGGGGCAGTTTGATATTCAGGCTTTCCTCCATGGTATACAACAGGCGAATAAGATTTTTACTTGACAAAAACGTTTTTTCCACTTTTTCTTACGGCCAGACCGAGACTCTTGAGAAACTTCACGTTCTGAGGTGTTAACCCCTTGAAACCAGCATGCGAAGTGATTGAAGCGAGGCATGATTGGGGGCTTTTATAGGAGTAGCCAATCTTACGATTATATACTATGCCCATGATTATACAATAGATTTGATGTGTAGCCTGATGGTAATTGTTTCGCCTCTAAAATTCACCAAGTCCCCGTCTTGATCAACGATTCGGAGTTGTAAATCGGTTATCGTTTTTACAGACACTGGTAAATAAATAACTTGCGATGGTACTTCGACAATTTTATACCCAGGGGGCACCACAGGAAAAAATTCATGAATTGTATGAACTTTATCACTGTTGTTGTATGCTCCGGTGGTGATATTACATTCCACGCGTAGAGCGTCCACTTTGAGAATGGCTACAGTCTGATCAGACTGATGAGTTTTATGGGCCTCTAAAACCCTAGGGGTAAAACCAAGGAGACGACCGATCGAATTTGCAGGCCTCAAGTCCAAATCCTTATTGCATGACACTTCACTCCGTAACGTGTTATTGTTACTTCTGATTTTTATATCAATATTATCCTTTTCCACACTTCTTACAATAAATTTTGAGATATCATCGATCTCGTAACTTCCCGTCGGAATGGTGAGGATTGTATCACCTATGTGCAATTTATTATTGCTCGTATCAACGTTTGGAATGGAATTTAAAGTTAAAAATTCCACGAGTCCAAGAACATAATTCTTCTGAGGAGAAAGTTCGATTGGTGGAAAATATTGCACCTCCAACACGGATGATACCCCTGAGATTGTCAATGTGAATGAATCATCCATGATTTCTGAACATCGACTAAGTAAAAGTCATCAACGTTTGCTCTTATATAGGCATCCATTGAGAAATGCCAAACATAAATGTCCACAATTGAAGGTATTCCAGTTCTGGAAACGTTCGTGATTATATTTTATGCTACCAACTCCAAGGTAATTGAAGAGTTCTGTAGGAGGTTGCAGGTTCCCGAAGCTATCGAAATAGGTAACATCGTTCCCCACATTCTTGTAGGCAACCCAATGAGTTCCAATACCCTTCTTGTCATCCAAATTGATGATGGCTGACTCATTTTTCAATGGACCATTTTTCGGTAGATCATTGCGCATGAAAACACCACGGAAATGGGGAATTTCCATGAGTTTTGCATACTTTCCAATATCCCCGTCAGTCAGAGCCCTGCGTGGTAGCATCTTTAATAGTTTTTTGGCTTCAAATACAAGCCCATTCCCTTTTTATAAGGTTTAAGATGTAAACCTCTGCCGAGTGCGATAACCTCCATAGTTTCATTATGTCTCTTATTTTCGGCGAGTCGTTGTTTGGCGGCTTTGGCACTATTCACA
>NW_021680346.1:3565255-3566025 GCF_001412515.2 Diachasma alloeum
TCCAACCTGTTTGATGGCTACTCTTGCACCGTTGAGTGCCGTTCTAATAGCATCATGTGACCCATTATTCAATTTGATTGACTTCTTGGCAGCTCTGATGATTGCCCCAATTGTGACTCGCTTTTTAGGTTTCCCTTTCCTCTTCTTCTTCTTAGCCACACGTTTTTTCACTCCCATACCTGATTTTTTTCTAGTCTTCATTACAATGCCTGATTTTTTCACGCCTGTGCCTGATTTTTTCACACCCATGCCTAATTTTGTTTTAACTTTCATAGCGTTCGTTACCAATAAAGCGGCTGCCTTTTCCCCCACACTGGCATCTGATGCTGAAACGCGTTGCCAGGCTTGCTCTGCAAGTACTTTATCAGCTTCGTGTCGTGCTGAAATATTCTGACGATTTTTTGAGTAGGCAATGTCATGCGCCTTACAAGCAGCATCGAGTGGATTAATCCCAGGATCTCCTCGAGCTAATCTTTTCGTTAATTTCGTGCCTGGTCCACAGTACTGGTAGCCTGGCAAATGCAATTCAACGGGAAGATTGTTGATGACGTTGTTCAACAATCCTTTCCCCTTTTTGCTAGCGCGCGATCTGTGCACAATCATGTCTGAAGCGGAACTGATTATTTTTTGCTATAAAACAATCAATTTATAGGTTTTTGCTGCAGTTGTCGTAAAGATGGAGTTCAGTACACATCTTCAGCGGTTTACCCGTCATTAATTTCGATTCAGTAACTGTGAAAGATACCAATAAACCGAAACGTCACGGCCAA
>NW_021680346.1:3566188-3614452 GCF_001412515.2 Diachasma alloeum
AATTTTTACCAAGTTTACTGGAACCTCTTGATGACATGAAGTATTATCCATTCTCAGACAATGAGGAAGTTGTCTCGGTAGATAATGCAAAAGAGTTTTTATTTGTTTCAGTCATATGCTCGCATCCCAAAACATTTGGTGCGTGACAATGTCAATTTTCTCGTATTATTTAAACAGGATGAAATGAATTTGAGACATATTTATAACGATCATGTGAACACAGATATGTCATTCGAGAAATTCAAAGAATTGTGCTCAGCCTGTTGGAAAGACAATTATACTTTTCTAGTTATTGATAAAGATAGTGACGTTGATGGGGGTCGATATAGGAAAAATTTCGATTGTTTCATTCGAATAAATAACAGTTGTGGGAGGAAGAAGTAAACAGTTGTGAGATAGATTCCAGCGAGTCAACATGCCTCCCCACAAGGGTGAATTGTGCAAACAACAAGAGCTTTTACGTAAAATTTCCAATGCACGAAAAGCTATTCAACGAAAACATAACCTGTTGAAATTAGGCAGAGATAATGTTGATGAAGCAATGAATGAAGTTCTCAAACCCATTGTGAGACCGCTTCAGGAATTAGCCGCTCGAAATGCGAAATCATTCGATGACAGTAGACAAAAAATTGAATTGACTGATGATAGAAAGCAATCCATTGATTACAAGAATCAACGAAAACTCAGATATAGGAGTACCCCAAAGCAGATGTTGTCGCGTAGAGATGCCTCTGAAGACAGTTATGGGACTACAGCTGACGATTCTTCATTTGATTACACTTTGAATGAGACTATCATTCCATCCTTGGGAAATTCACATGATGCTACTATACTTCCAGCCATTGGCAGCTCACGCATTCTGAGTAAAAGTTCAAAGACCAGCACTGAAGAGATAGAGACAGAAGAAGATGCCAACACTCTTGCGGGGAAATATTTGGCACAAATCAACACAACAAAATGGGACAAGGCTTATGGTGTTCGCAAACTTACACATAATTTTATGATTGGAGACTCTCCCATATTTTTTGAGGATGAATTTATTAAAGTAAAAACCATGAAATACGCTTGTACTGCGGGATTCTTGGAGCTTCTTTTCATGAAAAATCCTGATAACACTCTAATTAGTGAGAGTGATATTGATGCATATAAGAATATCATACTTGCAACTAATGGGTACCAAAAAAATTATAAATCTCGCGGAGGCATCCGAGAGCTGAATGGTGAGAAATATGATAAATATATTTCACATTTTGCTGGATCAAAGTACTCTGGCATGGGGCTTTTACCTACTTTCATGAGAGCTCAGCGACTCAGCAGAGTGGACTACATTTATTGGGATGATCCAAATGAACTTGTGGACCGTCTTCGATTACTAGTGGCATCACAAAGAGCTGGAAATCCTAGTCATGATAACGAAATTATATCAATTATTGAAGAACTTCGCGAGGCAGGAATTAGAGTAGAATTAGAATATATTAGAGTATGCACATTGCGATCTGTTGTCATTTGCGAAATGAGTGTTGACGTGTTTGGTCGACACTTGACGTCTGATAGTGGCTGCCACAATCGAGGCCCACCTGTTGTTGGTANTGATAACGAAATTATATCAATTATTGAAGAACTTCGCGAGGCAGGAATTAGAGTAGAATTAGAATATATTAGAGTATGCACATTGCGATCTGTTGTCATTTGCGAAATGAGTGTTGACGTGTTTGGTCGCCACTTGACGTCTGATAGTGGCTGCCACAATCGAGGCCCACCTGGCGTTGGTTATAAACTAACTGCAGATGGTAATTATAATCTTCAGGATAAAAGGCTGAGTAATGTTGCAACACCAGTGGACCCGCACGATGCTGTAACTCTAGAGACTCTAAATATAAAAATTAACGAATTGCAAATTGATATAAAACGCAAGTGTGCGGATATTAATAAAAGAATTGGTAGATTAATGAGACTAGTGGAAAGAATACCGAGCGATCCCAAAAATGTCGCAGAATAAATTGGATGTTCTGACAGAATTACATCGTCCAGCACGAAGAAATTATCCTCGGCGACGAGTCAACATTCGTGATCTGGATGAAACATGGCAGGCAGATTTGGTGGATATGACGGCTTACGCGAAAAGCAATAATGGAAATAGATTTTTACTGACTGTAATCGATATTTTTTCCAAGTATGCGTGGGCTGAGCCGATAAAAAGAAAAAATGCTCAGGATGTGACGAGAGCTATGAGTTCCATTCTCCAACGGGGGCGTGTGCCGAAACATTTGCATGTTGATGGTGGGAAAGAATTCTACAATTCTGAATTTCACGGATTAATGAAAGAATATAATATCAATTTATATTCCACATTCAGTAATTTGAAGGCGTCCATATGTGAACGATTCAATCGAACATTGAAGAGTAAAATGTGGCTACAGTTCAGTTTGCGTGGAAATTACAAGTGGATTGATATGTTACCGGAGCTCATACGTGAATATAACCATAGAAAACATCGAACTATTGGTATGAGGCCTGCTGATGTAACAACAGAAAATGCAAAAAAATTACGCCTTATTTACGCCGACTTTCGAGTGAACAGTAGAAGACCGAAATTTCGCGTGGGTGATAAAGTTCGTATAAGCAAAGCAAAACATGTTTTTGAGGAAGGATATACCCCCAATTGGACTACGGAAATATTCACTATTCGAGAAAATTAATAACACCAATCCGATCACATATAAGTTAAAGGATTATAAAAATGAATTAATTAGTGGCAGTTTCTATGAGAAAGAATGACTGAAGACGAAACATCCGGATGTATATCTCGTAGGAAAAGTCTTGAAAAAAAATGGAAACAGACATTATGTTAAATGGCTGGGATTCGATAGCAGTCATAACAGTTGGATAAATATTGAACAATAAAAAAAAATGGAGGTGGGGGGTAGCGAGAACTATATCAGCCTCCACTCATCTTTAAAATCATCAGTTCAGTGTGTTTGTTGAGCTAGACAACATGATCGTGAAGGTTATTGTGTTACAAGTCCTCGCGGTGACACTCTGTCAGGCTGTGGATTGCCTCAACACGGGAATTCATAGTCAAAGCGGGTTGCATTATGAAGTGGCAGGCAGAGTGCGTTTCACCACTGCAGAGTGGCGTCTTGCAGCTTATATTGACTTGAGAAAATTCATTTCTCAAAGACCATTTGTGACACGAGAAATGCTGGAAAACATGAATCAAACATGTAAATACTATGCTGAGGATGAAAAATGTGTGACCGTTCTTCAAGCGGAAAATCTGTTGATGAAAGAGGAGAATGTGGAAAAATATATCAATCAATTCCTCTTTTTCATGAATGAATCAATGAGTGATAAGAAATATGTACCCTCAGGATTTCTGGGGATAATTTCAGAGACATTTTTCCATTCCTTGAATGAAACTCAACACGATTATGGTCGGATAATGAATAAAACAGTTGATAATTCTCGACCACATATAATTCAAACAGGATTGCATCATCTGCATGATGAACTCGATGAAATGAAAAATCGAACAGCAGCAAGTCTCACAGCTCTTCATGATGCTATCAAGTTAATTGAGGACTTGGCCAAGAACGGAACTTTTTATGGACAACCGTATCATACTATGATGAATCGAATGAGGGATTGGTCTGATCATTTGATAATGGAGTTGGATAATTATCAATATACTTTGCAGACAATCATCGACGCTGTATATTTAGCGAAGGCGGGTGTGATTCACCCAGAATTATTTACATACGAGATACTTGAGAATGCTGTCAATCATTTTATTACAACAAATCCGGATCGATCATTGGTTTCTCCTCTGTCGAGTGAATAATTGCACTCCGAGAAATTAATGAAAATTTCCAAGACAAATGTTGGTTTTGAGGAGGGGAAATTAATAGTGGTATTGGATATTCCTCTTTTAAAGTCAGCGGTTTACTACCTGTACAAAATGTATCCATATCCTACGGCTCAAGTGTTCGGCCACCGCCAAGGGTCAGCGTACATTCAACCTAGGGGCGACTACCTGCTGCTTAGTCAATATCATTATACCCTAGCACGCTCCGAGGACATTGCCGGATGCCTTTCTGTAGATAATCATCAGTATATTTGTAAACTAAAGTATCCACTCTACGATGCCACTTATCAACCGATTTGTGAGGCTGCAATGTTTATGACTGGAAGAAAACTGCTAATTGTACCACTTGCTAATTGTAGTACTCACCACTTGCTAATTGTAGTATCAAACTGAGTTCCACCTTTGCGGAATATTGGAAGCAAACTGAAAAGGGCTGGCTATACTCAGTGCCCAAGAGAGAGGAGGTGAATTTTTCATGTGGAGGCGAATGAAGACATGCAATGAATATCTCAGGCACAGGAATTCTTCAAGTTAAGACAGGATGTGAGGCTTATACATCATATACAACGATGATTAGTTATCAACAATTTGTAGAAATATCAGCGGAATATATCACTGCTAGAAATCTCAATGTTACTCAGATGGTGCAAAAATACGTTGAATTACTCCCACAATATTATGTACAACTAGATGAGTTTTTATATGAGTGTGAAAAAGATGAGCAATCATCCGTCACAATATTGTTTTTTGCAGCAGCAGCAGTGGGAATGTTTTTTCTTTGGCTTATAGCATTATTGTTGTTGTTGTTCCGAGTAACAAAAGAAGATGAAACTGGTAGCATAGTCGTTGGGTGGATTAAAGAGACACATGTATGAGGCATTTTACTGAATAAAAAAACTTTTTTTTTCCTAACAAACTATGTTTTTATTTCCCCCATCCATAATTTTTTTACAAATTATTTACAATATTATTATTCTTAAAACCATAAGGCAAAGTATCTGTCGTATTTGGCAGGAGAATGCGCTTATCATCATGCCAACTCAGAGCTAGTTTAGTTTGATTGATCGTGAACACATCGTGTTTGATCGATCTAATCATATTCTGTGACATCCACACATTTTTATGTTGGTTCAAACAGGCGTTATAGTCTTCAAATGTAATACGTTTCAATGCTGATTTTTTCACTCCTTTGGCCCGCGATTTTTCTCGATCTTCACCAGACACTTTAAAACTATACATTTTTGCTCGGAGCCCCACGAACTCAGTCATAATCTTGCCATGATTTTCGTCTTTCATTACACCTAATTTCTTCTTATTCTTTAGAGGTATATTATATACATTATTTATTGGATAATCAGAAGTGTCGAATTTATCAATATCATTTTTCATAATTTCATAAATATCCTCTACTCTGAAATGATAAATAAGACTATCCGTGTCTGTGTACAATAGTTTTGCCCTATCCTTAAAAGTTTTTTTCACATAATTATAGTGAAAATCATAAATATATGTTTTAGAAATATCTAGAATATTAAAGCCTGCGTATATTGGTTTATTAAATTTAATTTTCGTTCGGCTCATTTGGATTATGAACAAATCCTTATCGAAAATAATACTACCATGAAAGTTGGGTTTCGACCAACTCTCAGCACCCCATCGTCCATCCCATCTTGATACGAGTTTCACATCACGATATTTTCTGCCATTTTCCATAGTTTTTCCGAAAACCGCGTTATTCATCAATTTATAAAAATTTTCTTCAAATTCATTCTGAGAATTTTTTTGATAATTAGTATTTAAATCAATATGTTTTTTTAACCACGAGTTTTGAGGAAAACTTCAAGATTCTATGAATTTTAGTGATTTTTAAGCCCAAACTACAATATTGTTTGAGATTTTTATAATGAATGACATAATTTTTTTTGGAGTTCAACGTGGTTAATAATTTTGGTAACTTGGCCTGACCGTTTGGAGGGATTATGTGTTCCGGGCACAATGGTAAATCTTTATGCTCTTCATGCAATTCCTGCGGGTATTCCAGATCAACCTCCAGGATGTATCCAGTCTCTGAGTCATCTGGAATGTTCAGGATGTTGAGGGATGACCAATCTTCCATCCAACACAAATTCCCACTCGGCAAATGATGACTCATTGCTGCTCCATATAAGTTATTCACATCTAGATACATCAAATATGATTTCTCTTCTTCTGGGTTATACTCATTAGCACCCATGTAGGGGTTATTTGCCCTTCCATATCGGTTAGAACACTGCGACAGTCCTCCTCTAATGCCTTTCTCAATGAAAAGGAACATCTCAGGGTCTTGAAATAATTCCAGTTGAACTCCAGTGATTTTTAACATTGCATCAAAAGCCAGTCCTGGTGCTGTATAATAATGAAGAGGATCTAAGTTGTATGCGGTGAAACAACTCTCTCGAAAATTCTCGAAAATATCTGCTAGCAACAATACGTCGGTTTTCAGATATAAATCCGCATATTCACCGAGTGTTCTGATGCTGAAATTTCTCCACACATCACATGCATGGTTGTAATCTTTATCGGATATGTGCTCATCATTTAGTCGAGAATAAAACTCTTCTTTCCGTGGTAATTGTTGTACACTTAATTTCTCCCATGTATCCAAGTATTCGTATGGGAAAACTCCTTTGCGTACAACCAGTTCGAATTGTCGTTTTTGAGGGTAATGACTGGCTGTGATTATTTTTTTTTCATCTTCTAAATATGAAGAAAGTTTATCGATACTGCTTGCCATAAAACGAAATGAGTCAATGAATCTCAAGTGGACTCTTGTCGATTTGACTGATTTCGTGAAGGAAACGTATTTCTCTTTAGTAATTGGGAGTAATGTCACAGAGCCGTCGAATTGTTTCGCAAGGGACTTAATGAAAAAATGCGAGTCATAACCTGACAAATTGTGGAAAACCACAGGGATTACACACGATTCTGTGTAATTCAGGTTACAACCGGGATGAGCTGCTCCGCGATATTTTCCCGTAAAGTGGCAATGGTCCCGATGTTTCACTGCTTTTTCGGTGAATGCCCTGCCACAAATATGACATGTTTTGGCTGCATTATAGGCTCGCTCCATCTCGAAAGTCAAGTTCATGGGCTCATTTCTCTGTAATTCAGCATCAACTTTTATAGCTAAAATACGTAGCTGCTCAATAAACCACTGTATGCAGTCTTTTCCACGATAAATAGAGAGTTCCGATTTTGAGTTATCATAGCTACATTTCATATAAAATGCAACACTGAATGGTACATGATTTTGGTATATTTTGGTATTTACATCATTGTCATCGGACACTTTTTCCAATAAACACTCAGTATCAGCGTATACAACAAATGGAACAGCCAGTTGATTTTTGAAATTTTGAAATTTTAAATATTTTTCACCACGATGAGGAAAAAGCATTCGACACTTATTGATTGATATACAATCGATCCTATGATTAGTGTAGGCCTTTTTTTTGAAAAAGGGACACAAACACCTGTCACATATGAGTGTTTTGTGTTGGGCTTTTGAAATTTGCACACCAACTAAACGAGACAAATTCGAGATCCATGTATAGTGATGAATTCTTTCCTGTTCACCATCGAGGATGTCTTCTTTTTCAATCATGAGAAGGTGAATTGTTCTTTCTTCCTCTTGCAGTGTGGCTGGAAGATTTTTGCTCAAATAAAGGGGCGCAAGGCATTTTTTCTCAAACTGCTGTTCATCAAACTACTGCCTAATATCAGTTGAATCAAGAATTATTTCATTCTTGGTACTGAAATATTTTTCTTCTATAATGAGGTGTTCATCTCTATTAATTTCATATTTACACGTTAACACTACATTCACTTTCAAACTTCCTTCTTATTTCAATGCATTTTTCAAACGTACACAGAGCATTCGTCTAGCATCATCTAAAAATTTGGGTATGTNCAGAGCATTCGTCTAGCATCATCTAAAAATTTGGGTATGTCTGGATTTTTCACGTTAACAATCACTCCTGTTCTCATACGACCCTCAAAAACACTTTGTAAGTCCTCCCATCGGACTCTTATCAGTTAAATTACCCCTTAAGTCTCCTCCTATCACTTCCAAGTTTCTGAATCTTGCGTAGAACGCTTTCAGTCGTCCTAATAACATGTGAATTAAACGTCTTTTCTCACTATGACTCGCACTCCTTTTCAATAATGCATTAATTTCTTCCGAATGTCCTCTGATGTGATTAAGCCATTGTTGAATTTCCCTGGGTCTCCTATTCGTTTTCACTATTTCATACGCATCCTCCAATGACCTCAATAATCTTTTACACGCGTTAGGATCCATGTTGTTCATGATAAAGACACTAAAGAACTAGCGGAAAATCAAGGTGAAATTTGTTTATATAGATACATATGTGGGTGTGCCTACGCTTGTACACTCTGTAAAATCTTACGTGATTGGTTGAAAAAGAATCATGTGACTCATGGAAAATTATTAACAAAATAGCAACATTTTTTGTTCGTGGGAAAAAAAATAGCTGAAAAATGTCCAGGATAACATTTAATCTTTGCGGTGCGATAGGACATCAAAGGGTCCGAAAACTCTGCTCTAGTTTGTCAAACATCATGTTCTTAGGGTTGTGAGTACAACGTGCGTTCCCAGGTAAACCGAAAAAGTCTATGTAAACAAAAGATTACGTTCGGACTTCTTCCAACGCATTTCCATTCTTATCAGTTTGCAGCAAATGGAGATTTTTCGGAAACTCCTCCTACTACGACGTGTAAAATTTGTCGAGGACTATGCCAAATTGGTGGGGGTACCTAAGTTTTTGAATGACTGATCCTCTGCCTTTGCCGATATACATACTCCCTCCCCTTATTTTTAAAATAAATATTTATATATTGATATCATTATTAACAATGATTTCCCACGAATGGGCGCGGCAAATAGGAAAGTACCGGAAAACTCAAGTTCAGACATGTGACAGGAAAATGTTTTTTAGAATAAATATTTACATATTGATATCGTTATCAACAACAATTTCATACGAAGGGGGGCGGCAAACGAGAAAGTACCGGAAAACTCAAGTTCAGACATGTCAAGTGGAGCCAGGTGTCAATGTTTGAAGAAGAAGAGGAGCGCCTTCTATGATTTCTACAACTGCGAAATAATTAACCCCTTCACTCACCCCCTCGCGGGGTGGATTGACTAGGTCACCGAGAAGGTCCTTTGTAACGCAAAACCGCGAATTAAATTGATTAACCAGCTAATTAAATAACCCCTTCATCACTTCGAGGGAAAAAATCGGGAATTAATTAATTAAACCGCGAATTAAACTGCAACCATGCGAATCAAACCGCGACCGTGCGAATTAATTAACCCTTTCATCACTTCGAGGGAAAAACCGCGAATTAATTAATCAAACTGTGAATTAAACCGCGAATTAAGCCGCGATCCCGCAAATCAAACTGCGACCCCGCGAATTAATCAACCACCCACCCACCCACTTCCATCTGAACCCCCCTACTGGGCCCCAATGACCAGGTCGACGCCAAAAACGTTGTGCCAGAATCGGCATTATTACACTACTATCCTTATATAAAAAAAGCATGCATTCGAAACTGTCATGGCGGAAAACATGCATTTGGAAGTGTCATGGCGGCGGGCGAGAGACGCACGAACTTCCATAAGGTTGAGCAATGCGGCCGCGACACCGCTGTGTAAAAAAGCGCGTGAATTATAAAGTGGAC
Organism: Diachasma alloeum; assembly: GCF_001412515.2. Taxonomy (NCBI): domain Eukaryota; kingdom Metazoa; phylum Arthropoda; class Insecta; order Hymenoptera; family Braconidae; genus Diachasma; species Diachasma alloeum. The sequence continues at coordinate 3,575,799 of NW_021680346.1, forward strand.
TTATAACCTAAATTAAGAAACAAACATCGTGTATACATTGAATACATCAGTGCATATTGTCTACACATAGATTGGTTTATAATGACGGGAATGTGAAATTATTTTTTGGTGATGAATGTTAAAAATTGAAAGATAGATGGAATGATTGATAATTAGATAAACTTTACTTGATGTCAAGAGTGGAATAAAATAGAAGTGGTTAATTGCTTTCGTCACAACATAGTCAATATATTTTGGCTCATAAATTAGAAATTCGCTTCTGCATGGAATTTCTATAACGATGGAATTTAAATTGAATTCAATGATTTATTGTATTCAATTTATTGACATTGTCTCTATGTTGGCAGCCAACATTGACCAAAAATATTGGTTTCAAAATAATTTTTTTCAACAAAAAATGATGCAATCAATTCCATGATCGGACTTGTTGAGGCCAAGTGGCATTGAAAAGAATATTGTAAATTATAATTAGACTAATATAAACAATTATTTTTTCAGTTATCCTCGAAAAACGATCGGTCACATACAAACACAAATACACATACATACATGCATATATACATCCCGACATGGTCTAAAAATTGCATATTCGAACTCGTGGGCCCAAAAGTAGTTATTCTGATACAAAAGTTGGCATTTTTGGATTCGACAAATACAATGCTTCCATTCGGAAGCAAAAATTATGAAATGTAAAAATGAAACGATTTTATTGCTTTCATTCGGAAGTAAAATGAATCTCATGTTTTTCTAAATGATTCAGACCAAATTCGTAACTTACATAAATAATATGATGACAATTTTTTTATTCTTGTATTCTTTTATTATTTTTGTTTTTAGACGCTTTGTGAATTGAAATCTATACTTATACCACAACATCAAAGAATATTGAATTTGCAAGGTGGAATAAGAAAGTCGGAATACTTTTCATTCAAATATTTTCAATCATCTAATTTATCAATTGAATTGGCTAGGAAAAGCTCGAAAATAAAGGATGGATAATTAATGGCTTTCGAACAAAATTTCATGAATACTTACTTTTTTCAATATTCTCTTCTTAGGAATGAATAATAGAATGGTTCAAATTTCCAAAAAATTTAATTTTTTCATATAGTGCAATTCAGAAAAAATTATTCTCTGAGTTAAAAATCGATTATGATTGAATCATTTGTAAAAAAAAGTCATGATCTCCGAAAATCGCATTTTTTTCAATAATTTTATTAATCTACTTCAAAAAGTTGACTTTTTATTTTTTTCCATATTTTTTCAATATTCCCTCTTAATTATGAGTAAATAGCAGTTATACTGTTGACAAAAAGAATTGAAATTTTAAGGACAGTTTAATAGTAAATTTTAGGAGTTTGAGAGGGAAAAGTCAGAAAATATAAAATTCCACTGAAAATTTACTGCACTTCAACATTTTTTAACAGCATGAAGATGAAAACTCTCAAGTTACGTGAATTCTCATTCAACATATGAATATTTTGTACCTAATTACTCGATAGTTTCGGATGCTGCGTTCAGTAAGTTTTTCTCGAAAGTTGATTAGAATAAGTAGCTACACGGAGAAAAAAATACATCGTAATTTTGTGAGAATCCTTCCAAAAATTAGTGTGCTGTTCACCAACGCTGGGACATAACAGGGAGTCATCGGAGAATTTGCATGTGGCACACTAATTTTTACGGGAATCCCCCGAAAAAGTGGCCGGAGTCCCACCAAAAATTAGGGTGCTACTTATGAATTTTTCGACGACCCCATGTTATGTCCCGACATTGGGGGACAGCACACTAATTTTTGGGAGATTTTTTTCTCAGTGTAGAATTATGCGATTATAGAATTTGAATGCGACACAATGAAAACCATGATTAATTTTTTCATTTTGAAAAAATAATAATAATATCCAAATTTAAACATTGTAGAGAACAAGAATAACGATATTTGTGTCATATACTGTGAATTATTAAGATGAAGAAGTCACACTGTCATTTCAAGTTTTTATTTTGAATTTTGTGCCAGACACATGAGATGATGATATTCAGAGGATAACCATTTTTTCCCGGATGCAAGATGATACGGCAGTTTTCCAAAGAATTCAAAATAATTATGAGGTTTTCTGAAAAAATTCGAGAAAATCGAAAATTCGAAAAAATCGAAAATTCGAGAAAACCGAGTTCTTCGAATAATAGAGAACATTTTAGGTATCTCTTAAATATTAGGGAATTTTTGAATAGACAATAGGACAACAATTAATAGGAAAAGGTGGAATTTTCCAAATAAAACTGATGTGAAGGAGTTACAAGTTCGAACATAATTTGAAAAATTCGAGAAATTTATCGAATTTTCTCAACAATTTCATAAACATTCTCAAAAAAAAATTCACAAAAATTTTGGAATTTTACGGAGCATTCGGAAAAATTTCAGATGATTCATGATTCAAGTTTCAAGTGCTATAATATCTAATAAAAATGTAAAAAAAATCAAGAATGACGAGAAAATACTCCGAATTAACCAAAGAGCATCGGAATCGACCTTATAATTTTTCCAGAAAAATATTTGAATGCTGTTGTAAAGGTGTAAAAGAGAGTCAAGGCGGCGGCGAGGACTAAAAAATTCTGAGTTGTGAGAAATTCAACAATTATTGTTTTGTACTCTGAATCGAATTTAGAACCTCATTTAAGGAGCACAGAAATTCGAAATTAGTGAATCACTTATTGAAATATTGACACTGAACAGACGATTAACCGATAAACATTATTTTCATGAACCTTAACATTCAGTATAATAAGACGATAATGAATCATTCATTTTTGAAAAAAACACAAGGAAGAAAATGAAAAAAGATACAGGGAAAGGGCATCAGCGTCGCGGCCACGGCGGCGCTAGCCAATATGAAAAAGGAGCCTTTCAGCTTGACTGAGATAACAATGCAAAGCCGAAACTGTTGAGAGTCTTAACTTAAGACCAGGAAGATTAAGATTTTAGGAAATTGGTGACGATGTGTTTCAACTTTACAAAATCCACTTCAAATAGGATGAATAGAGGATGAATTATAGGAACCTTAAGGAAGTTTACAGGTTCCCTCAAAAATCAGAGAATTGTCGGTTTTTTCCGAATGTAAGATGATTCGAGCTTCCAGAGAATTAAAAACAATTATGAGATTTTCTGAAAAAAATATAAAAAATCCACAAGTTTTTCGGAAATTGGAACAAATTTTCAGTATCTCTCAACTATTACAGTTTTTGTATAAACCATGGGAGAACAATTAATAGGAAAAGGCGGAATCTACCAAATAAAACTGATGTGAAGGAGTCACGCGACGTTAACTACCGTACTCTGATTGATTCAAATGGGAAAGAACATAATTTGAAAAATCTGAGAACATAATTTCACCAAAATTTCCACGTTTTTTAAGCAAAATTCACAAGAATTTCGGGATTTCATAGAGAATTTGAAAAAATTTCAGATGATTCATCAAAGTTTCAAGTTCATGGCATCGTCGAATAAAGTTGTGTAAAAGATTATGAATGAGGAGAAAATCCTCCGAATTAGCGAAGGAGCATCAGAATCGGTCATATAATTTTTCCAGTAAAAAAAATTAAATGCTTTTGTAAAGGTGTAAAAAAGAATAAAAAGGGTGGCGAACACAAAAAAATTCTGGGTTGTGTGAACGTGAATAATTATTGTTCTGCACTGTGAATAGAATTTCGATTATAATTATAGTTAGAACATCATTCAGTGAGCACAAAAATTCAGAATTAGTGAATCACTTATTGAAATATTGAAATTGAACAGGTGATGAACCGATAAACATTGTGTCCATTAATCTTAACACTCAATTTACTAAGCCGATGATGAATCATTAAGTTTTGTAAGAAACAAAGAAAACACGAGAAACAGAATAATAAAAGGGCATCGACGTCGCGGCCGCCAGGGGCAGCGAAAGGTGTGTGGTGGGTGTGGTAGAAACCACACATGGGATTTTGAGGTGTGTGGTCGACCAGACATGGGGATTTATTTTCATATTTCTGATTGGTTTTTTCCTGCACAATTATGATTTGTCTGATCTCCATCATGTGCATGATTTCTTATCCTTCAGTGAGAAGCAACGAGCAAACAATCTTTTCGAATTTTGGCGCCCAATCCCTCCCACTCGAGGACCTATTCTCAGTCCTCCCCGCCGCTAACTTGACAGCTGATCCCCAGACCGGTTGCGTGTTTATGTATGGTGGAGAATAAAAAAAGAATTTGTGAAAGACTGTTTAGTTGTAGTAGGCATGAATAATAGAATTATGGAGAAGTTCATAAAGAGAGGGAAACGAAAAAGATCAGAGACAGAAGAATCGGCAGAAGACCCAGATGTTTTCAGTCCTCAGGTCCACGATAATCTAACCTGTAATAACACGGGTATTTCGTGTAATCCAACGAAATTGAGTGGTGTTGTTGACAATGAGGCAGGTATAGTATATTTCTAACCTAGGGACGGAAAATAAAGGATCCTCAGCCGCGTGCTTACCAACCTCGCCTTCGGCTCGGCTGGTAATTGCACTGGCGGCACGCGGCTGAGGGTCCTTTATTTTACCTCCCGTGGTTAGAACGCGATTTTCCGTCTCGGCGTAGGCGTAAAGTCAGAGTTCCCTCCCGCGAAGCAGGAGGGAAATGTAACTTTGCGCCCGCCGGGACGGAAATTATATTATTCCTCTTCCGAAAATCAGAATGTTCATTGAGCTTTAAAATATCTGAAATTCATTTGCCAATTTTGATGACTCCTGATTCTTTTATTTATTGTTTGTAGATTCCAACAAAGTAAAGCCTCCTTCTGCTCAATCACTGAAACGATGAAAAGACAATTACAGCTGGTTACATGTGAATGGAGCGAATAGAGGATTCTGTTCCATTTGTACAAAAGCAGTGGAGAGGAAGTTGCCAATTCGAACTAACAGAAATGATAAACGTACCTCAACATTTGTCACAACAGCAAAGTGCAAATGAGCATTCATCAATGCTAGTTAATGCTTGTTACCGATAAATCATATTGAGCTTATTTATATGAATTGTTACTTGATGCTAAATAAAAATGTATTGCTGTCCTCGTCATAAGATGCATTTTATTTGCCTTTCCCCCATATGAGTAGTATTGGATCCCTAATTTTCACTCCTTATGAGCTACCTTGAACCCCCCCCCCTTCCTCGCCAACACCATTTCCCCCGCCGCTCATACTTGGCCACCGCATATGCTAAATCACTGTTCCGCCGCCCCTGACGGCCGCGGCGGGGCTAGTTTGGAAAAACGAGATTAATTTTTTGATCCCACCCTTGACATTCAAGTTGATCTGATTATTAATACCCTGCTACTCCTTAATATTTATCACCAACAAATAATGTCACATTCAACTCATTATAAACTTCATGTGTAGAAAATATGCACTGATGTGTTCAATGGATCACCACGTTTGTTTCTTATTTGAGGTTAGCAATCCGCTTTATAATTCGCGTGCACTTTCTCACATGAAACTTCCCGACGCGACAGCGGTTGTAGTACTTGAGGTGATTGAGCTCATGAAACACAGCCATAATTTCCCCGTTGAATTCCAGATATTTCCGCCATGTTCAAGTTTTCACTTTAATTCGAGATACTGCCTATGCTTTTTTTAGTAAGGAATATTTCGTAACACGCTCTGATATTGTTTCCTCGACACCGCAAAAACCGATCGTGCACGTGATTTGACCCGGTATGCAAGTGGCCTCGCGCTGGCGACAGCTGCGCCACATTCTAGGCGGGTGAATGTTTGAAAAAAAAAAATTTTGACGAAAAATGTTCGACGTTGAATGAAATTTTTTTTCCAATAAATTAGTTGATTTGTGTACTCATCAGATCACGTAGATTAAATGAAATAAATTACATAGATCGCATTAATTATTATTATTATATACATTATTATTTTACATAAATCATTATCATCCTCACGTAAAAGTCACATGAAATCTTCATGAGGTAATTTTTCACTTGCACACACTGGTATGTTAAAACTCTGACATAATGAAATGTTATAATGTTCATTTATTTTTGTTGTAATAATAATTAGATCTTTATGTCTTTTAATAGTGAAAGTTAATGAAAATGGTACGTAAAGATGTTGCCGTTCATGTGGACCCACCATGCGAACTCCAAAATCCATGAGAGAATTCGTGCCGGCATATTCAACGTGGCGATGAGTATTGAAGTTAACCTTCCTGAACTGGCTAGATCTCTTACGTCTCACTTGTACTGCAGTGGCGTCCTATGGGTTGAGTAGTTGGCGGCGGCGCGCCGCTCTACGCGCCAGTTCAGGAGGGTTAATCACGTGATCACTGGAAGGTCGCCATGACAGTTTTCACTCATGAATCTTTTTAATTGGGATTCCCCCTCATGTGCCGCTCATGATCACCGTCACACCCCCCTCCTAGCGCACTTCAGTTGCCTTCCCTTCAGTCAGCGACTACCCACAGTTCCGAATGGTTCACTCCCGCCAAACGCAATGTACCACCCTTCCCTTCCGACCAATGCGAAGCGCACATTTCCACTTTCCCGCCTTTAGTGCTCCACTCGCATAGTCCCGTTATCGAAAGCCCAGAACATCTAGGTAGATTTTTGAGCAGTTTCTTACTTTGATAATTCTGCATTTTACTTATAAGAATAAGGTTAGGTTATTGTGACACAGTCAAGGAATTCAGTTTGGAGGAAGGAAAAGGACTGTCTACTCACTTTCGTCGCAGCCCTGGACTGCTGGTAGATATTTTTCGCATAAAAAAATTTACTGCATTTTTGGGAACACTATTGAAGCAACGAAGTAAGCTCTTCCGAGAAAGCTAAACTTGACCGATCAGCGTTGGAATACACGAAAAAGAGTAAATCAAATAAAATACAAAAATACATATAATATAGTGAAAAATATTATAAATATGGTCACGAATAGATAATAAGGGAATAGCCACCAGATTTTCTAATTATCATTGGAATTGTGTCTACAAAAGTAATGCATGGAAAATATAGAAAATTTCCAACATTCGGAGCTGACTCGGGTCATGCTGAACGTCACATTTCGTTCAGGATTGATCCTAAAAGTTATAAGGAATGCACAAGGATGGAAATTTATGATTCCAGTGACATCTTGATATTCGAGAGTGATTACCGTGAACATATGAAGAATACATTAAAAGTTCAGTATCATGATTATTCAAATCTGACTCATACGCCGAATAGTGGAGGTAGAAATAAGGATTCACACACAGGACACTTGACAATTATGGACTCGGGAAAACAATATCCCGTACCGAAAGGTATGGACTTCAACAAATTTCTTAAACAAGGAGATCCTGAGATATTAAAAATACTCACAATGTATTTTACGAACAATGATGATTCTAGAGAGGTAGATAATATCGAAAATTTGAAAAACTACAGTAGAAGAAAAAAACAACTAACAGGATACTTCTTCAGAGATGATTTTCAGTTAGTGACGGAGCGTGCAATTTTTGAAGAACAAGAGAAAAAGATATACAGTACAGTTTCCGGAAATGATGATATAATTGATATTCCCATTGAACAGTTGAATATAGGACGGGTTATCTATGGAGGAACATGGAAAAAAGGAAGATTGGTAAACATTTGGCCAGTTGTCGAAGCGACTGTCGTACTCAGACGTGAAAAGGACACGAATCCTACAAGGAGTTATGTCTTGACCGCTTATCCACGTCGTGCTGTACAAGAAAATGTCAGAAGTTCATTCAAATTTTTGAATTTAGTGCGTAAACAAGTGAAGCGATTATCTTCTACTTGGTATCAGTGGATCGAAACTGTTTTCCACTGGGACATTCGATCATTCATAAGGAATCGATTACCAAAAAGTATGTAGAGAAAAGGAACTATAAACGAGAGCCATAGACATCAGCTGCGAAGCTTCAAAAATTAAGACAATGCCTTTGGATCATAGACTAACTTTTAACTTCTATGTTTATGATACAACCGAAGAACCAGAGAGTTGCTCAAATTCGAATACTCGTAGATATTATCGATTCTCATGATTTCCACTTACAAATTTTTCTTCAGATATACTCGCATCGTGAGAGTAGAAAAAAATCTATGGAATTATATGATGATGTGGCTTAGTATCCCTATTGGGAGTTGGTGGATGGGCGTATGACATCTGGTGGTGAGAAGAAGAATTTACATTTTAAGATAGCAAACATCTCCGCTGTATGGGACAGTATAATGCAAACTGAGTTGTCTTCAAGTCAGTAACTCGAGATTGGCAGAGTGAAATTCAACAAATTATAAATTGTTCTCAGACTATTTTTTTAAGCTTCAAAATGAGATCAATGTCATTTAAGTCGTATCAAAATGAAATTCACTCCATAAATTTACATGTAAAGTGCTATCTCCAAGCCGTAAGCTCTGCCCACCCACCAGTTCCCAATAGGTCTTCTAATCTCATTCTCCCTCAATCACCTGAGAATTTTTCAAGTCATATTGTTAAAGAGGACGTTGAACGTCACGACTACTGTTTCTAATGAGAAGGTTTCAAACCTGAAGGATGAAGACTGCGAATTTTTTAAATTCTGCTTGAAATTCAGTTTGGATCGTGAAATATTTGCATATCTCTATTAATATATTGATACTTGTTGATGAGTAACCGATAATTCAATTTTAATTGTGCCTTGATGGCTATTTTTTGTATTTTCTACGATATCGAGAAAAGGAGAGATTACCATGTGGATGGTAATCAGTACTATTTATACATGGTAATCTCTCCTATAATAATGGTTGTCGTTGCTATATTGTATAGTAATGCCTACCATGTTCGAATGGTATTGATTACTATACAACATAGTACGCTTTACTGTTGAACATAGTAAAAATTACTATTGAGATTGACTTAGAAAACCTTTTACCATAATTTATGGTAACCTCTACCATACAAAAGTAATCTCTACCATTCACTTTTCTCCGTGTACAGATCATGTATAGACCATGCCAAAAAATGGGGAGATATGGAACTTCGAACAGTACGTTTCTCTGCTGTGAGCAGCTGAATCCACCAGTGGGAGAGGAGATAAGAAAATGGCGAATCGAAGGATCCAGGCGAGCGACATGTAGAGGGGGAGAAAGTGCCCGAGTAGAAATTTCGTCGGGAGGCACCAATGTACATTGGGAACCTATGAGTTTGTTGCAGGTTACTGACTCATAGGTTGTACCTACCGTGTAACCTATAAGTTCCAACCAAACGTAACAATACTAGTAGGGATGATCATTGTAGGTGACAGATGAGCTCACCAGCGATCACCAACTTATGTAGCTCGACTCCTTTGTAACTTATTTGTCCTTTATAAGGTGTTAAAGACATTTAATTGTCCAAGTCCGGTCGAGCATAACTGATCCCATCAGAGAACCCATTAGTAACCTAAATATGGGTCAAAATTAAGGGTCAGAAATAAGGATTAAATTCAAGGGTCAGAAATAAGGATCAAAAATAAACGTCAGAAATAAGGGTCACGAGAGTCAGGAATAAGAATCAGGAACTAGGGTCAGAAAGAAGGGTCAAAACTGAGGGTTACGAGGGTCAGGAATGAAGCTCACAAAAAATGGTCAAAACTAAGGATCACGAGAATCAGAAATGAGTCAAAAATGAACGTCAGAAATAAGGGTCAGAAATAACAGCCGCGAGAGTCAGAAATAAGAGCCGCGAGGATCAGAAATAAGTTTCATTAATTAGAAAGGGTCATAATTAAGGTTTGGGCAATATCATATATCAATCATCAAAGAATCCGAATCTTCGCCTTATCTAGAATATCTAAATGTTATATTCCCAAGAGTCACAGGATAGCGGACTTGGACTTCAGCACAATAGACGATCACCAAAGTTAAGCATCATCGAGTAAGGTTCGAAATTGGATGAGTAACCACTCACCGACCGTTGCTCCTCCAGCTACACTGCAGAATGTGTCGCTCTCATTCTCGCGATGAGGCAGATAAAAGAAAACCCTGAAAGAAATTACACCATACTAACAGACTCCCTCGCCCACGTACGAAATGCCAGTGTTGGAGAAACGAGCCAAGCCTGGCACAAGCCTGGGCTTGCCAATTCTGGGCGCCCAGGCTTGGACCTAGGTTCGGCCATCCCTGGGGACCAGGGCTTGAGTCTCGGGAGAAGGGCGGGTAACCGAGCCTTGGTTGACAGATCTGGCCCAGCCTTGGCCGGACATTGGCATGCCGGAGCTCGATAACCAAGCCTCAGCCAGCGGTGGCCCGGAGCTTGGTCATTGGGCTCCAGCCGTTGGTGTAACTGTAAGGGTTAAGTCGTAAGGGTGAGATGAAGAATGCGGAATCATAGGGGTGGAATCATAAGGGTAAAATCTGAAGAGTAAAATTGTAAGGGTCAAATCGCAATAATGGAAAGGGGCGAAAAAATCATAAGACTGACATTCTGAGGGTTGAATGGTAAGGGTGGAAACTTGAGGGTAAAATATTAAGGGTGTAATCGTAAAAAAATGGTGACATTGTAGGTGTTGAAGTCACATGTTACTCGCTAATTATTACGAAAAGAAGAAGAATCGTCATTCAACAGTAATCCTAATTGTTACAATTATTATTGTAATTAATAATAATAATAATTATTATTCATTATTGAATTAATTTACCGATTAAACTGTAGTTGAATCACTTAATATTTCTATCAACTGAATAATAAAACATTCAAGTCGAAAAAAACCGAGATGGAATTAATATGGAAGATTTGAAGTAGAGGTTTTACGAATTGCGCGATAGACTAGTGGTTAGGGCGTCGGATTAGTAGTCGTGAGGTCGTCGGTTCGAGCCCACGTTAGGGGGTAATATTTTAAGTTAACAAAATCGGTTTTTCAGCGATGATTGCGTTAGGGTTTGGTAGGTAGGGCACAATCAATACTAAAAATCATCCTAAAAAATGTTAATTATTTTGTTTTTGTTATTATTGATAATTGCTATGAACAGTTTCGCAGCCAGCGCGGCGCCAGTCGCATGCCGGTATTGATTTTTTTTCCTCGTTGAACCTATTACGAATGCTGAGGAGTAATATTAAATTACTTGTATTTCAATCACCCATATTATCATATTCATGTAATTAAGTAATGTTTAATTGAGCCTGGCCAACGACTGGCAATCAACGCTGGGCCGAGATGGGCGCCCAGACCTGGCCCGATGTTATCATTCCAGGTTTCAACCAAGTCCGGCGCGGTCCCGGTTGAGGAACGGGTCCCGAAGTTCGGCAGGCCGGCCACCGGGCTTGGGCCAAGCTCGGCCCATTCGTTTTTTCGTACGTGGGTCAGTGCCTGCCAGGCACTCAGCTCTGGCAAATTAACCGTCAAGACAAACCCGTATATTACCGAAATAAGAAACCAATTTTACGAAATAAAAGACAAAAGCCCTGAAATTCAACTCTCAATATTATGGATTCCATCTCACTGCGGCATTGAGGGCAATGAGGCAGCAGATAGACTGGCGGGGGATGCAGCAGATGATTTATCAAACCAATTTATAGTCTCATATAGACTTCCGAGCAAAATTCAAAGCGGAAGAATACAGTTCCACGAAGAGTAAAATAGTAGAACAGGCAACAAATGTTAAGAAAAAAAAGGTGCAGAATATTTCGAATTCTTTTACAAGGATTCTCCTGGGCCCTGGTACAAAACTGCAAGCTCAAGAGGGAGGCTATAGTCACTGTAAAACGCGTTCGAGCCAATCACTACCACCTTGGAGCCTCCTTGTCAAGAGTCGGAATAATTAACGACCCAAGCTGTTCTTGTGGAGCAGAAAGTCAAAACTTTGAGCATATCTTATGGCACTGCCCAAAATATGAGCAACAAAGATGTAAATTAACGAATCGATTGAAAAAATCAAATGCCAATGACCTTAAATATATTGACGAAATATGTAAATACCTAAAGGATTGTGAATTACAGACCTAAATTATAGATGAAAGATAAGAGAATATAATGTATAGAACTTAATATTATTGACAGTGTAAATAACCCAATTAATGGGTTACACCACTTTGAAACAATTAAAAAAAAAACCACACCGATGTTTTTTTTCTTTTTATGCGTGTGTAAATCGATTCTTATCATTGAGCATGCGTTTCCACGGCAATTAATGAGTTATTCATCATTGACAAATTGTTAATAATAAAGAGGTTAATAAATAATCACGTGAGTTTTTGATGGGTTAAAACCTACTTGTATCTTGTGAGGTAACTACGTGATGTTTTCATGAGTTCCTTGTAGGTCGAAACATATGTGGTACCAGTGACCATGTCGGTTGCACCCCATCGGCAATCGATGATTAACCGACGAAATTTCTACTCGGGTGGATGTGGGGTGAGTGCAGTGTGTAAATAATATCGTTATGGATCCACAAAGTCGAGTTCAATAACCTAGATTCTACGTTTAATTTTTGCTTACGATTTAAGACTTTAGTTTAGAGTTTCGTGCTTCCTGCATTTTACTCGAGAAAATATCAGAAATTACTATGTTGACTAGTAAAAACTTCAGCGGATGACGAGAGCGTCGATTGTTTTCAATTCTTGTTATCTCCTTCATCCGTCACACAATGGCCCGGATGGCGAATTCTATCATTCTAAAAAATTCAGTTCCTCCTCTCCCCCCTCCTGTTTTTAAGAATGAATATACGTGGAGCAAAATTATTGATTATAATTTTCAAGGGTGATCGAGAAGATGAAATATGGTTTTTCACTCCGGTTATTCAAAAAATCCCCCTCTCCCTCGTTCTCTTTCGCCAATATTCATTTTGGAAGAGGGGGGGGGGGATTTTTTTAACCGACAAAGTTAAAATGCATGTTTATCCTCCGAAATTGTACTCGTATCAAGTAAAAATTCAACTTTTATGCTACCATTTTTTACGATACCGACTCTCAATTTTTACTGTGTTCAACAGTAATTTTCCGTTCCGACATTTCCAGACATAACATGGTGCTGAAAATACGTGTTGACAATATTCTAAGCACGGAATTATATTGATGAGACGAACAACAGATTAACTCTTAAGTGGTCGCATGAAGAGGGAATCTCCGCCACTTTTTGATTTTTTTTTTCACACAAAAACTTCGTGAATGAAAAATCCATAAAAATTTGTATTTCTGCACACCAATACCCCCATATCCTATTCAGTGATAGGCATATTCATTGATAATCATTACCGTTAAATTGTGAAGTCGTCAATTATTAACATAAATCTTAAAAGTTTAAATATTAAATTAACCATCAATTTCTACCTCCAAATTTTGAAATATTCTATTAACTGATAATTTAGGTAGGAAGAATAATTTTTTTTTTTTATGCTTATTTTATATCGCTTCGAGTCTGATGAGACTATATGGCGATTGATCAAGACTTTAAAAATGGTTAGATCTCACCATTCTACCCGGCCAGGAATCGAACCTGGAACCTATCCGTTGTGAGGCAACGGCCTTAACCACTACGCCAGGCCACCGGGCAAAGAAGAATAATTTAAGTATTTTATGCACTATCAATCGAAAAATTTAGTTATTAAATTTCATAATATTTTTAATTTGTTAAAAATAGTTAAACTTTGAACAATATAAGGAGATAATCCTTCTTAATATTGTCAAAATCTAATATGATTGGCCATCCCTGATCCGATTCATTGAAAGTTCAAAATTACCTGTCAACGTCGAATAAATTTTTTTTGTTCAACTTTTTTCTTCTCGAAATCGTAAAATACACGGGGCGGGAATTCCTTTACCGTGTGACCAACTACGTTCGGTAGAGAGCTGGGACCACTTGAGGGTTAATTGAATTACCGTGTGCACTAACTAAAAAATGGATATCAGTGTGGGCACGCACTTTTACCAGAGTATCAATAAAGATTGAATTCCAGAAATTCACACTCTAAAATGTGTTCTAGAAGGAAATGAGTTGTAATTATGATTAAAATTATATTCAGTGGACATAGGAATTAGAACATGGGCAAATCACTTATTGTAATATAAAAATTTAACCGCTGATAAATTGGGGCATATTGCAATGAGAATGATTATAAACAATTAATTGAAAAAAGGAATATCGAATCTGATACGAAAAAGGGCATAATGGAAGGACGCCAGTTCAAACAAATCTGAATGAAAAGTTGATCACTCACCAACTGTTGCCTATCTTCCTAGGATCCGAAGAATATGAAACAGGTTGTTTTATCCATCTTTCCCAAATGTTGTCATCGGCCCATGTTTCCTTGATATCTTGAACAAAAAAAGAGAAACTCGTGTTACAAAGATCTGCTTTCACCTGTGCGTCAAATAAAAATGCGAATTGCATCACTCATCTCAAAAACTTTACCATTAACAATGGGAAAATATTTCTTTCAGCAATTACGCCTGACTCGTCAAATAATCCAAAAATTCGTCGCACAAGGCATATTTGTTTTCAAATAGTTATGTGGTTTACAATAATTAGAATTTTCGGTTTAAATACATAAGAGTCTAGTCTGTACTTCTTGCGGAGTCGGTTCGTTGAAATTAACGTCTCGCCGCGTCCCGCTGACAACTGAATAAGGAACGTAAATGAAAGAGAAACGATGGCCAACTCCCAGGTTCTACCTGACACTCTCCAATAGCTTCCACCGAACCAATGGGAAAGGGTAATCATAGGAAGGGGTTGCGGTTCTCAAATGAGCACTGATCTCTATATAATATTATTATAGATATATAATATAGCTCTATTATAGATATATAATATAGATCTCTATATTATATAGAGATCAGTGCAAATGAGCGATGACTTCACCAGGCGATATGATTTTCTGCAGACATAACACTTCTGACAAGCACTGAGAATTTTTTTATTTGTTTAATAATATGTGGATTTGTACGGTTAACGATGATATATAATATTGCAAATCCAATATTATTTCTACATTTTTTAAGGATTTTCTTGAAAGTACGTCGCATAAAAAGTCATCTACACTTTTCAATTCATTCGCATTCTGTAATTACAGTACAACTTCACGGAAAAAAAATATACTTGATTACTACTTGATACACTTGATTCCAGTATATTATTTTTGATTCGAGTATAAAATGTACTTAATTCAAGTATATTTTATACTCAACTCAAGTATTTTTTTCCGTGCTCGTTTATCCGAGGTAAAGTGGGGAAGGGGTACCTCGAATAAGCGAAAATGTGCATAACACAGAAGAAATAAAAAATTCGAAAATTTTAATCATTCTTTATGTATTTGGAATAGTAGAATGGAATTTAATGACGACTACGACTTTTTTCATTTTTTGCAACATGGCCAACTGCTAATTTTTAGCTCGCAACTGAAGAGCACCCAAAAGGTGTAACAAGTTTATGCGGCTTTATCCGTTTTATCCGAGTTTTTCTGTATTATCCGAGCAAGTTCGTTATCTCGGATAACGCGGAAGCTCGGTTGATCGAAGGCTGGATAAACGAGATTGTACTGTATATCCACGCTTTTGTAATATTTTTCCGATTTTTGATTTTCTATTGATTATTTTCTCGACGAAAGACACATTAATCATATTTTTCAGGAGGCAATTGAACGTTGAATGTAAGAGAAATTTCTATAGACGAACAGACGTGTGTTTGTTCTGAGTCGCAGTTGAAAAAAGAGTATTAAAAGATATGTTAAAGAGGAAGAGAACAAAAATGTGAGGAAACAAAGGGATATTTTTCAGGGACTGCGAAGGCCCGTGGGATTGTATATTTTCCAACATGTTTTTTTGGTCGTGAAATTTGACCGGTCTAACAGTAACACACTTGACTGCAGGAACAGGAAATCATTGAATTAGTTCCGAGTTGAATGGAGCCTTTGTTACACGGAAAATATCTTCAAAATCATTCTCATGATTAATTTTCATTTCAATTTTGAGATTTTTCAACGTATCAAAATGAAATGGAATATAAAACCGGCTACGGTAATTTTAAGGCTTGTTAGCTATTTAAATCCTAGAATAAATTTGTGCCTCTAATTTTAGATTTTCTGCTCAAAGATGAATCAAACCATTAAATTGTCAGACGGCAACTAGCCGGCATTCCCCGGAACACACAGGTCAAGTTTATGACCGAACGTCCCAAGCCTCATAAAAAAGGGAAAAGCCCTCGGGGAAAAGGAAGTGCAAAAAAAACTTTTTCTTGTTGCTGTTCTCGGCAACGATATTTTTTCGACAGTTAAAATTTCAGGGTTATATGATCTTCAACATAAATCGTATCCAGATGTCATGAAAATATGCATTGAAATTCCATGGTGAAATATTCATGGGATTTTTCGGCACGATCTGCCGTGAAATTCAAAATTTCATAGGAAAATGACCGAAAGCTGTGAATTTTAGTTCATTTATTCCATAAAAATTAGTGGAAATTACGAAAACTGAGGTGAATACGGGTTTTGAACTTTCAATTAATGGAAAATTTAGCGTAATTTGGTTCTCCATATTCACGTTATGATTGAAAATTCAGGCAAGTTTAGAAATTCTTGTAATCCTGCTGCCCAAAGATGCGAAATTTTATTCAATTGGCTGAAAAGTTCAGAGTACACAAAACTTTATAAATTTGATTTCCTTAGGGGGTCCACACTAAAATTTCAAAATCGCAGGTGCGTTTATTTATTGGGCTGATGAGTTTACTACTTCAGTTCTAAAAAAAATATTAAAAAATAAAGAAAAATTCCAATGTCAAAATTAAAACTTAGAGAGAGCAATATTCAATAAAAATGACGTATCTTTTCCGTAATTCCGAAGCGAAATGTGGCTGTAGGAAATTTTACGGAACTGTCACGGAATTTCTCCAGAGCGTTCCGTAATTTTTATCTGAATCTCCTGTAAAAAATTACAATACCGTCACTTAAATTTTCTGAGTCGATTTCGTAATCGGTAAGCGAACTGTGAGTTCCGTCATTTTTACTGAGCATTCCTCTCCGTGCAGAAATTCACACTGCTCACGCACTCGTACGAATTCGATAAAACTCCATTAGATTTCTGTTGAACTTGTATTGAAAATTTTATTGGTTTTCGGGCGATTATTTTGAAGAATTCCGCAGTGTTAGTACGCGCTCTTTAAAAGAAAATGTCGTATATAAACTATTTTACAGAACAAGTCAGTATAATTTCATCTTTCTATACTTTTTCTATAGAAATATCTTCTAGGGGAATTCCTTGGCATTGAACTTTCAAAATTTTTTCCACTCTACTTTTCTTCTCTTGCCATAAAAAAAATCAAACAATTAATCTTGGAAAATTTGAGCCGAGAAATTTCTACAGAAAATATCGGCATAAAATGAGTTATGTAGAAAAATTGAATGCTATTGATTTTTTCTATAACATATTTTCCATTGGAAAAAAATATGCAGATAAACTGCGGATTTTTTCAATAGAATCCGCCAAAAACTAATAGGAAGTTCAATAGAAATCCAACAGAAATTTCTAGCGAATTCGCCAAGTTTTTCTCAATTCAATTTTTTTAATACATGGCATGAAAAAAAATTAAATTTGTGAATGCTGAAAAACTCTTTAAACGAATTAATTGTTGAAGTAATTCGTTATTGAGAAAACGTATTCATCAGGCCCTTAGAAAGAGCGCGGCCTATTCCAAATGAGGCATTCCATGCTATTTCAATAATAAATGATCGATTTTTTTTAGATTTCGATTTAAATTGAGTACTTTGTAGAAGAGCCCCTAAGATATTCCTAAACGGGAGGAAAAAAAAAAAATTTTCACAAGTTATTCAAAAAACAAAATTTGGTGTATTACCAGGGAGGGAATTGTTTATAGCGTCATAACTCGATAAACATCTGTTATATCGAAAAAATGAAAGAATACTTTTTTACTGCAAAAGAGTGATATATTCATATAAAAAAAAAATACAAAAAAATTCAATTTACTGTCCATTTGTTAATAAATAAAACAAAAAGTTGTTGTAAAAAAAAAACTCATCTCGAAAAAATTCCGAAAAAAATATCTTTAATAGAATGCTTATCATGAAATCCGCTGTCCAATTTTTATGAGGTAATATCATATAGAGTCTGAGATAATAATTATTTAGTGAGGCTGCGTCGGGCAGCGTAGAGCGGTGACCACCCTGCGCTCAGCGAGTCGCGGTGGCAGATGGTCGAGTTGGCGGTGTTCAGTGGATGCTATGAGTTATCTGGGAAGTAAATATGTGATTTATTGAATTAGTGCGCTTAACTTTTCTTTACAATATCTCGAATTACAAATTCGTCGTCTAAAGAATGAATTTTACATTTAAGACTATGAGTATCTTTAATCGGTATATAGCAATGAAATTGACGAGTTCCAACGATGGATGAAGCATTCTCAAATCGAATTTTCAACGCCTCTTCTTCTAATGCACGTTCTTCCTCAGTACAAAAGATAGTTTGAATGGAAGTCATCGATTCTTTCGCGAATTCGTACAATTCGCGTGGAGTTGTGATTTGATTATCAAACGGCCTTTGGATACTTGCGCGTGCTACAGCTCTCTTGAAAGTGCCACCAATCCCATCACAGGGCGATTTTCCGTGAGAGGTTGCGAAAAAATGCCATTCAGCATCCACACCAAAGTCCGCTTGATGATAAACTAGATTAATGAAATTTTTTAGATTTTTATATTGAGAACTAGCACCATCAGAAAAGTGGAAAATTTTCTCAACACAATATTTTTCTTTTAGAATATTTATAATTTTCCTAAGGAACAAATGCACAACTACAGTGTCGTGGACGGAGGACTCGGCAATAACTACAAAACTATCGTGTTTTAATTCAGTACCATCTTGGTAATAAGCAACTAATGGGTGAATAGTCACTTGATCCTTTGCCCAGTGATAGCCCTGAACAGCATCCTGAATTAAAAAACGATAATTTTCAGCAAAGTCGCTGAGAATAACAATTTCTCCTGGTTTCAAGTTCATTTTACATTGATTCAAAAAGGCATGTTGGCTTTTGGCAATGAAATCATGAAGTCTGAGAGATTTTAAATCGTCACACAAATTCGTTATAAAAGAATCAGCATCTTCAATTCTTCGGATTAGTTCAGATCGGTCGGTAGCAGTCCAAGTCATGTACGTCACTGAGTCAATGGAATTCACGTCACAAATTTCTTCTAAATGGTTTTTTATACAAAAGTCACCCGGACATTCAGAGCATTCACCAAGATGGCAGGATGAAGTCGGGTTCTCACACATCATTGCACTCAAAACGTCTGAATAATGCTTCGGAAATACACGCTCCTCGAGCGAGTCCGGTAATCGAAAGCTTTAATCCCTAACAATTTTAGTTTAACATTCTGATGAATTTTGACAAACACAGACCGAATGAGTTCCATTTTCACCAGCCAATATGCATTCGCGAGGACGAAATTCAGCAAACTTGGAAAATCCGATTTCCATATCAGGAAATTGCTTTTTAAATTGCGCATAAACTTCTTTCAAATTAGATCAAATTAATCGCTTCTGTAGGTGCTCCCGGACCCCCCCAACTTTGACTGAAAGGAAATCTTTTTTGCCAGGCGTCATGCGGCTAATTTCGTCTGTCCTGTAAAATGCCCTTACAACATCTTGCGTACCAATACTCACCGATGATCTGCGTGTTCTTTTCGGAACAGAAGCTCCAATGCCTTCCTTCTGATGAATCCAGAAAGCTCGACGTGCTGTGTAATATGAGACGTTGAAGGTTTTCTGAATCATGGAAATCGACCAAGTCTTAGAAACCATTGTAAGAAATTGAATTTTCTCTGATGGTTTCTTAGCGCTTTCCAGCTTCCGTTTGACTTCCTCAATGAGACAACTAGTGTCAGAGTGACCCTCAAGACTATCCAATGTCTTACTAATAGCCTCATGAATATCATTGATCGTTTTCCTCTTTTCTGCAGCACTTCATTTGCTCCAGTCACTCGGGATGATAGGCTGACCCAGTGATGGTAAAGCTTTATTTAATGCCTGTATGGCGACTTCTCGTTGCTCACCGTCATCTAATTCAAACTCTTCATCGGAATTCCCTGAGTCGCTGGATCTGGAGAAAGTCTCGAGATGGTTCGAAACTTCTTCACTTACGCCCATTACACAGTTGGCCATCTTCTTCTGCTTCAAACTTATGTGACACGACTTGCAAATAAACTGGCCATGTCCAATTTCTTTGGCAAACGATTCACGAACGTCATCACTCACTCGAATAATTGACTTGTTTACGCGAGAATGATTTTTCTTCCCAAGTGGGTTACAACACCGTTTAAAAGTAGGCATACTTCCACTGATTTTGCTCGCAACGTAATCTTCTCGAAATACTTGTCTCGATGTCACTCTTGACAAATGTGATCGAAATCTGGAATACACTGTATTTATGCACTAGTGCTAAGATTGAGGTTTACGTTCATTGGCTAAGCGAATCATAAAATTCGACCATTTACAATGTCCTTGTAATGACCTGATGTCTTCGAGATTGACCTCTGCCCCCCCCCCCCCCCCGCGTTGGTGACGTCGCCACCACAGCGGGGGTTTCCAGGTACGCACCCCTTATCACATTCCAAGTATTAATTTAAACCCAAACTATGAATTCCATTCATTGATAGATGAGTAAGAATACCAGGAAGAATACAACGTTGTCTATAACGCCAATTAAATACTGCCTTCATCAGCTCCCCTTTTGTTGTTTTTATTCCTAAGTTATGTGTCATAATGATTCCCGTACAAATTTCAAAATTATAAAAAGAAAATAATCTCGTAGGGTTTCAGAATGCGGCAATTGATTTAATTTCGGGGGATAGCATGCGAAGGAATCAATGAGTATGATTCTCTGACGGCTTACTTGCGGCCTAACTCAGCGGGGTTGTTGAAATTATCTCGACGCAGCCTCACTAAATAATTATTATCTCAGACTCTATATGAGATTACCCCATGAAAATTGGACAGCGGATTTCATGATAAGCATTCTATAGAATATATTTTTTTCGGCATTTTTTCGAGATGAGTTTTTTTTTTTACAACATTTTTTTTTTATTTATCAACAAATCGACAGTAAATTTAATTTTTTTGTAAAATATATTCTTTTATATGAATATATCATTCTTTTGCAGTAAAAAAGTACTTTTTCATTTTTCCGATATAACAGATATTTATCGAGTTATGATGCTGTAAACAATTACTTACCTGATGGTACACCGGATTTTGTTTATTGAATAACTAACGAAAAAAAATTTTTTTTTTTCCTCGCGTTTACCGACTTTTCTAAACCTCCTCTACAACATATTCGAAACCCAGGAAAAAACAATTTTTGGCCTATTGAAATAGCGTGGAATGCCTCAAATGACAATAACTGGTACATTGACGTGTGCCACAAGCGGTCCACTTGATGTCGAACTAATGGTTTCAATTTGAGAATCACCCCCTGGAATCGAGCGCAGATATTTCTACAAGGACTGCTGAGGGGCACGGCAGCTGTTGTTTGGGAGTCGCGTGCCCCCCGTGCGCCTGGTAGATATACATTAGGATGGCTCATAATAAATAAGAACGAAAAATTAAACTTTTTTAGAGTTGAAACAAATAGTCCAGGGAACTGTGAGGCTGTGTAATTTTTTTCCGATTTTTTAATTCAATTTTGGAGTAGCGCATGGCATTTCAAGTTTGACTAAAATATCTGACCTACTGGCAGTCAATGGTTATAAAACGTGGGTAAAAGTTAAATATCCTTGATTACGGTCCGGTGCTAGGTTATAAAAATGACAGAGGATGGTTCTTCGGATCTGTTCAGGTAGAGAATGCAGCGACTAGTATAGGTCCGTCACTGTTGCTCTCATAGCGAGGAGGTCGGAAATACATGCGTTTTCTGGGGAGCAATAGAAACCCAACTACACGACTGCCCTGTATGTGCGAGACAGAGGCGCTCGCAGTTGTCCCTGTCACAAAAGCTCATCAAAAGAGCCTTTGAACAGCGCTTAACATATTTAATTCCCATGATGATTCATTAGGTAACAAGAGTTCGAATAATTTGATTTTATTCGTGGGGAAATATCATCTATCTATTACAAGTGCTTTACAATTTCTATTGCATTTTTGTTGTTATGTGTAATTTTATGAATTTTTCATTATATAGAGGAGAATTGAAGTTAAATTGAAAGTATTTTTTTCGGATAATGAACGAATACCTTTAAATTTGATGCCTCTTGTTGCATTCCAATAGAATCCTATTTAAAACAAGCAGGGGTTCGAGCTTTTTTGGCCGAAGCCATCTGACCGTTAGTTTATGTTATAACTCCTTTTCTTTCCATTGGTAGATTCCAATTCCATTCTCCAATTCCTTCATACTACCAATTCCATTGGTAGTAAGCTTCCGAATGGATCTGTAGTAATTCTATTCAAGAAAGAAAAAAATGGAAACTCCATACCTGCTCAGATTAGATATCAACAATGTCAGTGGAAATACCTGCCTCCTGATGAAAAAACAGACAAACGGAAATATCTCGAAAACTTTGTATGAACGGATATATATGTTTTGATTGATTCGGATAAAAGGCATCAAAACAAATATTTTGAGAAAAAAAAATTGAAATCGGCTGCGTAGTTTTTAAGCTATTGCACAGAAAAGGTTTTCAGAGAAAGTCGAATATCTCGGAAGCTACCCATGCAATTGAGCTTTTTTTCAATAAGAAGGATTGGTATCATGAGAGGAAGATTTTGTCCAAATTTCAAGTTGATATCTCAATTTTTGCACAAGCTAGAGTGATTACAAGGATTTTTATGAAAAAAACGGACAAACGGAATTATCTCGAAAACTTTATATGAACGGGCACATATGTTTTGATTGATTCTAATAGAAGGCATCAAAGCAAATATTTTGAAAAAAAAATTGAAATCGGTTGCGTAGTTTTTAAGATAATGCACATAAAAGGTTTTCGGAGAAAGTCAAATATCTCGGAAACTACTCATGCGATTGAGCTCATTTTTAATAGGAAGGATTATTATCATGAGAGGAAGATTCTATCCAAATTTCAAGTTGATATCTCAATTTTTGTACAAGCTAGAGTAATTACAAAGTTTTTTATGAAAAAACAGAAAAACGGAAATATCTCGAAAACTTTGTATGAACGGATATATGTGTTTCGATTGATTCGGATATAAGGCATCGAAACGAATATTTTGACTAGCTTCGAAAATATTAGCGACAAACGATTTAAAAACGAATAGCTTTTTCTCAAAAACTATTTGATTAATCGGGCTGAACGTTTGCACAGAGTTAGTTCTTGTTAAGCTCTATAATCTGACAAAATTTTAGATTTTTTGGAATAAGTTTAGCCAACTAATTACTCAATTTTCCAAAAATTGACCACCGAAAAGGTGGCGATGGACATTGTCACCGACAGACATGGTCGCCACACTTCGTATTTTTACGTTTCACACCATTCTATATCATACCCAATCAAAATTAGAAAATCTGAAAACAGCACGATTACAATGGTTCTATTCGGAAGCAAAAAAAACCATTGGAAACTAATATTAATAGTATTAAATATCAACGATACATGAAAATTATATTAATGGCATGGTACTGTTTAGAATGACGCTATTTCTTCTATTCAAATTTTGTTGAAATTGCTGTAAATTGATCGATTCAACCATGTAAATTTTGAAATAAAAAAATTTGTAACTATAACATTTTTATGTAAGAAATAAAATCATGTACAGTCAGCAGACGCGCGGGTTGAAAGGTCGGTCCCTTTCTTAAAAGGGTCAGTACCTCAGGTACAATTTTTTTGCCTGGGTTCAATGTCTGTTTATACGACCATTGTGGAAGCACCGGATAAGCCGGACACCTGTCCTTGGACGAAAATTTATCAAGTTTCTTTCGCATTTTACTCGGCATTAGATTTATTGTAATTTTTTTTTCCTTCCCAAACGATTGTCAAATAGTTTATTGATCATTCTATCAAATCTAGGCGAATAATGGACGCTCGATAGGGCTCGTAGAGGCGTCTGAAGATCTCTAAATCTCGCATAAATCCGGATTTTTATTTCAATAACAAATAGCTATTTTGCAAAGAAATTTTTTTTTATATATTTCTTACCTCCCTTTCAGAAAGTCTACAAAAGGTGATAACGATAAATTGAGTAATTGAGTATTAAAAAAATTATTATCACATTCTCTCTGTGAAAACGTGTAAAAGTGCATAGCAGATTGAACTGCTATGCGCCAGTACAAAAATAATTTTAAGAATTTGAAAAAATTCCTATTTGTTCATCATTATTTTCCTTACCATATTCAGAGTAAAAAGAATCGAAATTCAATTTTTTTCAACGTTTGAGCCATCCTAATATACACTATATAGGAGTAATGTGACGTCACTGGCGCGATCAGCCTCACTTATAGCTACCCATTGAATGTCGCGTTAGAGGGGACGACAGGCGTTCCCCATGTCCATATATGGACATTTTTCGACTTCCTCCGTCCGGGAACCGCACTTGGTAAAAGTTGCATCATGAAAATGAACTCTATGGAATCATAGAAATTAACCGAGGGAATCATATAAAAACTGCGACGTCCGTCGAAAAATGCATTAAAATACACTTTTCCTGAATAATTTTTTTTTAACAAAATACCAATTATTATAGCAAATGCATATCTGTACCAATGATTGAGTAGATAATTACAAGAATGGAATAGTTGTTCTCGACCGTGTGTTCTTACATTATTTAAATTCTTCTGGGCCATGTTTCGGTCAGCAGCAATAATCAACACAAAAAAAAATGTGTAAACTAGTTTAATTGCACTACGTTTTGAATGCACAAAGCATTCCTCTCCAGGTGCATTTATTATTCTAAATTAAAACAACATTAAGATGTTCTTTGAGAATTCATTTCTAACTGTCATCTGACGATGTAAACGAACATACCGTTCTGTCATGTTAATCGGATGGAGTCGGACGAAATGCATAACAAAATTTATAAATTTGATGCAATTTATGAAATTACATATGAAATTACATGTGAAATTACATATGAACTTACAGACTTCATCCGATTAACATGACAGAACGGTATGACTGGGCGCCTATTCTCGAATTGAAATCATACGTTCGAGTTCAACAAGTCGCATGCGGCCCATAAGGCGTACCACGAGTCGCATGCGACCTATTGAAATCGAACGCACGATTTCAACTCGAGAATAGACTCCCTGTTTGTTTACATCATCAGATGACAGCTAGAAATGAATTATCCAAGAACATCTTCTTAATTTTGTTTTAATTTGGAATAATAAATGCACCTGAAGAGGAATGCTTTGTGCATTCGAAGCATAGTGCAATGAAACTAGTTTACACATTTTTTTTATGTTGATTATTGCTGCTGACTGAAACATGGCCCAGAACAATTTGAATAATTTGATAATTGCAAGAGTCAAATATAGAGGCTAGATACTAGAATTATGGCGTTTAAATATGAGAATCATATATCAAAAGGATAATAGAAATGAAAACAAGGAGGCGACATCCTTTGAAAAAAAACTCGATTGGAATTAGGGGAGAGTCGGGTAAAATGGGACGTTTCGTGATCTTTTCTATTCGTCAATATCTTCACTTATAAATGAAGATATTGACAATTGGAAAAGATCTCAATACGTCCCATTTTGCCCAGTCCTCCCCTATATAAAAATTGAAATGATAAATCATTTGGAATTTATTTAATTAAATAAAAATGAAATTGTTTAAATTAAGAATTTAATTATGATATCAAAACAAATTCTATCAAAAATCAGGCCCGGTCGTTTGCTTCGCTCGCTCCCTCGTTGGGGTGTGACCGGTAGAGATTGGTGGAATTGGGTGTGACCCATTATGGGTCAAACCAATAACTTCTCGACCGATTCCTCTTTTTCTGTTCATTAAAAAAACAAGCAGGGGACCGAGCCTATCCGACAGAAGGCATGTGACCGTTACTTTACGCGTTACTAGTCTTGACATTCCTTCATTTCTGCCAATTCCATTGGTAGCATGCTTCCGAATGGATTCGTTGCAATTCTATTTCAAAAAACTTCGACTGCAAGAGGAAAACACACCATTCTCATGATAACCTTCTTTTGAAGTGGAAAGGTGTAAAAATGAGATTTTTATATTTGTTGATTTCTCTTTCTTTATTCTATTCTATCAATTTTCCAGTGTTTTCATTTTGTCGAATTTCAGGAATTCCAAGTGAAAAAGAAATTGCAAAAATTGGTCTGGGTTGTTGGTCGCTCGCTTCGCTCGCTCCCATTGCTTTTCAATTTAAGTGGGTTAACTTTAAAGTTGAAAAATTTTCAACTCCAAAATTTTTCAACTTTAAAGTTGACCCACTCCAAACTTTTTGAACTTCAATGCCAAACTCACTTCAAAATTCCCCAACTTCAAAGGTTACCCACTTCAAAATTCCCCGACTTGAAATTTCAATTTCAAAATTTTTCAACTTCAAAATTCGACAACTTCAAATTTGACCCACTTCAAAATTTTCTCAACTTCAAAGTTGACCCACTCCAAAATTTTCCAACTTTTTCCCCAACTCTTCCCTTTTTTCAAATCGCAAAATTCCAAAGTTTTTTATAAAACTAAAAAAGTTGACCCACTTCAAAATTTTCCAACTTCAAAGTTGACCCACTTCAAAAAAATTCAACTTCAAAGTTAACCCACTCAAAAATTTTCCAACTTTCCCTTTTTTTAATTGCAAAATTCGAAAGTTTTATTTGAAAACTCAACAACCACTGAGGCGATTTCGCTCAAAATCCAATGAGAATCAAGTTATGCGGAGACGCATCGATTACACAAAATTAATTCAAATCCCATCGTTACCTCAGGTAAAGTGGTCAAATTTTTATGAAATTAACGCTTTTTGGCATTTTTTACAAGTTTTATGCGGATAAATAAAAAACCGCTGAGTCAATTATTTTCATAAACTAATCAGTTCTAAGTTACATGAACACGTATCGTTTGAAGGAAGAAAACAATCAATCGCTTCATTCGTTCAGGAGATATCGTTGGACAAAATTTTGGTCACATACGTACACACAGTGACTAAGCTGGACAATAACCATACAGCGGAAGTGTGATGCTATGACTCAATTAGGGGAAAAACGCCTAAAAATGACCATGATACGACTTTTATCAGAGGATAGGATCGGAACGAAGGATAGTCTTCGCGTGTCCAACGCCAATTAGGGGAAACAGATGGTTGACTATTCCCTTCACAAAATTTGAAAAAACTACGCAAGTCCAAACAGAAAATGAGGAGGCCTAATGTCACCTAATCGCCAATCAACGAGCTCCATGAAGGGATAGGAGAAACGTCACCACCAATCCCCGAATAATATCCAAAGAAATCCAATAATTAGGCGGATACCTGCAGAAGACAATGGTAAAAACAGGGGAAGCTTCTAGAACCTTCCACCCCTGATGACACACTGTTGATTCAATATAAAAAGGGAGCCGCGACGCTGAAAGGTCAGTTCGAACTTCGAAATTCCAAGGGAAGAATTAATACCCTGAAGCTCCAGCCAGAAGACTCCAAAAGTCGTCATTCAACTCATATTCCCAGTACAAAAGTAGTGATCCCTTTCATTACAACGAATCTACAGTCTGAAGGTCCAGCCTGATGAAATAATACTCTATTATTTCACCACTCATCGAGATTGGCCATTCCTTCGGATCTCCAGTCTACTCATCAGGATCAACTATCAACCTACGGTTTACTAACCCCGAGGACGTCTCTGCAGAGGTCAAGGATTCAACCACAGGGCATTCCTTCTGACACCCCTGCGTATTTTTATCAACCAATTGTAAGTGTCAATGTCCTTCATTATCCTATTTCTCTACTTTTCCATCTTCCTTTTTTTCCTCCGACGGTTTTCACCCTGGGTTTACGCGAAATTGAGTCACTTTTAATTGAATAAAATATTTAATCGGTGTAATTGGTCTCTTTCTTTTCCTTTACGCGTTACATTTTCGGCGTATTTTAATACCTTATCCCGAACATCACGTTCCGGATAATATTTTGTTAAAGAGATAATTAAACTCCGGTTTGTCTCATCATCACAGTGACTTCCAGTCGTGACTGGTAACGGTCAGGTAAGAGTCAGCAGGTAGATTTCCTTTCCCTCTCGCTCTCACTCAAGATACGGTTGTCCACAACACACACACACATACACACACATACAGACATGTCTTCAAAAATGTATCAGGATGATTCCGGAGGTAGAGAAACGTGGAGAAATCATCGAAATTCCACATTCGATTTTCGGGGTCATTACAATAACTTCCTCCCTTCCGGTCGGGAAGTTAATAAGTGAAGAGTGTGTTATTATATCGAATTCACATTTGATGAATTTCATAAAAGACGGTAAGTGACAAAATCGCAGCGACTCATTGGAGTTATTGATCCATTCTGAGGTGGACACAGTTTTAGGAAATCACACCCGGAAATAAGCAATAAAAGAATATATTCTTGGAAAAAGAGAGGACGTTCATGTAACAAATAGAATATCGCCTTAGAATATTCCCGATTAACCTCGCAACATAAAGGGCGAAACGCGGGGGAAAGCCACCGAAGAATTCATCACCTCATCGATCGCCCGCCTCGACCAATAAGAATCGAGAGACCAGAACTACGACGTTAAGTCTAGATCGGTTGATATGAGGGAAACGCCGCAGCGCGCCGTTTTTCACAAATAGATACTCCCGTACTATTATTATTGTTAGCGTTTAGGACCATGCACGGAGAGAAATGTTCAGTAAAAATTACGGAACTCACAGTTCGCTCATCGATTACGGAATGGACTCAGAAAATTTAAGTGACGGTATCGTAATTTTTCACAGGAGATTCAGATAAAAATTACCGAACGCCGTGGAAAAATTCCGTGGCAGTTCTGTAAAATTTCCTACAACCACATTGCGCTCCGGAATTACGGAAAAGATACGTAATTTTTATTGAATATTTCTCTCCGTGCATGCATTGTTTACGCCAAGAGCCTAATGAAGCTAAAATATTGAGAGAAACATCGCACGATGATAATTAAATCGATGTTGTGAACTTATTTCTCTACTATCCCTATGAACATCTGGTTTGATTTACATCTATTGGAGATGAATACCCCTATCAATTAATTTGTGCGCTGATAATTATTTAATTGTTTCCCTCATGTAGAGGTCCTGAAAGTCGAAAGATAGCATCTAGCATCCCGCTTTCCATGTAATATATACCTTGAAAACATGTACGATTTGACCGAGTAAATACCCCGGGCATAATACAAAATGTAAATATATCGGTCGAAAATAACATCTTTCATTGTAATTATAAAATCATTAAATTCCTCACTCATTGAATTCCACAATCGCGAATCTCAATTGGGGATTTATTCGTAATAATTAGAAATGGTTCCCTGAACACCAGTAACGTTTTCCTGAAAATCAAAACTTTTCCTCCTCTGTGAAGAATGATAATGCCAGACTGGCATTGCCAGTCTGCACCCATTCAATTTTTATGTTATAATAAGGGGGGGGGTGAAGACTCCTGAAAATACGTGTTATCAATATAGGGCAGGATGGGTAAAGTCCAGGTAGCTCGGAGTAACCTCATAAATATGCATTAGGAGCCTCATAAAGTTTATGACCATTCCAATTATAGGGGCCTTAGTACGATGATAGTGGGGGCCCCAGAGTCATTGTTGTGGGGAGCGTTCCATGAAGAGCGCCCCAAGTGGCGTATGAAGAAACTAAGAATCCAGTAAAAACTCCATAATAGTATATTTCGTCATTAGGCCGAAAAAAGCTTTTCTGGCAAATATGAGGTTTGCAGCACGAGCCGAAGGCGAGGGCTGCAATCATATTCGTCAGAAAAGTTTTTTTTTGCCGTATGACGAAGAATATTCTTTGTCATGACGGCCGTAGGCAGAGATTCCGTGAAACGCTGTCTTACGGCCGGAATGACAAAAAAATTATTTTGCTTTTTTATGCAATTCATTGGTTATGAAATGTCTATCCATATCAACATTTGTGACGACCGTCACAACGAACTAACAGAATTTAAATACGAGAGAATTATCAAAAGAATTTAATTTAAAAGGAGTAAAGAAATTTACTGAAGAAATTAAATTAATTCAGGAGAGTCAAAAAGATAGAGGGAAAAGAGAAGAAAAATATGAAAAAAAAAAGAAAATATGAGTAAAAGAGAAATAATTCAAATTTAAATGAAAAGGGCGCGCCATCAGAATAGGTGGCGCCAAGCGAGCGCGGGAACCGTGGTCCACTTCGCGCGTAAAAGTCAGGGAGGGAGAGTGAGTCGTAGAGTGGGGGAAGGCTAGTTGGCGGGGTCGAGAGCCTATAAAAGCAGGCACCTCGCAACGACAAATCAGTCTGGCAACGGACTCTTCCTCTACTAGTGGACACCTTCCCTAGTAGTATCCCGAACCTCCGGTCAAGTGCGGCGACACTCCCCTTGACCATTCCTAACCTGAAACCAAGTGCGGCGACACTCTCCTTAGTATCCTTGTCCGGTCAAGTGCGGCGACACTCCCCTTGACCATTCCTAACCTGAAACCAAGTGCGGCGACACTCTCCTTAGTATCCTTGTCCGGTCAAGTGCGGCGACACTCCCCTTGACCATTCCTAACCTGAAACCAAGTGCGGTGATTCTCCCCTTGGATCTTCCCTCTCCTGGAGCACAGACAGTAGACGTATTACCCCAGGGGTAATTAACGATAGGATACCTGTATCGGTGGGGCTCTACCCCGGTACAGTGTTAGGTTGACTGAGAACCAGCGGGTGTACTACCCCGGGGACGGTCACGTAGGGTACTCTGTTCCGGTGGGGCTCTACCCCGGGACGGCGTTAGGAAACTAGAACCGGTGGGTTATGCTCCCGGGGACAGTTTCAGGGAGGGTACCAGAAGGCAGCAGAGGTCTAGGAAAAAGGGAATTGTAGAGAGTACGAAACGAGAGGAAATTTGACTAAATTTAAATAAAAGGTTAAAGGCTCTGTTATTTCAGTATAGAAACTGGATTTCAGAAAAGATAGTAGACAAAAAGGCTTGATATTTCAGTTTAGTACTGGATGTCTTAGATAAAGAATAGGAGAAAACTATTCTTGAAATAAAAGGTTATGGTATTTCAGTGGAAACTGGATTTCATAAATTGATTTCGTAAATTTATTAGAAGCAATAACTCTTGACTTGTGTAGACTAAAACGTCATTGAATTTTCGAAACTTGAGATTAGAAAAAGAGAAAATTGGGTACCCCCCCCCAAAAGGTACGCAGAAATTGTTAACAAGAAGATAAGGTTATAAAAGGGACAAAGTCCGTAAAATTCGTATGTAACAGTATTAGAGTTTAAAATTGAATAAACATTATTATTATTTTCCGTTTTAAACAAACAGTTTCGTAGTGAGTTTTGTATTTGCACCAGTATCCCTCAAATAAAACGAATCCTGGAAATCTCTTGAGCTAAAGAGGCATTTCTCCGAGGGTATTCCGATTCATTCGGTCTACCACTGGTTGAACGCTTGCATTTCAGAAAGACAATAGACAAGTGGTTCGTTACACATTATACAAGAATATTTAATAAAACCATCTCGCATTTTCTCAAAAAAATTTGATTGAATTTCTATTAAAAATGTTGAATTTTTCAATTTTATTGAAAAAAAATCAAGCAGATCGTGCGTTTCCTAATTGATATTTGTTGATAGTTTGAAGGCTGAAGTTTCTTACGATTTTATCATCGTCGAAAAGACCTGAAATTTTCATTTCAAATTTTTGAAAATTTTATGAAGCTTACTCCGTCAAATTTCCGTTTTTTGAGTTTCTGACGAAATTTTTTGTTTCGGCAGGGGGAATTTTTTAATACGGGCTTAAAACCGCACTAAGATATTGAGCTAATTTAGAGCAAACAAAAACCATTGAAAAAAAATTTAAAAAAAAATGGTAACACCTTCAAATATCAATATTTTTCAACTTTTTTTCAAAGTTTTTATCCATTTCAGAAAAAAATTGAATCCAAAATCCCCAGCATCAACTGTTTTGGTCTGCTGATTTAACGCGGATCCGCTGATGTATATAATGAGTAATTTTAAAGAAAGAAGGTCTTTTAAATTTTTTTATATCACTAGTTTATGAATCAACTTTCCTTAATAAATATTAAGCTTAAATATTATGCTTTTTGATATGAAATTAATATTTCATATCAAAAAGTATAATATATGTCATGTCAAAAAGAAGAAATTCACATCTTCCAATTCTACCGTGCTCTCTCCCTTTCCAGTCGTGCTACCCCCACTTTGCGCTGGGTCGAATAGACTGGGTCAAGCAGAGTGGATGGGCGTTTATGATCCGGGTCGTAAAGGCCCTTCTCGCCCGATACAATGCCCTCTATTCACTCCATTGAAACACATTAATTGAGGTCGGGAGCACGATTTGCTCCGAGCGCATACTTTGCCTGGCCCTATATTATAGGGAGTATGCTCATGTAATCCTTGATTGGCTCCTTATTAGACTCTACCGGTAATTGACAAGAGTTATAAATCATGAGAACAATCAAATTTATTTCTTCACCAGCCGCGATTAAGTAGAACAGAGCGAACTTGTCACTCAAGGCCTAGGATTTTAAATAAACGATAATTATAATGCAGCATATCCTCTCCTTGTGTTATGCCATTCGGACTCTTGGCGATGATAATTGCCTGAGAAATTTCTGACGCCGAGTGATGAGTCCTTAAACACGTATCGCTTGGACCGAATAGTCGAAAAAATTCACGCATTGAGAAGAAATTATCACCTTCAATGGCATCTCTATTTGAAAACTCACATTTTCTCATGATCTTCAAGTGCACTAACGCATTATATTTTTTATCCATTCAATTATAAACTTCCGGTGTCATGTTCAACCTCTAAGAAACAATGGTGACAATCATCATGAATTTATCACACGCAATCAGAACCTAATTGCGTTTATTTCATTATATAAAAGAAATGGAATAAACATAGGATCAACAATTGTTGTGGATTTTATATAAATGAGGAGTCGGGGAAAAAGCAATCAGTCTCGTTCTCTTCGCTCTACTGTTACAATCCATTCTCTTTCCATTGAAGAAATTTAGGACAATATGACAGGAATTCATTGCGCTCTGTTC
This sequence comes from Diachasma alloeum, assembly GCF_001412515.2. Taxonomy (NCBI): domain Eukaryota; kingdom Metazoa; phylum Arthropoda; class Insecta; order Hymenoptera; family Braconidae; genus Diachasma; species Diachasma alloeum. The sequence goes on from NW_021680346.1 coordinate 3,608,980, forward strand.
ATTATTGGCACGGCGGTTGGGATAGTCTACGGACAAGTAAGATTTCAATTCTCTTTAATTATTCTACAAACCAGTTTGAGACAACTATAATTTTTATTTTCCTAATTTAATTAACAGGAAAACCAAAAAGTCATCGTCCAGAAAGTCAAAATAAATGATATTGCCGACAATCCATATTTCAGTCAATGGCAGGCGGATATTCATTCTTCTGGTGAAAAAATGTCATTCAAAACTCCGTTCAAAACAGAACTTCCTGCTAACATGAAAGTAAGTTTTTCATGTCTCAAGATTTTAATTGTAATTTATGTATGGGATTTTGCATGACTATATTCATAAATATCTCCATATTTTTGAGTATTGTCTCTTTACAATATTGATTATGCCGGATATCATTCAGTTATGATATCAGACTAACGTGAAAATCTTATTCTTTTATAGTTTGTTACCCCACATGGAAACATTTATATTTTGAAAAATATATTTAAAAATATCTTAAATTGGCTCAATTGACATGAAAAAAAAAATGGTTTACATATTTTTTTTTATATATTCTTTATAAATTTGAAAAATATATGGAATTGACCCATATTAAATTTGACATGTCAAGTAGTTTCGGGAAAGAGACAGATTTCAACAATAAAAATCATAAGGTAATTGGAAATACAGATTAAAAAATTAGGATGTGGCCGTTCGGGAACATACGCATTTCTTAGTAGTTTTTCTCTGAATTTAAACGTAAAAATTTCGAGAATAATTTTTATGACACTAGGGTCCCGTGACATAACATATGGTATGTCATACGGGGATATGTACTATATATTTCCACACTAGGCCGTGAGGAACTTTTCTGGCGAATATAAGGTTACAGGTTCACGGCCGTGTATCGAACAGTATTTGTCGTCATTATAGTCCGAGAACGGTGATTGGGTAGGCAACGCTTCACAGACCAAGTGACAAAGTATTATCGCCGATGACATTATCCACTATCATACAGAAAAAATATTTCTCCGGTGATTATATCTAAATTATATGTAAAATATATCCGAGATATATATGATATATTATGTGCTATATATTATATATTACATATTATATATTATATACTATATATTATATATTATATATTATACATCTCGGATATTGTATATTTTGCCGCAGGTATGAGGGACATATTTGAGATATAACTGCGCATTTATATTTTCTCCATGCGGTCAATTATAATCCTCCAACTCTCATTTTGCAATGAGAAATTGTTGATTGAATTTGAAAAGTGCACTTTTTGGAAGCCTCAAACGGACTGGAGCTGTGTGGAGTTGGCAACCGACATTGACCGATTGAAAATTTCGATTGTGAATTCGAAGCAGATGGACACGTAGATGATTGTAGTAGAAATTTTTTCGTTTGTAGTCGAACCGTTACTCCAGAATTGATTCTTTAAATACCTTAAGGATAACATTAATCGATAGACCGCCGGAGACATGATATTCTACATCGGAATGATTTGTAGTTTATTGTAGTTGCAGCAAAATTTTCATTTACGTTAAAAATATTCATAGATCATTAATAACCCCAGAATGACGCTAGAATTGTACTGTTGAGAGCTTCGCTCATGTTCCCACCGTATCAAGAATGGAATGTAGTTGATTGTAGCGAAAACAATTTTCAGTTCGATACGAGCTGAACGTAGCAGCCGTGTCGAAATAGAGTATACTTCGACACGAATGAGGAAAAAGGGTTTTTGCTTGCTGAAGGCGAATGCTACCCTCTCACGGGTCAAAGAACACTTTTCCCATGAGTTTTAAACGCGTTCATCACGTTGTGTGTAAAGTGACATTTTGCGCACCGTGCGTAAAATGTCCCTCTACACTCTAGAGCGTAAAATGTCACTTTACACACAACGTGATGAACAATAGCGTTTAAGACTCATGGGAAAAGTGTTCTTTGACCCGTGGGAGGGTAGCACTCGCCTTCAGCAACCAAAAACCACTTTTCCTCACTCGTGTCGAAGTATACTATTTGGACACGGTTGCTACGTTCACCTCGTGTCGAACTTAAAATTGTTTTCGCTACAATCAACTATATTCCATTCTTGATACGGTGGGAACACGAGCGAAGCTCTCAACAGTAATTCTAGCGTCATTCTGGGGTTATTGAAGATCTATGAATATTTTTAACGTAAATGAAAATTTTGCTGCAACTACAATAAACTACAAATCATTCCGATGTAGAATATCATGTCTCCGGCGGTCTATCGATTAATTTTATCCTTAAAGTATTAAAATAGTATATTTCGATACAAGTGCGACGGGGTGGCAACGAGTGTGAAGTTGGCGGCCCGAGGGCTGCCAATCACACGAGTTAAAACACCCCGTCGCACCTGATGTGATGTCTTGACGTTGAAATTTATAGATGGGGCTATTAATCGGCCATAGCAGTCCGCGAGATTCAAATTATTGTTGGAAAATAATTTAAATAGTTCAGAAAATTAAAAATATACCAGAAATAGAAGAATAAAGAAAGTCTGGAATACAATGGACAAAGAGAACGAAAAACAGCATCGCAAGCGTGAGAAAAACCGTTACGGAAATAATAAATGTCAAATACTTGAGTTTTGTTCTTATAATTTACAAGCCTCCAAAATTCTCGTTGAGTAAACACTTTCCTCAAAAATCCAAAATTTAGAGAAGAAAATAAATTGAACGGTTACGGCCCCATGTCGTAAAATCTCAGTTCTGGTTATTTCGAAAGTCTCTCTGTTTCACGTGACCAACATGTGTGGGCTCTCCTTTGTTCATTGTTTCGCTAGGCTGAGGGCCTGAGACCCTTCGCGACGAAGTTTCACGACGTCACACGCTCCCCTTCTTCTCCTTTTTTCATTTCCCCGCTTTTCCTTGAATTTCACTTTTCCCTCTCCCCTGGGCCGGGATTGCGCGCGCAACTTTTGGTCCAGTGGGGTTGCGGACCCAACCCTTGGAGTTAAGTTTAAGTTTAAGTCAGTTCCATCGTGGAAATTGGTGGTGAAGCCTTCAGCTTCCAGCTTCTCTCTTCAAATAGTTTTTCAGTAGAGTTTTTCTAGAGTTTATTAAATTCATTTTTTTTTGTAGTGCAAAGTTTAAAGTCTGAAGTTGAAGTATTTTGAATAAAAGTGTTTGTGTGCTCTCTTAAGCACTTGTGTTGAATTTATTTCACAATTCAACCCTTCCAACCAAATATTCTGGGATTAAACAATTGGACTTCGATGGAGTGCTCATCAGAGCTTTGGCGGCAAACGAATCTACAGTCAAAAATTGGCACTCTAAAATTTATTGGCGCTACTGTCCTCCTAGTTACTTCGGTAGGACATAACAGTGTATCCGAACTATAGTTTTTGTTAGTGATGTTACGTTCAGCGAGTGCCGAACTGTGCCATTTTTCGTTTACTAGTTAACGAAAAGTCTTTTCGTTTACAAGTTTCGACTTTTCGTTTACTAGTAAACGAAAAGGCACTTTTCGACACGGGCTGAACGTAGCAGCAGTGACAAAAAAATCAATTCTATAGTAACGGTTCGACTACAAACGAAAAAATTTCTACTACAATCATCTACGCGTCCATCTGCTTCGAATGCACAGTCGAAATTTTCAATCGGTCAATGTCGGGTGCCAATTTCACACAGCTACGGACTGGAGGTCTATTCTCGAATCGGTGAGAGGCTGAACGTATGCGTTCGATTTGTTACGTAACACGGCAACGATTCGAGAGTAGGGTTCTTGAGACGCCACAGCAGAGAAGTTTTCATGTCTCTCACTCACTCTTACACCGTCTCTCTTGCACATTAGCAGCCTCTTGTGACTGCCGGGCTGTGCTTATCGGCCCTGGCAGCGTACATACATTCGAGCGATCAACTTTCAATTCATTATTAACGTGAAAAATCCATATGAAAATGAAAATTTTTCCTTGAATATTCAATATTTCTTCCATTCTTCATGGAATAGATAGTTAATTATGACAATCCGATAATATATGAATTATATGAAAACTATACATTTTTGTCACAAGAATGGAACGATTTGCCTCAATCTTTAGGTGTGCGTGGCAAGAATTTTTTGCTCCTAAATTGAAAAACATTTTTAATTCTGTCAATGAAATTCGATTGAGACACGAATTTATAGGGAGATTCTCAGCGTAGAGAAAAAAAATCATTTTCATCACTTTACACTTGTGTTGAATTATACTATATTCATAACGTTTTTGTGTTGTCCTTTCATTGTAATAAATTGCTCTTGGATTGCAGGTAAAACTTGAAATATCATTGGATGGCGATGACCTCCCTGAGGCAGAGATGGACCTATGTGATGTATTCGACGATGACAGCATGGGTAAAGATCTGATTGAACATGGATTACCCGACGGTCAGTTTCCGACAGAGTGTCCAGTCAAAGCGGTAAGATTCCACCACAACAATGGATACAATAGTGACAAGAACAATGATTTCATTACAACACAAAAGATCTAACTGCACAGAGAACAAATCACACAATAATTTACTGTGCAGAATTGTATTCCAGAAATTTTCATTTAAAATCAGGAGGAAATGTGAGGCAAAGGATGCATTTTCCCGTTTGCAAAGAAATTTTTCTCAAAAGCACAGTAAAATTTTTTTAACAATAAATCCAATTGCATTTTCTGCGAATTTTCAGCGAACATCGTTCAGCAGGTTTCGTTACATAGAAATTTTTTGTTCATTTTTTTTCTCCCTGTAACGAAAGATTTTTTATTTCAAAAAGTTGATCATTACGACTAGATGATATATATTGCCTCCAGAACGGATTTATAATCAATGGATTATAACTTTTTCAGGGTGACAATTTCGAAGTAAAAGACTATCCATTACCCAAAGATGAAAAAATACCTCAGGGCACTAAAGACGGCCCCTTCCACAGTATAGTGAGCATATACGAAGAGGGAAAGGATCCTATTATCATTATTGAAATCGACGGAGAGATTATGCACTACTAGTAGAAAATTCTACGGGCCGCATTGCTACAGAGTTACCTGTTACCTCTAGTTATTCTTGTTACCAAAATCAAGAAAACTATTCCGTCAGGGGACCTGTAGCAAGATCTGATCACAATGTTTTTTCCCCATGAAAAATTTATGATGACGTACGGCAACGCAACTTTAATCTTCTGATCCTCTGTTGATATTTTGTTGAAATAAAAAGTGAAAAATAAACTGAAAAGCTTTGAATAATTCCTAATATTTTTTGTAATGTAATCCACAAGCTTGATCATCTATACTAAAATTTTTACAAAATTTCTGATCAAATAACGCAAGAAGGGAATGAAGAACTAAGTTTATGATCTGTGTTGTCAGTCGTGGATTTAAAACGAAGTAGAAACCATGCGATTCGTTATGAAATTGCGCGCAGATTTTAAATTCATTTTCTGACGATATTAGCGTCGACCTTGGGCGATGTTGGCTATGTGAGGGGGG
>NW_021680346.1:3614462-3623168 GCF_001412515.2 Diachasma alloeum
GGGGGGGGGGGGACTCGAGGCGGAGTTGGATCGGGAAGGATCGAATCAACTACGCGAGGCAACGGTTGCAAACTATAATTAGTTTATTGTCGGTATATGAATATGTACAAGTGAGTCGATATGAACATATATACACGATCAGAGGTGGAGATGTCCACCGAGTGGCGAGAGCCACAACTTGGAGGACTAACTAAGCGGGGACGATTGCGACACCTGTGACGTGCGTGTGTACCTCAGGTGTGTGTGTATGAGAGCGGTGCGATACGCGTCTCAGTGGAACCACTGGGGCTATATACACCGAGAGTTGGGAGAGAGGGAGCTCAACTTGCAGTTGAACTAACGATGCGTTTCCACCGTCGGATTTCGCCGGAACATGAACTTTATTCAAGATCGCCTGAAATCGGAGGAACTTACAATCAAGTTTTTCCTGTATTTCACCCGTAGATTAATGAGAGCGCCAAAATTAAAAATGTTTTGGTTGGGAAATTTTCTCAACTTTACGATGAAAATAAAAAAAAAGAAAAACAGTTCGGGGAATGACCTCAAATGGCAGTTTGAAACATTATTTTCGAGTTTTTCATGCCAAAATGTATAGATTGATAAAAACTATATTTTTTTTCGGAAAGTTGAGTAAATTTGAGATGAAATCTATGGGTTCAAAATTTCTTGCGTTGGTCATAGTAGCTCGTAATTAAAACTGAAAAAAGAAACAGGTTTTTAGAAAACCTTGAATATGGCTGAAAATCAAAACGCTGAATAAAAAAAATGTATTTTTCCTATTATTATTATGTTTTTATCATGCATTATGGGTAATGTTAAAAATACTTTAATTTACATATAATCTTTGTGCACTTGTTTGAAATTAGCGTACACCGTGCGCTGTTTTTGTCGATCTCACCCGTATATCGATAGAAACGGTATCTACTTCCTCTATTTTACGCGTTTCTACCGTCAGGGAGTGCGGAAAGTGACGGGAACTCATGAACAAATCAGAAACGTTTCCACCGGGACTTGGGCAGTAGTAGACATCAAGTTGGCTGTACTTCAGCTCCCGGTGTATATAGCCCCACTGGCGACTAGAGCTGCGAAATATCTCGCAATCCTGGTGATCGCAGTACTGTCGCATAGTTCAAAACATTGTTTTAGATCAGAGTTGAATGAAATCACGTCTTGAATTTATCCAGGCGCATATTTGTTTACTACAACAATTACTGAGCGCACCTGTTTCTTACTCCACAATTCGTCGAGGAATACCTGATCGGCTCATTTATGTATTCTATGACAATACATTAATTTCAATGAATAAATATTTATCCATCACATGGCAATCAGTTTAGTCTACTAAATACCTGTATCGTATTACACTGTTAAAATTTTTTGTCTGAATTTTACAGTATATTTTTCGGAATTTTTTATCGAATTTAACCACCACTGGAATTTCAAACAATTTCGCCATTGAAAATTCAGCAGTTCATGGGAAAATCAAAGAGAACGGTAAATTTCAGTTCCATATTGTCCTGAAAATGAATGGAAAACCAGAAAATTTCGGTAACTATATTCTTGAATTTACAGGACAGCGACACTGAATGCGATTTAGGGGAGAAAAAATCATGAAATTTCAGGTTTCATTGGAAGTTCAATGTAATTTGGCACTGAATATTCATATTAGATTGGAAATTCGATTAAATTCAGGAATTCTCGTTTTTATGGTGCTTAAAAGTCAGGAATTTTACTGAATTTTCAGTGAAACTTGAAATTTCATGATTTTTTCCCCTTAAATCGCATTCACTGCTACTATCCTGAAAATTAGTAGTCAACTGTCCATGAAATTTCATTTGTTTCGAACAATGTAGTTGATACGATGATAAAAAAAGGTATGAAATTGATATGAACATTTAATACTTACATATTATATGTTTTTTTCATATGCTGAAAGCGAATTTGTAACTCAGCCTACAATAAAGTTATGCAGTTAATAGTTATCAACAATTTAATTATTTGAATGTGTTTTACGCCTTAATTTTAATAGACATTTAAAAATGTTTTAAATGAACAATGTTTTTTGAAAAGTAACGAACAACATGAATTTTGATCTTTGGAAATCAGTCAATTGTTACGGACGATGTAGCAGTTTGCAACAATTGAGCGGTCATATCACTTCTGACGCGCGGAGTGACGCATGCACCCATATAGCGCTAAGTCCAATGAATAGGTAGAATAGTCTCGAAGAAGAAAACACTTGAAATGAAAAAGTTTTGTGATAAGATAATTTTCAATATTGTTTGTAATTCGAGAATATTCGATCCATTCGTTTGGCTCAGAAGGGCCTATAGATGCATGCGCCATTCCACATGTCAGAGGTAACATCAGCGCCCAATTTAGTAGCGAAGTGGTCAAACGGTTTGAGTCAATTTAGTCTTCAGTTGAGTTTTCCAGAAATATTTCCGAATTTAAGGAAGATAGCGAAATTTTCATAATAACCGTGGTGGAGAGTTACTAGGCTTAGGGTGGATATGAGAGAAAAATGTGGAGGGAGATGCTGGAAAATTAATTGCGACACTGATTATAAAAAATCGCCGTTTATTCGTGGGATCGAGAACCACATCGTTAATGAATTATGTACACTTTTTGGTATAAATTGTCACTGTTAATAGTCTTAGATTCACTGTTAATGGTCTGCAATATTAATCAAGTTGAATCACTGATAATAATTGAAGTTTAACTAATTATTATGGTGATTTACTGAACCACCTGAGTAGAACTTTTAGTAGTTGGCTGGTCAGGCCCTGGTCCGCTGTGCCGTAGAAAAGACCCGGCCCTGTTACGGTTATCACATCAAGACCTGATAGAAAATGTAACGCAGAGCATGATCAGGACCTGATTTCTAAACCTGATAAGGGCCGTGACAGGCGGCCTGGTTTCGCCCTTACCTGGCATAGACTTTGCTACAAATTAATAAATTGCTAACTGAATTATTAAATTGGGCCAAAAGTGAATAATAAATAAATAAATAAATAAATAGTGGTCCCAGAATAGGCGGGTCGAGGAAGAAAAAAAAATCACCCAGAACGGGACTTGAAATCGGGATCCTCCGCGTAGCAGTTCTGTACCCTATCCACTCGACTACCGTATCATTCTTAAAAGGCATCGTTTGTTTTGAGTATATCAATAATACTCCCAATAAAATTGTAGTATTGAACTAAATCTAGAATAATATCAATTAGTATAATTTTCCTGATCATCGTCCCCCCTCCCCGCCGACCCACCCCCCTTTGACATTTCCACCCCGACTCTTTGANTCAATTAGTATAATTTTCCTGATCATCGTCCCCCCTCCCCGCCGACCCACCCCCCTTTAACATTTCCACCCCGACTCTTTGATGAAAATTTTTCCAAGTCCCGTACGGCATGCCTTATCCGGACCTGATCATTGCCGGATCAGGTTCGCCGTATTGAACTTATAGAATTTTCGAAGTTAAGGATTCCCGGCATACCTTACCTGGGTCCTGATCATGGCCGGATCGAGTTGGCCGTATCCGGTATACTCAACAAGCACTCGTGATCAATCAAAACAGGCTGAAAAAGACCCCGGAATTTTCGTTATCAGACATGCCTGATGTGACTTTAATTGTTCTCCATCAGGGTACGCTCAAAAGGCCCTGACTGGGGCATGATTAGGCATGCCTGCATAAAGTTTGGAATTTATTGGTAAGGTGAACATGCAATGGTCCCCTTCAGGCCCTGATCTGGCATGCCGTAATCAGGTATACTGTATCGATGCCGGAGCAGGGCCTTCTCTGCCAAAACGCTTGCCTGACGAAATTTCTACTCGGGCAAACGTTGATCTTACAAAGGCTGGTGATGTACTTGGCTACTAGTGAGCTAGGTGAGATTCAAAATGCTACTGTAGTCGATGAGGTGCGGTGTAAGACTAAATTTGGGGGTTTTCACGGTCGTCTGACCGCTCAACCGAAGGTTCCCGAGGGTGCTCCAGCTGAGTGTTCTGGAATTTTAGTTGCGTTTCTAACAAACCGTTTTTGTAGAGCGAATTGAGTGCTACTAAAAAAGTTATGAGAAAAATTTTGTTATCTCCCTTAGATTTCGAGATATTCATTGAAAACTGGCCAATAATCAAAATCGACTTAAACCATTTGACCACTTCGCTATTGAATTGGTGCCAACAGTTATATCTTCCGCAAAAATTGACCAATTTTCGAAAATCAAACTTCATTTCGTTCATTAGATTTCTATGAATATTTTTTGCTTGAAACATTTTTTTGGTATTTATCTCAATAGCGGAGTAAAATGTATTTAAATAATTGAATTATTAATAACTATTGTACGACACTACTGTATTCCAGGCTGAGGTACAAATTCCATTTCAGCACATCGAAAAATATGAAATGTGCAAATTTCAACCGTTCATATGAATTTCATACTTTTTTCTGTTGAGCGGGTGGGCCACGTTGGTCCTTCCGTATTTTATCCCTATCCTAGTCATGTGCGTAAGCAGTGCGGTTGCGCAGAGTGCAGGACATATAGGTAGGGAGGACCTTTTCCGCCCAGACAAGGCGTAGCCATTTCCCCTCTCCAGTCGCAACCGGTTTAGGAGGAGCAGAATACCTCGCCGTCTGGCCAGAGCGAAATAGAATCCTTGAAGAAAAGTTGGGCGTAATAACGCCGAAAAGGATAGATGCAGATTAAAGAAATATTCGATACCAGGCAACAGTCGGAACAGTGTGTTTCAGCGAATTTATTTTTTCATGATTTACCCGAGTGGAAATTGCTTCAGGCCCACCTGAAGTACGATCAGAACTTGATCAGGTTTTTGTAAGGTTCGACTGATCCGGTGATTCCTGATGAGAACCTGACCACGTTTTGATCCAGCAAATCGGATCCGAAAAACTACAGGTAGGTTCAGATCAAGTTCTGATCAGGTAGACATGATCAGATGATGCCTGATGAGAACCTGACCAGGTTTTGATCCAGTAGATCGGATCCGAAAAACTGCAGGATGATTCAGATCAAGTTCTGATCAGGTAGGCACGATCTCACCTTGAGGTCGGCTGCCTGACCCCAAATTGATCAAATTCGGATTTGATGTCCTTGATCGGCATTTGAAAGAGGTCAATTGAAGAGATAATGATCAGATTCAGATTCGCTCCACCTGACATTAATTTTAATAAGTTTTTCGGATAATTTAATTAACTATTATTATACTATTCAAATTAACTTTTATCAACCATTATCAATAATTATTTTCAATCTTTAAAAAGGATCATTATACTATAATTAAAATAAATTGAATTAAATTAATTTAATTTAATGAATTTAATTTAATTAATCAATTTAATTAACAGCCAGCCCTTCTCAAATGTACAGAAGAGAGGGATGATGATGCCGTAAATACGTATTAGAGGAGTATCAAACTTACACGCAAAAGATCTTGAGAAAAAAATCACCAAATGTCTATTTATTTATTAGTGTTATTGTTATTATCATTATTATTATTCATTAATGAAATAAATAAAAACTTAATTGAACATATTTTATCTCTGACAATACACACGCACATCCGCGAGATCAGGGATAATCGTAAATTCAACGAACATCCCGATACAAATCATATAGGCAATGTACAGTTTACTCAATAGTAATAGCACGATAGCGTAGTGGTTAGGGCATAGGAGTAGTAATCACAGGGTCCCCGGTTCGATCCCCAGCATCGATAAAAAAATAATGAGCTTTTTCAGGGGTAATAACAGTAGAGATTCATTAAGAGAGGCGGCCTACGGTGAAAGAATTGAATTATCTTTTGTTTTGGATTAATTATCATTGATAATTGTTATTGATACTGACAGACAGGTCATCCGGTTTTCATACAGTTGACTTGATCAAATCCGGATTGGTCAGAGGCGTAACATGTCTGATCAAGACCGGATCCGTCAACTTGATCAATACCTGATCAGTGGTCAGGTCTAACCTGATCCAAACTGGATCAAGACCTGACCCTAATTTCCACTCGGGTAGATACACGGAGAAAAATATCCCTAAATTGAGTGTGTTTTATGCCAGAATCAAGTATATTTTATTCTTGATTCAGGCATATTTTTGGTTTCTTTTAAAATGGCGGCGTAAAATGCATTTAAATAATTAAATTATTAATAACTATTGACGATATTCTGTATTGCAGGCTAAGTTACAAATTCCGTCAGGAATAAAATATACTTAATATATGAGGTATTCCACGTCAAATGAATCAATCGCTGACCATCACCCTCTTGGAAATTAATGACAATTTTTCTACGATCGAGGAGGTTGAAAAAGTATCTCTCAAATTTTTTCAGATTTTTTCGGGAGCCCAGTTCGGAAATGTGATTTTTTTTCACATTTTTCCGTTTTTTCCAATAACTCGAGTTCTACTTGTCCGATTTCAATTTACTAAGCGTCAAAATTTTCCATTTTTTACCGCCTATACGTCGATTTTTCGTAACTTTTTTTTCGATTCCTAGATGCTCATAAAAACGAATTTTCGAGAAAAAAAATGTTGAAAAACTTAAATTTTGCACATTACGTCACAATACTAATTAATATTTCACTGAATGGATGTTATGAAAAACATCCATCTGTGGTTTCAGTGGGGAGGTATGTGAGAGAAAAGGCTAAAAGAGGCGACGGAATAAATCATCTGGTCGCGTTGAGTTGATGTTCGCGGTGGCGGAGGGGGGTTGATGGAAGCGTGCCGAAATCTAACAAATGCGCGATCGGGTCCTGGAATTCTGGTGGAGCACCGGAAAAATTTTCCAGCCAGTGTCATCATTTTTCTCATATTTCTCGTAAAAATGACTGGTGCAACAGTACTTTTTCCTACTCTTTGCGGTACATTTCGCCTGGAAAGACCGACCAAACCCACTTTACTGTGCGAGCACGGTAATTTTTCTCGTACTTTTCTCTCCGTGCAGTATATTTTATACTCAAATCACAAATAATATTCTTGAATCAAGTATATTATATGCTAGAATCAAGAATAATATACTTGAATCAAATATATTTTATTCTAGATTCAGGTTTACGCATATACTTGATTCCGGTATAAAATATACTCAATTCAGGTTTTTTTCCGTTTATCTTTCCAGATATCTCCAGGAACCAGCGTATACCATGCGTTGAGCATTAACAGACCGTGTAAAAAAATGAATCAAGGTGACTAAACTAGTACTGCGAAACTCTTAAGCAAACAATTAAAAAATGTCGAGATAAATGTGAGAGTCAGCGGTTGACTCATTTGGCGTGGAATACCTCACATATAATCAAGTTATTCAACCATATTTTATACCCTTTTTTACCCTTACATTCTAATACTTAGTGGCTGACCTTTATATTATACTTAGCAGGGTTTGGTATAACCTAGCCTGATACGAAAGAATCATCCTCGAAGTGAAATCCCCATCCCCCATTCGAGTGTAAAATATGCTTGAATCCGTCACATGAAGAAAAACATTCCAGAATTTTTCTGAAGAAATCCCGGCAAAAATTTGCGTGCCGTCTGGTAAAGTACGTTCAATTATCTAGCACCAGAAAAATTCCAGTGCTACATATTAAAAATTCCGGTACCGCACAATAAAGACGATCACTGACTGTTTTCTATTCTATGATAAATTCCATTTAATAGTTGAAAATGAGTAAAGATTGTCATTCAACGCATCATCATATTAATTTTTTTAACCTCGCCTCTATCTCCTCTCACCCGTATCAAAAGGGGAATGCGCAGCAAACGTACGTGAAACGTTTGACAGGCAAATCATGGAGAGAAAATAAAGGACACTTATTTTATTTCTTGGCCGTTTTATCACAATACTAATTAATATTTCACTGAATCGATGTTATGAAGAACATCAATCTGTGGTTTCAGTGGGGAAGTATGTGAGAGAGGAGGCTAGAAGAGGCGACGAAATAAATCATCTGGTCGCGTTGAGTTGATGTTCGTGGTTGCGGAGGGGGGTTGGAAGCGTGGCGAAATCTAACAAATACGCGATCAGGTCCTGGAATTCTGGTGGAGCACCAGAAAAATTTTCCAGCCAGTGTCATCATTTTTCTCATATTTCTCGTAACAATGACTAGTGCAACAGTACTTTTTCCGATTCTTTGCGGTACATTTCGCCGGGAAAGACCGACCAAACCCACTTTACTGTGTGAGCACGGTAATTTTTCTCGTACTTTCCTCTCCGTGCAGTATATTGTATGCTCAAATCACAAATAATATTCTTGAATCAAGTATATAATATACTAGAATCAAGAATAATATCCTTGAATCAAATATATTTTATTCTAGATTCAGGTTAACACTGTGACTGGGGAATTTATCAAACATTATTGGATTATGTGTAGGAATACTCAATAAAAACACATTAGTTTTATTCTTCAAAGTAAAACTCTTTAATGATCGCACGCAGAAGGTATATCTTTCTCCAACGAAGTCTCTAGGACGACTAACTAAAAGTCATGAGAGTTTTCACTCTCTGGACCCATTTGACAAAAGGCCCTTGTTTCAATTTTCTTCAGCCTCTCCTTTGTGACTCACCATGAGGACTGTTTTTCTTCACGTCTCTATTTTCTAAGAAAAGCCATAAATGTCACCCTGAGTGTTTGGGTGGAAAAGAGAAAATGTTTAACTAAACTAAGAAATTAATTTTTGTATTCAGGCAT
>NW_021680346.1:3626091-3651624 GCF_001412515.2 Diachasma alloeum
TATTGGATTATGTGTAGGAATACTCAATAAAAACACATTAGTTTTATTCTTCAAAGTAAAACTCTTTAATGATCGCACGCAGAAGGTATATCTTTCTCCAACGAAGTCTCTAGGACGACTAACTAAAAGTCATGAGAGTTTTCACTCTCTGGACCCATTTGACAAAAGGCCCTTGTTTCAATTTTCTTCAGCCTCTCCTTTGTGACTCACCATGAGGACTGTTTTTCTTCACGTCTCTATTTTCTAAGAAAAGCCATAAATGTCACCCTGAGTGTTTGGGTGGAAAAGAGAAAATGTTTAACTAAACTAAGAAATTAATTTTTGTATTCAGGCAGGAATTCCAACAAACATATTGAGATATTATAATTACCTGGGGATGGGGTTATTTTAGATCATGGAATAACCTCAATTAATTAATAGGACCTGAAATGAGGGATTAGGGTACTTGAATCAGCGGGGATGCAAACTTTAATTGAAATAATATTGAATATATTCTGAAAACTCTATCTTACATAAAATATTTACATAAACTGTTGAGAATGCCTCTTATCAATTATCTAGGGGAATGGGTAAGGCCAAACTACTTTTGTACACGCGTAAAAGGGATGACTCTAGATGATATGCAAAAAGGAAAAAGCTAGTCATGTCTAGGGGCAAAAACAACCAATCAATTCAATACAATGTTCTTTGAAATAATATACTAATCACTAGGGGCAAAATTGTGTAGGCTCACCGTTGGGGGGGAAAGATTTAGGGAAATTATAACCGGGAAAAGGGGGAAGGTAACTGGTACTCACGACGACTGCCAAATAATATTGAAGAACACTGGCGCCCTGGTCAGTTCTTCCACGGGATAATCAATTAACTGGAGCCTCCGTTCCTTCTCTGGGCTCCTGGGCACGGCCAATCTCCAGGCTACAATTTCACGTCTTGATCCGGAGCCTCTCGCTCCAATCGTGATATTTACAAGAATTTCTAAATATTGCTTTTTAACTAATACGCACGACCACGTGCTGATACCGGGGACTGTTGGGACGAGTATATCCTCTTGTTCTCTCTCCGCTTTATTCGGACCTCTTTCGCCCATCTTCGGGCTGTCCTGCCAGTAATTTCTCCCCAGGTCCAGGGGCCTATGATAACGGGGCAGATACCTTCAGTATCGGTGAGGGACATTTCCACAATAATTCCAGGGAAGGCACGGTTCCATTCTTTCGGCCCGTGGGCTAGCTCTGGTGATCTCTCTTGTCATGAGGTGGATCCGGGGATGTTCGGGCTCTATTCCTCGGGATGATTTGTCTGCAGGTTGTGCTGCTCTCCGGGTCTGCTTCGGGTTGAGGGCGGGGGGAGGGAATATCGAGGGAATTTAGGGTGACCAACAGTGGCGGAAAATATTTAGGGGGAAATATCGTGTGGGGGCTCAATTCACCTCGTCACAACGCATATACTTGATTCCGGTATAAAATATACTCAATTCCGGTTTTTTTTTCGTTTATCTTTCCAGATATCTACAGGAACCAGCGTATACCATGCGTTGAGCATTGACGGACTGTGTAAAAAAATGAATCAAGGTGACTAAACCAACACTGCGAAACTCTTAAGCAAACAATAAAAAAATGTCGAGATAAATGATCGAACAATTGGTCGCACGAAAAAGTTGAAAGTAAAAAATAATTCCGAATACTCCTTTCATTCAGCTAATAAACCCATATCTCTCCGAAAGAAACTACATATGTTGGTCCCGAGTTATGGTCATACAAGGAAGCTGAAACTAGCAGAATATTCGTCAGCGGAAAATTCAATTTAGGGGATATTTAAGTGTATGTGGGAAGTATTTTAATGAAAGGGTATCAACTCAATAAATTCACTCCCCAAATAACTTTTTAAAAGAGTAAATGTTTGTCGATATTTTGTAGGATCGCCTTCTTTACAAAGTAGTCATAAAAATACAAACAATTTGGTATTTGAATAATTATATCTCAATCAGAATCGATTGCTGAGAGGATGTTTACGCTAAAGTACGCCAGCACTTCTCCGAACAAAGCCATCTCAATCCCGAGATATGATCATTCGGTCTCAGTATTTTAAGTGTGAACAATCTCTTCACATGCAAGAGAGTCAAATAATCATGCACGGAGAGAAAAATTTCCTAATACGTAGACCATATTTAATTGAAACAAGTAAATTATTTTCAATGGTTTAAATCTCTGAATGTTCGCGGTTCACGGAACTCGAATGCGTTCTCATTTATCACTATCGTTGCGGATTATATCATGAATATATTACATATCGAAATATTGCAACTGCATAAAAAAAAAATTATGAAAACAATAAATACTCGAAGATTGAAGAATTCTTCTACGCGATTTAAGTGAGTTCATTTGCGACAAAATCATACTTGAATATAAGAATATTTTAAAGCATTAGACCTTTCTCGGGCCACGTGAGTTGAGATATCTAGACGAATTAAACAAATGAAGAAACATTACTTCTCTCAAGAAAATATGTTTCAGATATTAGAAATTTTTTCTCTCAGTGCATGTATAAATATTTTTCAAGTGCGAAAGAGTTTGCACATTAATTAAAAACATTTGCACACCCCTACATTCGTCTAAGACAAATCTTTTGCTGTCGAATCTTTCACTAGCTTCAGTTTCATGGTCATACAGCCCCTGTATTTAAAAAATCTCTCCACAGTTCTATTTACACTCCTTCCAATGCGAATTGTTCTCGTTTTCAGTACAGTAAAGTTGAATAGGCATGTGTCGCATCTCTTTATTTTGTGATTATTTTGAATATGTTGTGCATATTGAAGCGGGACAATTTTCGGATTTTGGATGGGGTGACATGGACAAGGACAGATACCGGAGAAGAACGGACACTGACGAATACTTGACGACCCCTGGTGACATGGGGCCTTGACCTGTGAACTATTCACACCTCCATTCATAGATTTCTCCGGCCATAACACTGTCGCGTTTCAATATTGTACAAATACTAGTATTGTATTGAATAATTTTATTTAATCCATCTTGACTAGAAATTATTTTACTACAAAATATGGATTCGTCACCCTAGTTTTGCATTTAACCCCAAACAGGTGGCGCTGATTGGCGTATACATGCATGTTTACACATACTCAAATTTTGATTGTACGATATCGACAAGATGCGCTACAGACCTGTACAGAAAGTTCAGATTTAAGGTGGCATGGAAGCATTACGTAAGCATAGTTGTGGCATGAGGGGGGGAGGGAATCCAGGATTCTGACAGCACAGTAGACTCTCGATATAGTCCCTCTCGTTATAGCCGCGTTTCTCTTTATTACGATTTTTCGTCGCTCGAGCGCTTCCCCCACTCCTTCCGCTCTCGACTCCCGACTGTAAACGCTTCAAGTGTTCATAGATGGGACATTGTTTTGCATTTCCGCGAAGTCGAAACCGTAAAATACTGTGCCTCTAGATTTGTAAAAAATAAATTCAGTTCACACCGTCACGGAGAAAAGTTAATTTATAGTTTACGTATGCTGGATTATTTATTAATGTATATAGTCAATTAAAAAAAAAGTTGGTTGATTTTTCCTATGTGTCAATTGTGGATTAGAAAATCGACAAAAATTTCTATCTAAAAAAAAATTCAATCATTAAATTGTTCAATAAAGAATAACAGAAAGTTATGCTCTATTTGGTTGCCAAAAATGTTTATTCATATAGATGAAAAAATCGATTAATGAAAATTTGGCTTATAATAAAGCAATTAATTAACTACAATGCAAATTAAAATATTCGGAAAAATAAAAATTTAAAAATACTCGAATTTCTTATTTCTTATTTTGCTTTTATCGCCCGTAGTTCCGAAGATAATTGGAGCTACAGATGGTCGCATATTGGGTGTAGGGAAATACAGTCGCGTTCTCGGGATCGGCTTCTCCTACGAACCCACAAGCGCGACTATATCGAGAGTCTACTGTATGTGTTAACAATTTAGGGAATATAGGGGCGGGAGGGGTAAAACTTGTGCAAAAATTTGTTTACATAAAACTTGAACGACCCTTTTGCATCCGAATCAAAGCTTTGTAATTGTAATTTTCTTCGTTTTTCTATTTTGAGATGGAAACGCCTAGAAATATCATGAACCAAGTGTTGTTTTTATGGAACATAAATAATGTTCTCACAAAAGGATTTCTTTTCATTTGAAAAATTTCTCTATAACTGTCACTATCAGAGGTGAAAACAAAGGCCCATAGTAAACTGAGCGAGAAAATAACCAACATTTATGTTCCACACCCTCGAATTAACAAATTGACGATGTTATTTGAGAGACGTCATCTTTTTGATAAAACCACAGTGAACGTAAAAACGAAAGCATAAGATTGCTCCGTTCTTCAATTATCATTCTTGGAAAATCATTGTTTCATCAAATATCAACTATTCAGCGAACATATCTGGCTAAATCAACAGCATTCCGACAGAGATTAATGTCAATTTCTCAGAAACGCACAAGTCAGCATAAACCTTGATGAAATCTGATGACTTTCTCACGATTCGAGGTCTAAACATTCAGAACTGTTTACAACAAATCTCAGATTTAACGTCAGTGTGAATATCGTATTATAGTTCTGTATCATATAAGATATATATTAAAATACAGTTGACCTCGACATTTTTTCCCAGCATTTCTCTCCCAAACGAATGCCAGATATGCGATTCTCGCCTGCTCGTCTCCTTCATTCGCCCCCGTTAACTACGGCTCCTCCATAGGCAGTATTATTCGCGTCTCCTGATTGGTTGGAGAATCAAGTCCCCACTTGTTTCACTCATCCAATTGGCTATCCGCAACAAAGGGCCCCTCCGGCCTGGCTATAAAAACGCGGTGTAGCGGGGGCCGCTAATGCAGTCTGATTTCTCCATCTCACTTCTTCATATGGTATCAGGTTCATCATTCACACATTGTCAACGAGTCACATGATTCTATGCCCGTGAAAAAATAAGTCTCTAATAAAAGTAATATTTTGGGATGACGAAGGAATATTTTGGGAAGGAGACTTCTGAAAGAATGATAATCATGAACTTCTAAGCCTATTACACGCCGATTTTGAACTTATAAACTTATTACACGCTTACTAGAAAATCATGAAACCTGTCTGCCATCAAAACTGAGGTACATCTCTTCATAAATTACGTCAAATGTATACAATTTCGGCATAGCCGTGAATTTTTGAAGAATTCATCGCAGATGGAACCGCTGTATAAGCTTTGTACGTGAGAAGTTGAAGTTGCATAAAATACAGAGGAAACGTGAACTGCTACAGAAATACTGTCGAGTGATGACCTTTTAATCTGTCTCCCAGTGACTGAAGGAGAACGAACAAAGAAGTAAGGAGAGACGAAGAGATAAAGGTAGAAAATCAGCAGAAGCAGACGAAAAGATTGAAAACTAGTACAAATCAATTACTCCAAACTAAATTAAATGACTCAAATGTGTAAAATTCTGGGATAGCCGGGACTCTTCGAAAAAGTTTACTACAACAATTATCCAGTTGTTGTATAAACTTCGTAAGTGACAAGTTGAACTTGACTAGAATTACTGTCGAGCGATTGCGTCTTAACAAAGGAGTAATAAGAGATGACGAGATAAAAACGAAAAGTCGACAGGAGACGAAAGATTGAGAACCTGTGCACACCGACTAGTGGAAACATCGCAATATAGGTGTGAACGATACATATGAACTGGTTCAGGCTGTTTAGGTCTTTTTAGTTTGACCACTTTCGGATGAAATATCCGCTGCCTCTATACCCTCCTCACGCACGTATATATATGTGAACCCCGTATATCGATAAATTCTCGAGATTTCGGCAAGAGATCCGTCGTTGGATCCCTTCAGTCTATCTCAATCTACCGGCGTGTAAACATCGGACTTCACGAATGTGCGGAGAGGCGGGACTATAGATCGCAACGGAGAGTGTCGTAAATTCCGAGGGGCGAGCTAACTCAATGGCTCTGCGCGCGCTCAACTGGACCCCTGTAGTTTTATAACTCGTAACGAGAGTGGGATACTGTCAGCTAGGGATATCTCCAAATCTTACACTGGTTGAGGAGGAGGGGAGCGATCCCGCCCAAGCGGTTTTGCTTTGGATTAAGATCCCGCGAGACGGCAACGGGTGTTCTATCACCCTCCCACGCTGAATCTCTCGACAAACTGCGGGAACAGGTAAGCTTATCCGGCCTTAAGACGTTTCGACAAAATTCGGACGTAGTCGACCTCAAATCCGAGACTGACCCCATTTTATAGATATTTTAATGCCGATTTTGAATTCTATTTGGAAAATCTTTCTATCGCGTCTAGTTTTCTTGAAAAAAAATGTTGAAGTGTTGAAAAGCGGCTGAAAAGGGCAATTTTAAAAAATTATTAAAAAATTAATTTCGACGTAGTTTTCCCAGAGAAAATACAATGAATTAATGAAAATGTGATTTTCTGAGTTTTTGGGTTCATCCCAATTGGTTGGATTGAAGTGAGTGAAAAAAATCTTGAAAAAGGCCAAATTTCAGGATTTTTTCGAGATTTTTTTGGAGAAGTTCCAAATTTTGTCGAATCGTGTGATTGGGACCGCTATTTATCGATGGCGGAGTGGTGATCGCCATGACAACATGGACGACCGATGGTGTACCTGTTCAAACTTGTTCAAACCCATACATTGTAGCTGACAGTAGTATTATAGTTCTTTTGGGACGCATTCATTTCTGTATTGTTTCCTTATTGTTGTACTCAAAATCTCGATGTTGACATTATCTTTAGGAGATATTTTTGAATTTGTTGCAAGCACACCGTCAGCGAAGAATATTAAAAAAGGTCAAAATGTGCTTTATTCGGGTAATTTAATTCGTTGCGGTGCGGCATCGAGAACATCGAAACGCATCGAACTATTTTCTTTATGCTTACAATCAAGTGGACTGATTGAACGGTGAGGGGTTCATTGTTTAGAGCAGTATAATTGAATGAATGAAGCGTTACACCATCAGACGGGCATTTTCTTTAGTGCAAGCGATGCCCACCAGGTATCGCAGCGATTTATAGCGTCCCCAATTGATTCATTTCGATTCCAATATTGACTACGAGGCGCTACTCACTTTCGAAATCACGGCGGTACTCTGGCGTGAAATCATTCCGAAATCATTGAAATCAATTAATTTCAGCTCTCCGAAATCATTTTCGAAATCATGTCGGAAATCATCGAAATCGGGGGCGCACTGGCGTAGTACGAACCGTTCAAATAATTCGTGATTTTGAAAATGACCCGCCTGCCAACAATGATCATAAAATGCCATGCTCACTGCCATAGTAAAATGGTAAAATAGACCGCCCTTCATCGTCATTAGCTCAAGATAGGCGGAGTAGAATCAAACGAATTCGTTATTTGCCAGTTAATATTCCAGGTTTGATTTTCATAATTTGGCACAACCCGTTTTGCCCCACCTTTATTATTAATGAACTTGATTTTTCTGAAATCACGGATTTTGAATTAATAAAATCATTCGAAATCATGAATCACCCTCCGTAATACTCGAAATCACACAAATCATTTTTCCGAAATCTCTGAAATCACCCGAAATCGACTTCATTTCGAAATCATGTGTCACTTCATTATGGAGTGAGTAGCCCCTCAATCGACTATTTCTCAAGTTTGTTATTGAACAATTATCGACTACGTCCCCGTCGTGATTCCCGATCCACGTAAATTACTAATGGCAGTTGAGTTCTCCACCTTAACGTTTTTTACTTCTCGAGGGAAAGTGATTATTTGAAATTAAAATTCTTTTACAGATTTACATGAAATTAAAAGCACCGCAGAAAAAATTGAGCCTACAGCAATGACGGCTGGACAACATGTCGATTGAAAAAAAATTGGACCATCGCAATCGGCATGTTTCGTTCCGCATTGATCCTGAAGAATTTAACAATTGTACGAGGCTCGCAATATATGATTCTAACGGATTTCTGCTGCATGGAAGTGCTGGCGATTCGGAGAATACATTAAGCGTCATATTTCACGCTGCGGAGCTCGGCAAGGCAGTCAATAATAAAGGTAGAGATAAGAGCGAATATTGCGAGTATCTAACAATAGACGGAGCTGATGAAAAATATAACATTCCAAAATGTATGAATTTTGATGAATTTATTAGACAAGGAGTAACGGAAATTCTGAAAATACTCGCGATGTATTTCACGAGTGACAAAAGTCATCAGGAAAATGATCATATTGAAAATTTGAATAATTATGATAGGAAAAAAAACAAAGGACAGGTTTCTTCTTCAAGAAGGATCAGATATTAGCTTCGGCGAAGGCCATAACGGCGGAAATCAATCGTGAAACGTACAGTACAATTTCACCACAGCGATTGGTTCTGTGTGCCCCTATGGAAGAATGGAATCTGAAAAAGGTGATCTATGGAGGCACGTGGAAAAAAGGTAAATTGATCAGTATCTGGCCGGTTGTGGAAATAGTTGTTGTCGTTGCTGTAGAAAATAACGAACCGTACGTACTAACTGCCTATCCCCGACGCGCCGTGCAGGGGCCGCACGAGAAGTCTTTCAAGTTTGAGGACTCGACTGAATCGGACAACCGTACGGTGGCATGTGCATCAAATTTTCAAGGTGATAAAGCCGTTGATAGAATTAACCGCCGCGCGCTGAAGAAAGCTTTATGGAATTTACTTCGTGAATTGCATACTTGGAGAGAAATCTCCCTCAGAATTAAATTCAAACGATTGAAAAGAAGGGATTCGGGAAAGAATTCTCGTAAAGGTGGACTGATCGTTTTTTTGGTTCAATACCGAATAGTTACAGTAACTGAAAAAACAGATTTCTGAGGTCAAGTTCACACTGAGAAAAAAAAATTTGATTGATGAGCGTTATTTTTTTATTGAATTTAGAAAATTCCGGTTTTAAGTGATTTCCACAGCTTGAATATATTTTTTCTCGAGAACGGTCGCATTCCGGAGAAATGGCCACCAGATTCGGAATTAGGAGAAAAAATCTTCCTGGTGAGGACCATTTCATGTTTAGGTAAAAATGAGTCGAAATTTTGCCAGACTGTGTATTTTTTTTCTGCCGACAGTTCGAATTCTTCTAGCGATATTTTTAATGGTCATGACAACAATTTAATTTTTGCAAATGTAAATCTCAAGTAAATTTGTTGCACTTCATCAAATATTCGCACGTGGAACACATCATTTGTCGGCAGAACAAATTTTTTCTCTCAGTGTATCATTTGATTCGCGTCAGAAATCTCACGGTGTCACGTGACTCCAGTTTCCGCTAAAAAAATTTATTAAAGATTGTCGATAATATAGTAACTTAATTATATTAGAGGTTTTGAGGACCGCTCAGATTTTCTAACGATTTTTTCCATCTCTTATGAATTTCTTTGGTTTACGTAATTTCTTCATAGGTCTTCGAATTATTTATATCTCTTCCGTTCGAATGAAAAAAAAATCAACGAGACTGACTGCCAATTTTCTCCAGGTACAAATGATATAAATGATTTGAGCAGTTTCTGACCGAAATTTCAACGAATTCCATTGAGATTTGAAAATTTTATAGACGAAGAGGAAATAATCGACAAAAAAACTCCAATCATCCTGTTGAATGGATATGAATTATCCTAGTAAATTCTGCGTAGGAATAGATGAACGGTTGATCTGCCGTAATCAATGAATCAAAATAATTGTATACAAACTGAGCTCAAGCAGCGAGATAAAGAATAATTTTGAATTCTAGATTTTTGAAGAATATTAGCTTTATTAGATACGCAAAGGAAGCAAATTGGTCCATGGACCCGATATCATTAAGACTCCATTACCATAGACTATATTCTCCTATTCCGATTGTTGAAAAGCTTAGAATGCCATATAATTATTAAAATAAAAAATGTAGACCATTGGATAGCTTGTAGAAGATATGACAGCTTTATCCAAGTGAAATCATTTTTCCAAGTGTGCAAATTATGACTTGTTTATACTAGCTACTACTTGGGTGATGAGTGGTGAGTTCGAAACGAATCGAGAGGGGAATGAACTGAACACAAATTTTTATAAAGTTTTTTTGGACCATTGAACGCTTGTTTTATCCATGTTTGTTAACTGAGATGTTTATGTAATAGCCCTTCCCGTGGGATATGAGTTTTTGTGGGTGTAAACTCACTCAGGCACGTATTCAAAATAAAATAAAACAATCGATGGAACCGGAGGATTAGGGTAATCATCCTGCCGCCGTAGGGTGCCGTCGAGGGTTGCATGTTTTCATGATTTAAGGCTTGCATCATGAAAACAAATATTTTACTATCATTGTCGATGTGAAATCGAAAACCTTTTGCATTTTTGATAAAAGGGTTTTATTTTTTAATTCTCTGTGGCAAACAGAGAAGCAATTATCTTTGGAAATTTCCTCAGGTTTCCAGGAATGGTTTACTTTAGAGAAAACTAACTGCATGTGTATCTGCGTGACAGAGATGTCTGGGAGACTTAACTAGCATCTATGTAATGATCCAATTTTCCATTGATTAAGAATAATTTGATACTATGTCTCTTGTTAAATTGCTCGACTTTCCAGAATTATAGAAAAAAAAGTTTTGATTTTCAGGGATATGTCACTCGAAATAGGTGATGATGTCACTAGAAATTAATGACAAAATTACTGATTTCCAGTGACATATCCTTGCAAATCAAAACTTTTTTTTCTATTTCCAGTGACATTGTTCCTAATTTTCAGGAACATCTCCGTGATTTTCAAAGACCCATCACCAATTTTTAAGATTTTATCACTAAATATCAATGATAAACTTGCAAAAATCAATGACATGTCCCTAGAAATCACGGATATATTCCGGAAAATCAGCGACATGTTCCAAAAAAAAAAAAGATTTTTTCTCTGACGAGTGTGACGGTGACCGCCTTTGTAGTGCACATTAAATTTTTTACATTATCGTAAGCAAAAAAAATGTATTAAATACCACTAAAATTGAATAAATAAACTATCTTTCATTTGAACTGTTTATGTTTATGTCTAGATTTGTATGTCTCCATAGCACCCTCTCTATTTATTCGGAAGAAAAATACAACAGACCGTCAATTGCAGGAATCCGTAAATCAGTTGAATTAAAGTTGTTAAATTCCTAGAATGAAGACCCGGAGACTAAAGGCGGAGAAAAATTAACAAACAAGTCAAGTGATCGTAGAGTGAAATCCATTTCTAGGTCTTTTCACTTTATATGGGGCAAAAAATGCAAGACAAATAGTGAACGTTTCTCCGCTGACTCGAGAAAATTGACTACACCTGAGGGTAATTTTTGACGAAAACGTAAAATTTACCGTTCATCCTATCGAAACTTATCCCATGAATGTGAATGATTACTTATATTGCATAATCATTCACATGTGTAGAGGAATTTTTCTGTAACGCAGAATGATATTTCTTACCAAACACCGAATGGAAAAATTTCCCTTTCGTTCGTCTCCATGTCCTTCATAGCAGAGCCAGAAAAAATACCCTACCGGGCGGTAAATTTTTCTGTACAGCGAACAGTAATTTATACATTCGTAGATCTGTTTTTTTTATCGAACGAATCGTAAGATATCCTTCGCCAAAGGTATTTTTTATTGAATTACAATTTCGCCCCCCGATTACCTTTCGTAAATGTTGCACAATTTTCTCGATAATTTTTATCCAACTTTACTCACTGTGCGAGCCACTTCAGGGCCAAGTCGATCGTGAAAATTCAATTAAAATTCACAACATTTAAAAAATTTCGAACATCGTAATGTTTTATGTTCTTTCGATTCTTAGTGAGAATTTCATCACATAGACTTTTTTTCAGTTCCCAAAGTATAAAATTCATTATCTCTGAATACTTACCAATCATGCAACAATTTACGCATCAGTGGGATAGACTCTAGTCGCTAGAGAAAATGCATCAGCTGTTTTAGCCATTCTTCGAGGCACTGGCGGAGGTCTGGCTGCGTTAATATTCAGTTGGATATTATGGCCTAAACAAAAGTCATATGATTGTCGAATTACGGAATAGATTTTTTTTTTCGGTCACATGCGTGAACCCAGATTCATGGAATTGCATTTTCTCTGCTGTTTTTATGAATAGAAATTTTTAATACGTAATATTTCCAAGGAAGTTTTAGGAAATTTTGTAATTGAAACTTCACATATTTCGTTTAGTTTCTCATTAAATTTATGAAGAAATCAATGAAAACTACAAATTTGAGTTCCATTATTCAGTTAAAATTAAAAAATTTGTAAAAGAATGTTTTCATGAATTAAAAATTAAGTGAAAATGCAACTCACTTTGATACTGAATATTCATGTTAAAAATTTAAGTAATTCGTAAAATTCACTTGAATTCTACCTAAACCTTGAAGTGTCATAAGTTTTATCATTTTTGCCCGTCAATAGAATCCAGTGTCACTCCCCAAAAAATTACAGTTGAATTTTTCAAATTCAAAATCCGTTGTCGACATTGTTAAAATGAAAAATCTTACTATTTTCATAAATTTTCATCGGAAAACGTTTTTGTCGGAATTTTTTGTAAACTGTAGGAAATTTGGTAATTGAAAAATCACACATTTTATTAGTTTTCTTATTAAATTTCCGAAGAAATCAATGAAAATTGGGAATTGCAGTTCAATTATTTTAAATTTTCAAAATTTGGAAAATAAGGAGGACAATATTTTTGTGAATTAAAAATTAATCGAGAATTCAGCTCACTTTGATACTGAATATTCATCTCTTGTTGAAAATTCAAGAAATTCATAAAATTCACTTGAATTCTACCTAAATCTTGAGGTTTCATAAATTTCATAACTTCTCTGCCTGAGTCGAATCTAATGTCGCTCCCCAAAAATGGATTTTTGAAATTCAAATTTTTTTTTTTACTAGTGACAATTGAAAAATCTTACTATTCTCGTAAATTTTCGTGGGAATACGTTTTTGTCGGAATTTTTTGCATTCAATCCCGGAAATTTTTTAAGGCGTTACATTTCCATTGAAGCTGTAGGAAAATTGGTAGTTGAAAAATCATGCATTTTATTACTTTTTTCATTAAATTTTCGAAGACTTTAACGAAAACTGTGAATTTCAGATCAATTACTCCAACTTTTTAAAATTTGAAAAATCAGATAAACAATATTTTCGCCAGTTAAAAATTAATCGAGCATTCAGCTCACTTTCATACTAAATATTTATGTTTTTATGTTTAGCTGAAAATTCAAGTAATTCGCAAAATTCACTTAAATTCTACATAAACCGTAAGGTTTCAAAAATTTTATTTCTCTTCTTGAATGAAATTTGATGTCGCTCCCCAAAAGTCGATTTTTGAAATTCAAATTGGTTTTTCGCCAGTGACAATTGAAAAATCTTACCATTCTCATCCAATACTCCTGAATTAATCCGGAAGGACCGCAATCATTTCTGTCTTCTCCCGCACATATTTTTCTTACCCCAGTCTTCAAGAAATAATTAACGGTCATAATGAGTATGCAGAATTTATTCAAATGTTTTGAGGAGTTCACTTGTGAGAACGCCGTCGCACCGACGAATGAATGACGAAACGATGGTAATGTTTCGAGAGCCTACAGGGTCTACCCGCTGTTCCTCGATGGCTTCCCCCTTGGTTGCTAGCACCAATGACAGAGTCCCCCCCACTCTACCACTGACATCAGAAAGCAGTGTCAATTTCTTCACGCCCGGTTGTCAACGTTCTGCAGACCCGAAGCACATCGACCGCAAAAATTTCATGATAAAATCTATCTGCTTCAGTTATCAAAAATATTACCAACTTTTAGCAGAACATTAATTCGGAAAAATTGAAGAATCGATGAGCTTTCGTTATCCCTCACATCCGCACTAGATTGGAAAAAATAACCGATTCAATTTGACCAATTGAATCGATTTAGACAATTATTCTTCGAGCAATGCTGGCAAAATTGAATTTCGAAAAAAAAAGGTTGGGAGTTTCGCCGTCGAACCGAATTTTTCAACAGAAGCCTCCGGCGAGTAGGAGGTTGCTAATAGAATAACCGCCTGGACCGGCATGAGTTTTCTGTGGTTTCCCAGCCCAGCAAACAGTATGCCAATGTCCTGTTAAATTTCAGATGGCAGTGACAAAAATTGTTTTCTGGGATGCTACTCCTATGTTCTATAGGAGTGCGAATGCGGTACAGTGTAGAATCCTCATACGGAGAGTAATATACAATAAAAATTAAGTATCTTTTCCATACTTTCGGAGCAAAATGTGGTCGTAGGAAATTTTACGGAACTGTCACGGAATTTTTCCAGAACATTGCGTAATTTTTATCTGAATCTCTTGTGAAAAATTATGATACCGCCACTTCAATTTTCTGAGTCGATTCCGTAATCGGTGAGCGAATTGTGAGGTCCGTAATTTTTACTGAGTATTTCTGGCAGTGTCTATTCACACGCTCCACGGTAAATTTGACCGCGGATATACGGGACGTTTTCTTAATAATTTCTAAATTAAATCTAGACAATAAACTAGACACATTGAATCAATTGATAAGTGATATGCAAATAGTAGACTAGTGAATAATTTTATCAAAATGTTCATTCGTTGAATACGAATATCAATCTAGATTAACGCAAATAAAAAATGAAATAAATAGTTAACAAATAGTTGACTAAACGCAAATAAAAGATGAAATAAATAGTTTAATACATTTTATGTGAACGTTTTCTCAACAATATTCATATATGTCTAATGGGGTCCGAGTGCAGGAGTGGACGCCGAAATATAGTGCAATGATTTTAATGGTGATTTCCCAACCGGGGGAGACTCCTAGACCGCACTGGACAATTGTTGTCACAATTCTGGTTTTCAACTCTGGATCCACACTTCAAAATCAGAGTTCATAGCAGAGATGTCAGACAAGATGTGAGTGAGAATCTGCCGTGGATCCACAGTAAAATTTACCGTGGAGCGTACGAATAGACACTGCCAATATTTCTCTCTGTGCAGCCGCATGCATAGGGTTGGATAGAGTGCTGAAATGAGATTCAAAGAGAGGACTCAAAAGTTTATTTAACCCTTAAGAGGTCACGCTTTTTTAGCATCTCACTCGCTCTACAGTGGTGTCCTATAGGTTGCGTACGGTTTAGTGGGGATTCCCTCACGATACGACCACTTAAGGGTTAACTTCACCTGCCACGAAAAAAAAGTGTAAAATTTGATCACGATGTTATTGAGAAAAGGGTAAAAAGGATTGATTAAATGCATACGCATATGTAAATGTACATACAGGGACAAGGTCTGGAAACATCAGATTCCGATTTCTGAGCTCAAAATTTCTTATTTTAACACAAAAAACTGAACCCATCAATTTTAAAGACTATCACCAAGGGTGTTGATGCCCTTTCATTGCGCCCTTTTTTTTGAAACTTGAGATTGAAAAATAAGAAACAATCATGCAAGTTTCCTATTACTCTAATTTATCATTATTCCCAATGTATATTCAAAAAATCTGCAGTTCTACTTTCCCTGGAAAATAAAAATTTATTTTCCGCTAACTTTGAGTTTAATAAACGACTGGTTGTATATGTCGCGTAATAATCAAATATTATCAGTTAATTAGTTTAAATATGTGAAGATGTGGAATAGTAGATGTTTAATGACAGATATTTAGACGATAATTTGCTGGCAATTTTTAACTTCTTCTATCTATTAAATTGCAGGATATCGGTACCTTACAGAAGTCGAACGTGAAATTCATCGAAATGAGAACTGAAAATATTCCTTGAAATTTCAATTTATCACAAACTTATTCTATATTCCTGTTATTATTATGGTTTTTAATTAATATTTACAATAGGTAGACGTCCGCCTGAAAACGGTCTACAAGAATGATCTCGATAACATAAAAAAATAGCATCGCTATAGAGAAGATTAAAAAAAATAATTTACCAGTGGTTTTAATGGGATCTCAAGAACTAGAATCGATAAAGTAGACTCTTTATGTGGACGTCAACATATATTCATCAGTTTTTTCCACTAAAATATAATGATTTATTTTCTTTCGACTTGAGCATGAATTTATAAGCAACTGGTGTTAGTACAAAATATTCTTGTAATGATTATAAAAAAATTATACAAAAAAATAACTATGGCGAACAGAGTGATAAAACGTAGCAATCCGGATATAACATATGTATCAATGATGCAATTATCTAAAAAATGATGGGATCAAGAAAAAAACGGAGAGATAATTTTTTCCAGCTGAAGAAATTTCCCCCCAGAAATATCTCGTCCCATCGCCTTTTAAAATAATTCATTATCAGAATAGTTTTATGTCTATCAAGCTATGAAAAATTCACTTGTTACGTTTCATGACTTCGATACTGACATAAATTTTCTACAAATAGTTTTTGATCCCGTAATTTTCTTCAGAATTCTCCCGCAGCCTGACGAGCCAGGTGATCAGCCTTCTCGTTACCATATACCCCTGCGTGAGCTTCGACATCGTCCTATGAACAGAAATGAAGATAATTTACAGAAAAAAGAAGTAGGCAATTGTTTTCGTCACAACATCGTCAATATATTTTTGCTAATGAATTGGTAATTTACTTCCGAATGGAATTTTTAGGGCGATGTATTTTAAATTGAATTCAATTATTCATCGGCTCCAACATTTCCCCAAAAATTTAAATAAAATTTTTTTACTTTTCCCTGCATATTGGCTTCAAAATAATTTTTTTCAACAACAGATGGCAATGGAAAGAATATTTTTAATCACAATTGAATTGATTTAAGGCCCGGGTGTACTATCTTTCGAATGTTACCTGGATTCTTTTTATCTTTCGTAATCCAAAATTGCCAATTGAGTGGTACATCATGTAGAAATTCTCAAAAATTAGGATAGAATGATAAAAAAAAAAATGGAAAAAATTCTGAACTTTTTCAAAAAGCGTTTTTAATTGAGATTCAGAATGAGTTGAAAAAAGTGGAAATTACAAATATCTGATTGACTGTGGCAAATTATCTATTAGCTGTCATTTTCCATGGTGGATAACAAAACACTAACTCCTCATGGGAAGTGACAGCTAGGTATCTCAATTTTCAAAACAGTGGTATGTAGTCATCTGCCATTTTTATGTGATAAAAGTGTGATTAAAAAATTCTCCAAAATATTACAACTTTTTTCAAGGAGCTTTTTCCGTAATAAATGTCTCTGTGCAGTATGGGAAAAGATTTACGAAATCAGTCTTCCCCCTGCATGATATTGGGTGACAGGCCGCCATTTGTCACCGTAAATCAGATACATTTTTCAATTTCTTGTTATTCAACTTATTCTGAATATAAATTAAAAATGCACTTTAAAAAAATTTCGAATTTTTTCTACTTTTTTAAAAATATTCATTCATAATTTTTCAAAACTTCTGTATGATGCAGGACTTAATTGACAATTTCAGATGACGAAAGATGAAGAAAAACATCGAGATAATATTCGAAAGATAGTACATCCGGGCCGTAAACAATTATTTTTGCAGTTATCGTCGTAAAACGATCGATCATGTACACATACATATATCGTACATATTCGAACTCCTGAGGCCAAAATTAGTCATACTGACACAAAAAATGCACTGATAAACAGAATCAGTTATTGTTAATAAATCGATTCGGTTGATGGCTAGGGTCTATTTGGTCTCACCAAGTGTTCATTCGCTAATATTTAGTTAATTAACGAATGCATATTTGAGAAGTCTTGTTTGACTCGACTTTCACCTTTCAATTGAACCATTCCTTAATTATTAACGAATATTTATTTGGTCATATTCAACTCTACCATTCGTTAATAGTTAACGAATCTCGTTTGGAATAAATGAATGATTCTATCAGTGTGGGAAATTTCGAATTTGACGAATATAATGCTTCCATTCGGAAGCAATAGTCTAAACAGACTGGCAATGACGGTTTGATGGCTAATTGACTCTTACAAACTCGATGTCGAGGCCTCCCATAGCCCTATCCAGCTCCTCTAGTACTTTTTTATTCCCAACCTTACGTCCAGCACTATTTTTCCAGCCTTTGGCAATCCACTTGTCGATGTGTTCCAGTACCACATCAGTGACGTATTTGGAATCAGTGTAAATTGTAATTTTCTGCAGATTATTCTTTTTGGCTATTTTACAGGCTTCGGTTACGGCCATCGTCTCAGCAATGATATTCGTGAGGTTCTTGCCGAGAATTGGTTTTGAAACATTCCTAGACATAGATGAATTATTAACATTTTCATGTTTTTTTCGAAGATAGAATAGTATTGAAGCAATTATTTTTGGATTGAAAAATCACTTTTTGAGTTAGTATTATCATACACTGTTAGAAGGAAATTGAAATTTCATGGACAGTCGGCTAGTCATTTTCAATAGATTTTAGATTTGGAAAATTCAATGGAATCCCCAATTTTTGAACAGCTTTGAGATAAGAATCCCTTAACTTATTTGGATTTTCAATGAAATCATGAATATCCAGTGCCGAATTACGAGGAATTTTCAACTAAGGATAATCGGGCGAGGAGGAAATGTAGGAGGTGAGGCGGAGGGGTTTCTATTGTTTTCCTGCAGAAAACCAATCGCTGAACAAAAAAATTTTCCCATTCGGATTCAAAATTCAGGCAATATTAGGGAGTATCTCCGGTTAAAAATTATTTTTGGAGCTAATCAAATTTATTTGTATCTGTTCCACGCATTGAATGATTTTCAGATTGTTTTTTTTTAATAAATGAAAAAATATTAATCCATGCGAAAAAGTGGCAACATCGTCGGTAGTTTTTTTTTCACCAGGAGCTGGTACCGCTGTGCTCGAGGGAGCTCCAATCACAACGCTTCATTGCTCTCTCTCAAGAGACATTTAAATTGACCGTTTGGGCTACGTGCGCAGAAATTTCATTTTTCAGTACTTTTTTCGCTATTATTAATAAACAATGCTCCTAGGCGACAATCTTTTTCACTCAAAGAATCATTGATCACATATTCTAAATGTGTCTAAAGTTTCATGACTTTGGCTGCATTTTTTTCTTGGGTTTTGCAGTTTTTTTTGTGATTTCCATAAGATCACGGGTTAAATGACCACTTTTTCAAAAATTCATAATAAATTAACCATGCTCCCCAGCAGTCTGAAACTTTGCACACGCCTTTTCCATCATTTAAAGAATACGGAAAAAAAGAAAAAAATGACTGCTTTTTTTCTAACCCTCCGGGCTCGCCCGATTATCCTTAAGGCCCGGGGGAATTATCTTTCGAACGTTACCTCGATTGTTTTTCAATCTTCATAATGTAAAATCTATCACAATTTCCATTGGATTTTACATCACGCAGGAGTCCCTAAAAATTATGATTGTACAATAAAAAAAATGGAAAAGAAAACTGAATATTTTCAATAAGCGTTTTTAATAAAGATTAAGAAATAAGTCCGATAGAGAGGAAATATTGAATGGATAATTTATCATGGTAACCAACGATCTGACAGCCATTGACTACTGTGACAAATGACGACCTAACGACCATTAGACACATCAAATTATTAATTTGCAATTTCCTCCCTATTGGGTTTATTTCCCAATATTATTCAAAAACACCCTTCGAAAATGTTCAGCTTTTTTGCAACGTTTTTCTGATTGTACGATCATAATTTTTGGAGACTCCAGGGCTATGTGAAACTGAATAGGTAGCAATTGGAGATCATTTCAGATTATCAAAATAAATAAAAACAACCAAGATCGGGCCTTAGTTAAAAATTCAACAATATATTTTTTGAAATTTTCTTCATTTCTACTAAGTTTTAGTTAATAATTAAATCGAAATTTATAGTTCTCATTCATTTGTCCTTGAAATTTTGAATTTTCAATTACGAAATTCCTGGAAATTTCAGTGGAACTAAAATGTGATAAAAATTTCCGAAAAGTGTACCAGAAATTTCAGCTAAAAATTTTAAACAGTGTAGAGTTGAAATGAAAATCACCAGTGAAAACCCAATAATCGAACCAATGAAATTCAATCATAACTAGAATATAAGAAACGTTACGAATCTTTCAATTGAATGATCTATCTTATATCGAAGCTGACGAAAAAGCGTTCCTTTCCACGGTTTTTTCATCGTTTAGTTTTGGAGTTCTCTATTCAAATTTTCATTCTATTTTTTCAATAAAATGAAAGACTAAATGTTCTCAATTTAAGAACCTACATGTTTATCATTCGTGACAAAAAAAATTTCGTATTCTCATTTTTAAAATTTTACTATTTATAATTATTTTTATATTTATTCCAGTTAGAATTTATCAATCAAAACTTTTATTACCCGTTCTACCACATTAATAATTCTTCATAATCAAAAAATTAGAGAAAATCTCATTTGAGAGCTGAAATATACCCAATTAGTGAGCCATTGTCTCTTAAAATATGATTGTTATTTTGAAAATTTGAAATTTGCAAGTGAAAAATTGGAAGATCTCTGTTTCTCAAAAGAAATATCCTCTTGAGAAATCTCTCTGTATAATAATTTAGTAAATTAAGGCAACGCAAAAATTTTCAGAGTTCACGAGAATCAAAATAAGGCTCTCCTTGTCACATGGGGGTCATATGAAAGTCAAATGGGAGTCATTTTCTATATAATTCATCAAACATACCCAAGGAGCAGGGATCCCCATCAATATTAAATCTCTGTAATATTACAAGAATTTGACCCTTACATTATTGATGGTTTAAAATAAGTTGATTCAATTTTTCGAATAATATAATATTGATTTTATAATCTGATTTTTTATGAATAATGATGTATTTAAAATTTGTTAATATGTAACTGTAAAGTTACTACTAAGTGAATAATTCAAATTTCTTGAAAGGGGATTTTCGATTACACAAGTAATTGTCAATCTTCCTACCTCAAATTATTGATTGATAAAATAGTTGACAATTTGAATATTTGAACTGATAGTTAAGTACTCAAAAAAATTTCAAGAGTGATGTTACTCATTAAGGCCTACAAAAGTAACCGTAAAAATATATTACAAATTTGGCTATCCCTGCCAAGGAGATTGGGGAGCTACATACTTTCTCAAAAATATAATGAGGAAAATTCAAATATTTCACAGCAAAAAAAATGCTCCGCTGAAAGCCCCCAAAATATGGCAAGTCCTTTCAGGAACTAATAACCAATTTTGCAAAAGATAAAAAATAATTACAACGGGTGGTCATCGCGGAACCAGACGCCAAGCCCAGCAGTCGCATCAGAGTCGCCGTTCTTCGAACATGCTCCATCCACGTAAATTTTAACTCGCCCTTGCTTGTCATAATTGAACTTCATGTTCGATTTGTCGGATCCATTGCCACTGTACAATCAAAGGAAACATGTGTCAACACGCATGCAAAAATTTAATAGAAAAACCTATCGAATTCGTTAGAAAATTCTGTTGAATTTCTATCAAACTTTCTATTAGTTTTTGGCTGATTCTATGGACATGTTCAGTAGAAAACATTTAATAGAAAATGTCAACAGAATTCGATTTTTCTATGTAACTTATTCTTTTCATATATTTTCTATAGAATTTGCTCGATTCTAATTTTTTAAGTTTTTTCCATTCTATTTTTATTTTCTTCTCATCAAGAAAATGAAACGAAAAAACTTAGAAAATTTGAGCCGAGGAAATTCTATAGAAAATATCTCAATAGAATAGGTTATATAGAAAAATTCAATTCTATTGACTTTTACTATTGAATATTTTCTATTGAATATTTCAATAAAATCCTCCAAAAACTAATAGAATTGTTCAATAGAAATTCAATAGAATTTTTTAACGAATTCGATAGGTTTTTCTATTAAATGTTTTCGCCCGTGAATGGATAACATTAGTTTCGTAGGTAATTAGACTGCAATACGTACTAGTTCTTTACTCCACGTCGAGCCATGAAACGTTTAGCATCGGTCTGGCAATGGAACTTCCGATATTCTGCATCTGAACATCCGTCCACTTGTCTCTTGCACTGGGAGCTAAAGGAAAAGATTAGAAAAACCTGATAGATGATTGTATTTTTATTGGGCTGACGATAAATGGGAAGAATAAAACCCTAGTGAAGTGATAGAAAAAACAGGGGTAAAACTGGTGTATTCTCTTATAGATATGTCTTGCAGATATGTTTTTTTTTATTTTTTATTTTTTTCTTTATTTCCACCAATTTAGGGATTCTTTTTAAGAACAATTATTTTCTAAAACCAATGCTGAATTTTTATTAATTTTAGAAAATTTTCAGATTGAACTAAAAAATTGCGGCCGAGGTATTTAAAGGGCGTAAGTACTCCATACATAAGGAGGGGTGCCCAAATATCAAGAATTTCAGATGTGAAGAGGGGGGATTTTGCAAAGAGAGGGGGGATGTGAATTGAGAATTAACAACCAAAAAAATTGAGTCGGTGAGTTTTTCAAAAATATCTCCAAAACTAAGGGAGATGGCGAATTTTTACAAAAATTTGGGGGAGGGGGATTGCTATTTCCTGTGATTTTTATTTTCATTTTATTAATTTTCAATTTTTTCCATTTTAAATTCAAGTTCATTTTTTTAGGCTGAAGATAAATGTGAAGAAATATGAAGAAATCCCCAGAGAAGTAGAAAAGCTTAGGGATAAAGCAGGTGTATGAATTATCTTATCTTGCAGACATGTTACGAGTGAACTCGTCAAACTGAATGATCCAAGTTCAACGGAGAGATAACGGGATTTCTTATGTTGTCTTTTTTTCGTAGAGTTAATAATCCTGTAGTCCAAATACAGGATGGGAGGACAGGGTCAAATGGATACTTTTTCCTTTTTTATTAATATTCCTAACGCAGAAACAGTTATCAATTGAGGTCAGCTTAGGCTCATCACAAAGAAACTGAACTGTGCTTTTCATTGAAGAAAAAAAAAAATTCCATTTGATGAACAATTCAATAAGACAATAACGTTTCAAAAAAAGTAAAAAAAAAAGTCCATTTTACCCCGCCCTCTCCTAAGTGCAGATGCATTGAAAACTAATTCAGTAGTAAATTGATCGAATAGATACGATTAGGTTTTCAGAGATCTCGTCCTGCTTTGTAAAAAACATCGCCCCGAAAATTTCGCAATTCTTAAATTCTACAGTATTTACAAAAAAATTTACCCGAAAGTGCAATTGAACTTGTCTTGTAGTATTCTATTTCGAAACATGTCAAAACGGTTCTCGAATAAATTTTGCACCTAATAGGAATAAATATCATATTTCAGGGCAGAAAGAAAAATAAATCTAAATTTTTTGAATTCATCCTCTTATATCATCCCGCTATATGTTTAAAAATAACGAGACTTACAGAGATGTATAAATCCCCGGAGTGCGTCCCACCGAAACAGCATAATATGTGGTGTCTTCTTCTTCTTCATCTTCAGAGTGTACTCCCCAAGGATCTCTTATGAAAAAAAAAATGAAAATGGAATGAGCATCGAATTTCGATAATTTCCTTCAGCTCCGGATTAGTCATCTTATCAATTCAGTATTTATTATATCATGAAATGAATCATTTTGAGATAGAACAGCGAAAGATATAGCTTTCAAAAAATTTTTTTAGATCGGAAAAAAGTTTTCATGTTTTTTTGAACAAAAAGGTCAGAACACATATTCTTCAAATATCTTCGAATTCAAGGGGAGATTACTATGACTTTAAAAGTCGTGGGTTATTGGAGTGAGACTTTTCATACGTTGAAAATCGATTATATAGATCTGAAACCGAATAATTAGTGAAAAAAAAATTTTTGTATTGTTCATTTGCCCGAAAACGCTTAAAATGCCAAAAACAGTCCAGGGCCTCCAATTTTTGAGCTACGAAGGATTTTTTTATCAAAATTTTCGGAGAAATATCT
Organism: Diachasma alloeum; assembly: GCF_001412515.2. Lineage (NCBI taxonomy): Eukaryota > Metazoa > Arthropoda > Insecta > Hymenoptera > Braconidae > Diachasma > Diachasma alloeum. The sequence goes on from NW_021680346.1 coordinate 3,650,028, forward strand.
GGAATAACAATTACGAGCTAGTTTTTTTTTAATTCGCGTCTTACATGGCTCAATTTGCTTTTTTTGTATTTTTTTTACAAAAATAGTGAATTTTTTTATATGAAAAAAACTGAAATCAGCTGCGTAGGAATCGAATTTCAAATAACTGACTCATAATTGTTGTTCCACACATTTTTCCGAAAATTAAAAAAAAAAAATCTTTTGTAGCTTAAAAATTGAAGACCCTGGACTGTTTTTAGCATTTTAAGCGTTGTAGGGCAAACAAACGATAAACAAATTTTTTTTTGCACTAATTATTCGTTTTCAGATCTATATAATCGATCTTCAACGTATGAAAAGTCTCACTCCAATAGCCCACGACTTTTAAAACTCATAGTAGTCTCCCCTTAAAAGAATTAGCTTCTGATCTAATTACGAAATTCCTGAAAATTCCTCGAATATTGCAGTCTTCTGGAACATGCTGCATTGGAAAATTGTAGTTTTCCAGACGATTCACGAACTTTCCAGAGAATTTTGGACCATTTTAGACCTTTCTTGAACTTTCTTAAACTTCCCGTGGATTTCCGGAGAAACGGACATCTTAAATTGTATAGAGTAAGAATTCCAATCCCGTATATTCAATATAAAATTGCGTACTCATATTCGTATGAAGCTAGTCCTCGACGACGGAGATAATAACGAGCATCAGCATGACAGTGGAATTTGCGAAAGTCCGCTTCTGAATAGCCTGATACCTGACTTGCGCACTCGTCCCTGCAAAACAAGTTTTCAAGCAACTTCCATCGTTTTTTCCCCGAAGTCATAATGATTATAATCAATTCTTTGGTGGTCAACGGTGGTCAAACGAAGTGGTCAAACGGGGTTTTTTGAATCAAAGTAATTTTTCAGATAACATTAATTTGAAGAATGCTGAAAGTTTGATTTATCCGGATGTCTTTTGCAGATTAGAATAAGAGCTACGAAAAAAATCCCTGTGAAAATTTTTGAATTTCTCTTGAATTGCAAAAAAATTTAATAGAAAAAGTGAATTCAACAGACAATTCTATTGGATTTCTATTGAATTTCCTATTACTTTTTGACCGATTCTATTGAAATGTTCAACAGAAAAAGTCAATAGAATTCGAGTTTTTCTATACAACTTATTCTCTATTAAGATATTTTCTATAAAATTTTTTCAGTGCAAATTAACTGAATTTTTTTAAATTTTATTTTTCTAGTGTTTTCATCAAGAAAATCAAACAAGAAACTCGGAAAATTCAAGCCGAAAAAATTCTATAGAAAATTTCTCAATAGAATAAATTGTATAAAAAAATCGAATTCTTTTTGTAGAGCCGATTGATGGATATAACAAAAGATTTTCATAAGAATACTCCATCTTCATGGGCCACAAGATATTTCGCAAAAAATAAAATTGGTGGTTTTAGTCCGTACGCTGTACCTGATCCTGTATCAATTTAAGAGTCCCCGCGTTTGGATGTATGGAATTCATGTTCCTTGGGTCGCTGATTCTAAATTTGTGAGTCTTTTTTCCAAAAAATTCGACGTACTATCTGTTATTAACCATTTAATTTTTTAAGCGATCACCCCCCCCCCCCCC
>NW_021680346.1:3651634-3653268 GCF_001412515.2 Diachasma alloeum
CCCCCCCCCCCCCCCTCACGCTTTCATTTAACGGATTATATCTCTGTCAGAATTGGAGATATGCCAAAAAGACACAAAACTAATTTATCTATTTTTTGAGGGAGAACAATTTTCATGCCAATTTTCTTCTCGTGTCTCGAACCGCTTATGCATGAAGCTGTCATAAACAATAACATTGTAGGCAATTTGCTCCATCATAGAGCATAAAAGTGTTAATATCTTATTAATGGGTAGGGGTATGAAAAAATCTCAAACAACTAAAGATGCGTAAAATTTTATGGCGAACATTTTTCATTTGAATTATTGTTTTCTATCTCCATTGATTTTGTCGATAAACGCATCGGAGCACACCGACGCCTTGCGCAAGTGTTAACGCGCCACCCGCTTCGCTTTCACCCCCGATAACTCTTTCTCTATCAGAGTTAGGGAAAAAAGTTATAGAACAAAAAATGTGTGTCTTGACATGTTAAACATCTTTTGTTTAAGACTTTTTTCCCGTTCGATAACTCCTTCTGAGATATGATCACTTAAAAAATTAGATTGTTAATAGCAAATACAAGGCGGTTTTTTAGAGAGAGAGGCGCAGAGAAAAAAATAATTTACAAATTGACAAACTCCCCCCCTCCCCCCACCCGTAGTCGTTTAGCGCGGCGGTGAGTTTTTCAAGGATATCTCCGAAACTATTAGTATCCAAAGGAGCTCGGATTTTTTTTTCATAAAAACCTCTATATAGGCTACAAAATAGTGTTCATGGAAATTTCTCTACTTCCCATTTATTTAATTCCAAGATGATCTCTCTCTCATCCGAATATTTCCATCTTAGTTGGGCTTTAAGATATTTCGCAAGAACTAAAATCGCACTAAAATTCCGTTTTCCCACTCCACTATTCTCTAACAAATGTGAGAATTTTCTCTTCAATACCATTAAAATCATTTTGTGTAATCAAATTAAAAAAAAGAGTGAATCCACTTGCACCACTAATCCCTCCCATATGTCACTCCGACTTATTTTCAACTCAACTTACCAATGACGATAAATTCCTGGAGCGTGTCCTTCTGCTACAGCGTAAAACGGCATGATTTTCTTAAAATTAGTGTTTGATTCTCGGTACGAATATTGAAACTGGACAACTGCGCCGTTATGCACGGCCTTGGCCACTATCGTTGAATGCACGGACTGAAGTATACGCTTGCCGAGTGGCGAATGATAGCCGCAGTACGAGTTGCTACGCGAGTTCATTTCCATCGACGAGAAAGGAGGGAGCGATAGAATCCCGGGATTCCCACTCTGACGTTATTACAGTGTGACAATCATGATAAAATGTAACGCAGTTTCGTGCCCTGTCTAGTGGCAATATTTCGAACTTTATGAATTAAGGTGCCCTGTCAATGGACTGCGCTTTAGATTTAAATATGTTCAGTTTTTGAATTTCGCAACTAAATTGAGTGAGAAGATTTTGAAAAAATCTTGCTTTATGAGTATCATCCAATTTTAATTTTGGAAAATATTAATATTTTTTCCAAAATATTCTTTTCATAAATAAGTAATGCCACTTGCTTACAAAAAATGTATCATATTCTTGATTTTTTTACCTGCACGGAGAAATTTTTGGTAAAAATTACCCTTCCAGAAA
>NW_021680346.1:3653278-3759668 GCF_001412515.2 Diachasma alloeum
GGGGGGGGGGGGGGGGGGGGGGGGGGAGTTTGTAAATTTGTAAATTATTTTTTTCTTTGCGCCTCTCTCTCTAATGCAATGCGTGCAAGAGAGAGGCATATTCAGCCAGGCTACGCCCTCGACGTCATTAAATCTCAGTCCGAACCTGCGTGGTGCGTGGAAGAGATTTGTAGGTAAGGTTAGTATTTTTCACCATTCTGGAACAGTAATTTTTATACAGATATTCGTAAAAACTACCAAGATATGTAATAATTTTTATTCGCGCATACAGGCAATTTTTACTCAGATAAGAACAAATATTATCCGGAAATGTTCATTAAAATTTATCCACACTAAGGATATTTATTACTTCAAAAATAAACTGCTACAGAATTACCCTTCCATCCGCGTAATTTTTACCTCGATTTCACTATAATTTTTACCAAAAATTTATCTCCGTGTGTAATGGAAAGAAAATCAGATTCCAGCCTTTAATCATAAGGACAATTTAGATTTTCACATGCGACGCAAGGGTAAATCTTGATTCTTCAACATTTTTTCAAACCAATAAAAAAACATTCATTCAAATCGAATTTTCTGGACATTGGGGTTTTTAACACTCCGTTGGTCGCGCTATGAGCTATGGAATATCCTCTAAGAGGAATTTACTGAAGAGATGGATGATGCCTCAACCTGAACCTATAAAATAATGAATACAAATGATACTTACATTGAGGATGGTTGATATTTCGTGGATTTTCGTTGGAGTTACAATGACTCAGGTAAAATCACATGTTATAACGATCTCATATCCTTTTCAGAATTTCCTTTCGTGCTATGCATTCTTAGGAATTGAAGCTGTTCGAAAGTTGACGATTGAAATCTCAGAAATTGATCGAAATATCTTAGCTCTCTTATTATTTTGGTAGGTTTTGAAAAAAAAAACAAAGGGTTAATGTACACACAGGTCTTTTATTAACTACAATGGATTAGCATTATCGCCCGAGGATGCAAACTTTTCCAAAAATGTGTACAGATATATGAAAAGTAGAAACACACATATAAAGATAGATGAAGACTGTAAACGAGGGCTGAGTGGTTGTTTTACTGACATGTCATTGTTCACTCGATTATTTTTGAATAATTGCAATGAGCAAAATAATATACGCGTACATTTTTTTAAAACGAATGCTCATTTTAAAGTGTTGAGACTTAATGTTGTTTCCTATAACAATTAAGGATATGAATACTTTCAACAATTGCTGAAGGCACAATCTTTTAATGTATTTTTTTTTATTCGTGTCCTTAATTTTTTCAATTATTTAAACCACTGTATCAATACCAGCTTGCGGATCACTCCATTTACAGTCGAGAAGACATCCTGGAAGTTTACTTGCGTCCACCTGAACCCTGTACCAATTAAAGTGAAAGAAAAACATGTATTAGTTTATTTGATATTTTTATCTATAATAAAAAAAGAGATGGCCAAACACGTGTAATGCTTTATGCTTTTACGTTTTTTTTTCACTGATCTTCATCATCGCTTCCTGGCGATGAATGTGCTTGGATTTGTAAAAATATCGATAACTTTCAGCAGGAAATTTGTTCAAAATTTGGCAAATTAGCGACATTCTGTTACCCCTTAAGTAGTGAGGTAATGAAAGACAGTCGCTACCTCCACTACATATGCACGCTCACGCGGAGCGAAAGATAGTCGCTACCTCCACTACTTATACACGCTCACGCGGAGCGAAATACAGTCGCTACCTCCACTACTTACACACGCTCACGCGACGCGAGAGTTCTGAGAACTGGGAGTAAAACCATTACGTTAACATTTCCATACACATTTAAGTAACTTTTTTCTATATAATCAACTGATTTTTTTGTTATCAAGAAACTTTTGTATTGGAATATGGGTAGGAACTATTTGAAATAAGTTGAAAACATTTCATAGAAAACTTGGATCTTTTATTAAGAGGACTCCCTTTGGCTCCGGGTAAAAAAAATTTTTTTTCAGTTATCACTTTTTTCATACACTTTTGAGAGTTCTGAATAGCCCATCGCTTAAATAGTGGGAATCAATGTTCACCCGACTAAAAAAAGGCGAGTTTGGCGAAAGTCGATTTTCCCCCTGGAAAAACCAAAAATCTGACCCTTTGGCCCCCGGTGAAAAAAATTTTTTTTTTCAGTTTTCATTTTTCCACATACTTTTGAGAGTTCTGAATAGTCCGTCGCGTAAATAGCCGGAATCAACGTTCACCCGGTTAAAAAATTCGATTTTGGCGAAACTCGACTTTCCCCCTGGAAAAACCGAAAATCTGACCCTTTGGCTCCGGGTGAAAAAATTAGTTTTATACAAAAAGTTAAATATCTCTGGAACTATTCATCCGATATCGCCCAGCCACAATCCCAACCTTTGGTATTATAAGAGTTACAATCCTACCAAATTTCAACCTCCTATCTCAAGTTTTTCTCAAGTTATCGTGCGTACAAGGAATTTCGGGAAAAAATGAAAAATGGGATATATCTCGAAAACTTTGTATGAACGAGTACACATATTTTGATTGATCTAGATAGAAGATATCAAGACGAGTATTTTGAAAAAAAAATTGAAATCGGTTAAGTAGTTTTTCAGATATTGACCAAAACATTTTTATACAAAAAGTTGAATATCTCTGGAATTATTGCAGCAATCGGGCTAAAACTGTGGGCCGAAGTTGAGCTCAATAGTACCTATTATGGGTCAAAATTTCAGATTTATATGAATGAATTTTCCCGTATTAATGTTATATTTTCTAAAAAGTGATCACCCAAAAACCGAATCATTAGACGGACACACAGACATTTTCTAAAAACATCATTTCTTCCCGTTTCATAACATGCTACATCATTTCCAGGCAAAATTGGAGAATGCCAAAATCCGACGAATACAATGGTTCCATTCGGAAGCGAAAAAAAATTTTTCCATTCAGATTCAAAATTCAGGCAATATTAGAGAGTATCTCCGGTTAAGAATTATTTTTGGAGCTAAACAAATTTATTTGTATCTGTTCCACGCATTGGATGGTTTTCAGATTGTTTTTTTTTTTTATAAATGAAAAAATATTGATCCATGCGAAAAAGTGGCAACATTGTCGGTAGTTTTTTTTCACCAGGAGCTGGTACCACTGGCTCGAGGGAGCTCCAATCACAACGCTTCATCGGTCTCTCTTTCTCAAGAAACGTTTAAATTGACCGCGTTTCATTTTTCATTATTTTTTTCGCTATTATTAATAAACAATGCTCCTAGGCGACAATCTTTTTCACTTAAAAAATCATTGATCACATGTTCTAAATGTGTCTAAAGTTTCATGATTTTGGCTGCATTTTTTCCTTGGGTTTTGCGGTTTTTGCTTCCGAAGGGAAGCATTGTTTTATTTCCATAAGATCACGGGTTAAATGACCACTTTTTCCAAAATTCGTAATAAATTAACCATGCTCCCCAACAGTCTGAAACTTTGACACGCCTTTTTCATCATTTAAAAAATACGTAAAAAAAATAAAAAATGGCTGCTTTTTTTCCAACCCTCCCAGCTTATCCGATTATCCTTAATGATTCTGATGAAGAATAACTTGTCCTTACAATTATCGTTTTCATTGTCAAAATACTTTAGACATTAGTTAGATATCTAAGTATCTCTCCGTACGAACCACGCAACAGATTTCGGAATTTGGCACTTACGTTGTTGGATCCCTGGCTCCTGTGGTAGATGTCAACACGCGCATACCTTGTGAGCGAAGCGGATGAATCATAACACCGGTAGTGACATGAGATGAAACAAATAAAATATTCAGATTTACTATGGAGAAATTTCAGCGAACGAATGAAAATCGAATTCATGCGTTGAAACAAACGACATATTCAAGATTAAAAATGTTAATGCAAAACCACAGACTGAAAAATTTATTAATTTTTACTCGACTGACAGGGTTATCTTTTTCATGGTGATAGGAAATTCAATTCACCAACTCAAGTTGATTATTCAGAAATAAAATGGACTATATGGACTGAATGTAGGCGTTAGAATGAGTTTATACGGGGCTTAAAGTTTTAAATATCACGTTGCCTTCTATTTCTTTTTAGTTTTCCAGTAGATGAATTCTGTAGCGAAGTGGTAAACTCGGATAAGTGCAAAAATTCAACTTTTTCAGGAGAGTTCAAAAATTTGACCACGTTTGAGAGAACTTGCGATTCACGGAATAGAACATTTTTCAGAAAAATTGCACTTATCCTAGTTTACCACTGCACTGCAGAATTACCAATTTGAAAGGAAATCACATGAAAACCCGTGTACGAGAAGAAATTTCTTTATGTCATTAGGCCCGATAAACCGCGATTCAAACCTCGCTTCGCTCGCGGTTTTCGGGCCCAACGACATAGAATATTGTATGTCACACGGCGATAAAAGCATTATAATCACATTCGCCAGATGATACTTTTATCGCCTGATGACATAATATACTATTATTTAATTTTGTCCAAGGGAATGCAACTTATTTTTCTTAATTATCAGGAATGTTGGTTTCCCGTGTTTGCAAATCAGGCCAAACGGAATTTTCCTCGAATATGAAAAAAACTCGATTTTCGGAAAATGAAAAAACGAAAAAAGGTGAATGAATATTCTAGTCAATCCTTTTAAAAATTATAAAAACGATAAGAATTCATTGGAATTAATTCATCACTTCGAATTATTTCTCCCACCTCCCCCCTGGCACTTCGCTGGATACTTCAAAACCGCAATTTTCATAATAAATTTCGACAATTAATAAAGAAATGGAATGAATAATCCAATCAATACGTTGAACATCGAAGGATCAACGTTTTCATCGTCAAACAAAAAACAAAGAAAACGACGGATTCAAGTTAATTTCGATTATGGGGCAGTTTTCAATGAATATTTCTAAATCTAAGAAATAGTAAAATTTTTGTTATGTCTTTTTCGTAGCCCTTAATTCGCTCTACAAAAAAGATCATTACGAAAATGTTGTTATCTCCCATAGATTCTGGGAATTTCACTACTGAAATCCCTGTTAGAATGAACGAAATATTGAAAGATAATAAGAACTCTCTTAGACGAACGAACTAAATAAAAGTTTTCAATAAACGAAATGAAATAAAAATTGAATGGATCTCGTGGTAATCAAACGATCGACTCAAATTCTAACGAACAAAAAGAAGAATAAAATATGAAAAAAATATGAGAAAACTGAACGATTCCTAAAATTTTTCGGAGAACATGATTGCGATTTCAAGAAAAAGATTACTTTCCGTGGGATTGTTAGGGTTTTCCAAGGAACATTCGCATCTCTTTCCACGACAAGCGTTTGAGCCAAAGCGTAATTTTTATCCGCCTTGCGCGTCTTCCCCTGTTTACGCGAGCCCAAGGTCAATAGAAAAACTACAGAATGGCCTAAAGTAAATATTGACTGCGAATAACTCGTGAAATTCATCCTCCTGAAGGTACTTTCTCCGCGTAAACTCACAAATACCATTCCTTCGGATGAAATTACCTTTCAATTCAATGAAATTTTTGGAATAAGAGTGAATTTTCATCTTTTGCCTCGCAACCTTGTTTGTAAATGAATAATTAAAATTGTTGAAACTTTCGGAAACCTAATTTTTTTAGGCATAAAATCGATTTCTGGTAAAATTCTGAATATGAATAAATTTGTTACGATTCCGAACAAGTGATTTTTATGGTGGAAAATTGATCGTTTATATATTATTTATCGAAAATGCTAGTAATTTTCAAAAATTGCAATTTTTTAATCATTTCATCAATCATTCTGTAAAATTAAACATACGAATTTTTTTTCAGTTTAAAAATGTTTTCTAACAGTTCAATACCGAGATTCAAATTCAGACGTGCAGTTTAAATCGTAAAATCATAGTAAACTGTCGGGAAACTTGAGGTCAAATGTAAGTCAAAAGTAGAAACGCATTTCAATGGGAAAAAAAACAGCCATAATATATTTGGATATCCGTAACATGAAAAAAAGTCGGCAAATCAAGGATAAAAAGTTCTCTTCACCTAAAAATTCCCGGAATAAGTATTCCGCCACACCACTACGTGAGTTGTCACGTAATTCCTAGAATTTTTTTTTCTGTTCGAATAAATTCGTTGCTCCCCAGCGTTCCCCTTTCCCTCTTGCGCGGTTAACCACTATCAAACATCACTTTTAACAGATATTTTATGAAAAATATTGCGCACATACCCTCTTGAGGAAGAGCCACCGCCATTCTGAGCGACCCAGTCTGCAGCAGCCTCCTGACTTGGGAAGCTCTTGTGGTGATTGTGAGAATACCCATTGACCTGAGCCTTTGCATCATCCCTGGAACACACGAAAACGGCAACATTGATTAAATCAATCTAGTTTCCTCAGCGAAAACAAAGAACTATAGAATTGAATTCAAGAATAAATGAAAAAATCTATTTTACCAGTTGTCAAACACCAGGATTACGTCCATTGGCAACAGCGTAGTGCTTCTGGGGCATCTTGATGGCTTTCTTTGTTAGATTTCTGACACAAAACACGCGAGACGTACTGACGCAATGATGGCTGAAGACGACGTGCTGGGTGCTGGGTCCGGCCGGCGCGAGCTCTTAGCAACAACATTGCGCGCGCATGTGTATCATTCCATAGGCGGTCCTCGTGTGAATTGCAGATCCAGCATTTTTCCAAAAATTAACTATTCTTAAAATAGGTAAATTGACGGGAATATTTTTTTTTTAATTTTGTTGAAGGAGAAAATAAAATTTATCGATAATTGTGCAGTTAAACGGTAATTAGCGAATAGGGGTGAGGGTTCGCGTTATAGACGAGGCAGTGAGTGGGGATGAGAGCTAAGAGTGGGAGAAAGAATAGAGGGGGAAATTCTCGCGGAAAGGAGAAGAGTTGTCATGAAATTTTACTGTTGGCCTATAGCTCTGTCCTACGGCTTGAAACGTTGAGTTAACACCCGTCGGTAGGCGCGCTCTTTTTAGTATCTCACTCGCACTATAGAGACGTCCTATATAGATTGACTATTCTTGCGCGAGGGAAATGCTCATAGCGCGCCTACTGACGGGTTAAGGGGAGACGGACCCTCTTTTTCTATATCAAATTCTAGAGTTATGTTTCCTCCTACAATTTAATTTAATTTTGATCTATGAAACAACTTTATCGACGCCATCATTGCATTCTTGAGTCAATGAAGTAGTATCATAAATAAAAAATAATAATTGCATACAGGCACAAGAGTTCTATTTCCCCTCAAAAACAAATTAAATAAATTATAGAAATCATTGTCTTCAATGATGAATTGTTGGAATGGATTATAGACCTTATCAACATTAGAATTATGACGTTTGCTTCCGAATGGAAGAACTGTAATCGTCCAATTTTCACATTCTCTAATTTTGATTGGAAATGATGTAGAATGGTCTGAAACGTAAAAATACGATGTTTGGCGACCATGTCTGCATGTAATCACGTCCACCGCCACCTCCGCGGTGGTCAGTTATTAGAAAATTGAGTAATTAAATGGCTAAAGTAATTCCAAAAAATCTGAAATTTCGTCAGAATTTAGGTCTTAATGAGGACTACCTTTGCAAAACTTTAGTCTGATAGTTTTTGAGAAAAAGCCATTCGTTTTTAAATCAATTTCCGCAAATATCTTCAAAAGTAGGGAACCGATTTCGATTTTTTGTTTTTCAAATATTAGTTGCGATGCCGTCTATCTGAATCAATCAAAACATAGACACCCGTTCATACAAAATTTTGGAAATATTCCTGTTTTTCCGTTTTTTCATAATAAATTTTTAGAATCACTCTAGCTTGTGCAGAAATCGAAATATCAACTTGAAATTTGGAGAGGAGCTCTCCTGATAATGATAGTTTCTATTGAAGATGAGTTGAATCGCATGACTAGTGTCGGAGACCTTTTGACAGAACCTCGGTTAAACTCTGACTAAACCCTGAATAAGCTCTGATTAAATCCCGGCTATGCACGAATTTGAGTCTTCAGAGGGTCTGAATGTAGAATGGTTTGCCAAAATGAAATAATACGCAAAATTTTGATGGAAAATTTGAATGGGTGAGTGTACTATGACATCAAAAAATAGAAGACAATAGTAAAATAAGAATTTAAAAAGAAACCATTCGTAAGCTCATTGCTAATTTATTAGTAACAATAACTATACACATTTACAAAAAAAAGTCATTTTCCGCTTTCTTTCAATCATCAGGGAATAGTTTCATATGTTCCTCCAGCAGCCTAAAGAAGAACAATAACGGGGATGCGGAAAATTTTGGGAGGAAAAAAAAGTGGAAAAGAGCAATATGACGCCTGTCGAAAAAATCATCAAAATTCATTGTTCCTGAATAATTTTTATCATAAAATAATCCGTCATTTTCTAATTAAATATGTGAATAAAAATGTATAACAAGTGATTTTCTTCTGGGCCGCGACTTTGCTCGTTTTATGTCGACATAAAATCATAAATTTCAACCAATCCTAGTTGAATATTCCGAGTCCAGAACGATCATTGGTTGAAATTTCCAATTTTATGTCGACATAAAACGAGCAAAATCGCTCCCCTGAAGCCATTTCCGCATTCAAACCCCAGACATGAAAATACGCATGCGCACAGCGAGCGCGCAGTTCAGCAGCTGAACCCAGGGGAGGAAGGAAGTATTTGTTATTGAGGTGATAGCGCCGGTGTGAGACGGATCGTGTTCATTCATCTCCCGCCAGTTCCCGCAGGTAAAGATAATAAAATCGAAGATTTGTGCCACATTTAGGCGTAATTGACTGCAAACAATATTCGAGAATGTAAGTACATACATGTTAATCCCTTGTCGAGTCAATTTTCGTCGCACATGAGTTAATTACATCAGATGATTTCGCTCGGGTATCAGCGAGCCCTCTGATCAACTCGTTGGTGTTTATATCTAGCCCTCGAGTCATTCAAAGTTGCATTCTTTTCACATTCGTTGATCTGCAACAAGAACTTGAAAGATTCGAACATTTCTGCAACGATTGATTTTGACTGCAATTCCTTGCAAAATCCAAAGAGAAATTTCATCCATTTTTCTTTCCCTTTTTTGGTTTTTTCAACCATTTTTTTGCAATCCTTTGTCTTGCGAATGTGGGAGAGGTAACAGTGGGGGTGGTAAATAATGGAAGCAATCCGCTGAACATTTTTCTTGTGACAACACTTCATCAAAAATTATTAACATCATAATTGCCATAATTTAATTTTTTTTAGAGAAATTAATTTTTCAGAGAAAATTAGCAAATTGATTTTCTTCCATTTTCCATTATTTCAGTAATTTTTGCTTAGGATTATTTGTTCTTGGAAGGGAAGGGGGAGGAAAGGGAGATGAAAACACTTTGTTGACCTACTTTTATTTTCATCTGCTCACAAGCTCGAGAAGTGTGAACATCCTTTTCGTTTGTTGCAGTTTCCTGGAATGATTATTTTTTAATTAAATTGTTCATTCATTCATCGCTTATTTCATCCATTAATTGCAAGTGGAATAACGACATTAAGGTGATCAAATGAATTGAGATTAAGAATAATAGAGTGAATGACAGTGTTTATTTTTCTTCTCTCTTCCCATTTTTTTGCGATCCTTTGTCTTGATAATGTAGGGGAGGGAACAAGTGGTAGGGGCGGTAACTAATGAAACAAACTGCTGAACATTTTAATAGTGGAAACACAACATGTTGAATACATTATTAGAAAATCTTTATATAGTTCTGGATAATTGAAAATTATCTATACGAATTTTTGTTTCATTAGAGAAAATTTGATCATTAATTTTCCATTATTTCAGTCATTTTTTTGTAGTATTATTTTTTTGTTGGCGAGGGAGGGGGAGAAACGGGGATAAAAACACTCCATTGATGTACTTTTATTTTCATATTTTCTTTTGTTGCAGTTTCTTTGAGTGATTATTTTTTTCATTAAATTGTTCATTCGTTACTTGTTGATTTCAACTATTGATTCCAAGTGGAATAACTACATTGAATTGATAAAATGAATTGAGATTATGAGAAATAAAATCATTTCCAATGTTTTATTCTATTGTTCCATCAAAAGGGTTAATTTTTCATTGGTTCTAATGATAGCTTTCTTCTGAGGAAAATGGAGAGTTCTGTGGAAGGGACCGTAATCGGTGAGTGTGATTGAATTAAATTTCCCCTTCCTAACGATCCAGAGCTTTTACTGGGCTCAATAAATCATAGTTATAATTTTCGTTCGTTCTTTTGGTGCAGATGAGTCATTTGCGTTTGTAAACAGACGTGATGAAGGCAGACTGGGAATTTACGATGATAAAAAAGGTGAGTTTCTTGAATGTCAACAACCCATTGAATTGTAAGAGAATTCAAATGATTCTTTTTTGTTTATGAAGAGCAATTCCTCTCTTTGTAATGAGTCCAGATATCTAATCGATAAATTTATCCCTCAGTTTTGTATATTTTTTTGAGAGTTTAATCTAACTTCACTTGCCCCTCTCTCAAACCCAATTGATTAATTTGTCAACAACTCATTGAACTTGTTGAATAAATGCGAGATTTCTTATTCATGAAGTCTACAATTGTTCCCTTCATAATGAGTCTAGACAAATTCTAATTAATGAATTCATGTCTGAGTTTTCAAAAATTATTTGTAAATTTAATTTAATTTGACTCTTCTCTATTTTAAAACCAATTGATTCATGTCTTCATGATCTCATGAAGGTAATTAATCACTTCTTCTTTTTGTCTGGAGCAGATCAAACGGCCTGGTGTACTGGAGATGCATTGGACGATAAAGATGGAGATGATGATCAATGTGAGTGATTTTAATTAATAAATATTCAATCTAGAAGTCTTCTCCACCCCGTTCAACACGGAATCGTCTTGAATCAGGGGAAAACATCGAAAAACAGTTCATATCAGAAACTTCGTAGCTATATAAGAAGCCTCTCGATGTTTACGCCTTGTTTTCTTTAATTTATTTCCTAAATAAATTCAGTCCTCGATTTTGATGTTAAATTTTCATGTAATTGTAAATTTGATGAACATTTTTTCATTGATTTATCTGCTATAGGGGAGACATCCTTCCTCATAAATGTCGACAGGCTGGACAGCGATTCCGAAGATGATAGTGGTGAGTAATTTGTTTAATTATCTAGAAGATTTTTTTAGAGTTTCTCCGTTGGTTTCATAGATGCAAGTGCACCCATAGGATTAACTTAATTGAATTAAATAAAACTATTTATTTCAAATTATTCTATTCACCTCAAAATATTATACATATGTTTATCGCAAATTAATAAGCTTGCATATTTACTTCAATGAAACTGTTTTAATCACAATAATTCATTCATGCCAAATAAATCTTCTGTTAAAATCAAATAAACAATTCATCTGATCCAAATAAAGGAAAATACTACATGTTAATAAATTCATTATGTTCGTCGTATAAATAATTATTTATGTAATTACGAATTATGAGAGTAAACCCATTTATTTCATTTAAATAAAGTATATTCAATTCAAACAGATAATTTCTTTGGCTGTACAAATTCGGTTTCATTAATGTCATTCTTTTTCATTGGATTTAATTTATATTTTGTTCACACAGAGGAGCAACTCATGTATCTGGATGAGGAAGTCCTTGAGGAAGATCCTGAGGACAAAAAGGGTAAGTGACATTTTTCTTGATATTTTGTTAATTTTCTCAATTAATGATTCTAATGAAAACTATTCATTGATTTATCTGGCACAGGAGAGCCAATCACACTGAGAACTAATTACTTCAAGATTGCTTGTGATTTAAACAAGTATTTGTATAAGTACAAAATCAAATTCGAGGGAGATCGCCCTGACAATATCACAGAGCTAATCAAAGCCCATTCTCACGTCATTGGACCTTACATCGAAGAGCGATGCAGCCTGTACTGTACGAAGAAACCTGTAAGTTATATTTCACGAGAATTAAATGTCCGTTTACTTACCTAAAAGAGTATAAATTTTAAACAGAATATTTTGAGTATATTAAAAAATTAAAAACTTAGTTTGAAAATGTTGGATGTTTTTTGTTTTGGTCAATTGATTTTTCTACAATTGAGATTTTCTGATGAAGTTTTAAACCTTTTTTAAACCTTTCTTATTTGAAGGTATTTTAGAAAAAAAAATTCTCAGGAATAGTTTAGAGCCACTTTGTTGTTAACTTATTCCTGATGGATGTGTCATTAAAAAAAGGCAATAGATTTTTATTTCGCTATATTCTCACTCTGTTGACATTCTTTCAATACAAATTCTTTGCATTAATTTTTCAAGTTTTCTTTATAAAAATGCATTTACAATTTCAATTTTATCTATACGTGATGTCTTCTTTGTTTTTCCGGAAATTTTCTAATTATAATTGTTTAGAGTAGTCCATTTCACGAAGATTCCTTTGCAAATATCTCTAAAACTAGTAGCTGTGGTTCAAAACGTCAGATCTTTTTGCTTGATTAATTGGAAGCTTTGTAATCGATCAAATTTAAGTTTTGGAGTTTTTGTGTTGTTTACCCAATATGATCTAAAACATCCGAAAATGCAATTTTCATCACTGTCCGCAAAACGACACTTCGTGTGTACAGACATTTGCTAATGAAGTTTTCGAATGATTTTTCTTTGGAAATATTGAGGAAGGAAATCCCTGAAAGTAGTTAGGATTAATTTCTTTTATTTTTTCGTTCTGAATTTTCCGATGACTATTGTATAAAAATTTGGAATTAATGTTCTGAATTCCATACGTTAACCAATTTTCTCATCCACAACTTTAACCTCATTTACTCTTGTAATAACATCTTTAATGCTAATTATTTCGCCTCTCGTTGCAGCCACTGGAACTCCCCCTGACTGATGCAGAGAATCATATATACCTGGAGTTTGTCAATGAGTTGGAGCCCCAGGAGACTCGTCACCTGAGGATGTACGAGATTCTGATGAAGAGATCTCTCGAAGAATTGAACTTCAGAATGATTGGCAAGTGCTACTACGATCTCAATTCACCAGTAAGTATCAAGGAATTTTGACATTCTCATTACTCACAATGAATGCTTGATAAGATTATTCATTCACACTCTATTATTTTATTTTCTGTCAATCAGAGGAGAATCAAGAATCACACGTTGGAGGTGTGCCCTGGGTATATGACTGCAATTAGCAAGTTCGATGAGAATGTTCTCATCGGTGTGGACGTTACACACAAAGTCCTCTCCCGTATGTCTGTCCTGGATTTGCTGGAAAGAGCCATTGAGGATCATGGACCTGATTACAAGGTAATTTTGAATGAATCAAATGGACAGTGGCATTTTTTAAATAAATGAATATGGTAATGGTTGCTAATAAATTAATAATTTGCTTTCGAATGGCTTCTTTTTTTAAGGCCCGGGTGTACTATCTTTCGAATGTTATCTGGATTTTTTTTTATCTTTCGTAATCCAAAATTGTCAATTGAGTGGTACATCATGTAGAAATTCCCAAAAATTATGATAGAATGATAAAAAGAAACAGAAATAATTCTGAGCTTCTTCAAAACGCGTTTTTAATTGAGATTCAGAATGAGTTGAAAAAAGTGGAAATTACAAATATCTGATTCGCCGTGGCAAATTATCTATTAGCTGCCATTTTCCATGGTGGATAACAAAATACGAAAACTCCTCATGAGAAGTGACAGCTAGGTATCTCAATTTTCAAAACAGTGGTATGTAGTCATCTGCCATTTTTATGTGATAAAAGTGTGATTAAAAAATTCTCCAAAATATTACAACTTTTTTCAAAAAGCCTTTTCCGTAATAAATGTCTCTGGGCAATGTGGAAAAAGATTTACCAAATCAGTCTTCCCCCTGCATGATATTGGGTAACGGGCCGCCATTTGTCACCGTAAATCAGATACATTTTTCAATTTCTTGTTATTCAACTTATTCTGAATATAAATTAAAAATGCTCTTTGAAAAAATTACGAATTTTTTCTACTTTTTTTTTATTATTCATTCATAATCTTTCAAAACTTCTGCATGATGCAGGACTTAATTGACCATTTCAGATGACGAAAGATGAAAAAAAAACATCGAGATAACGTTCGAAAGATAGTTATTTCACTATTCTCTTCTTCCATTTTTTTCATGTTATAGTACTCTCATCAATTGAAATGTCATCAAAATTTCCCGTATTATTTCGTTCTATCAAATAATTCTACATTCAGACCCTCTCAAGACTCGAATTCGTTTTCAGTCCGGATTTAATCAAGGTTCAATCATGGTTTAATCAGTGTATAGCCGAGTTTTAATCAGCGTTTATTCAGGATTCAGCCAGAGTTTAACTCAGGTCTGTCAAAAGTTAGTCGAGACCATAGTTTGACCAATTTTGAGAAAAAAAAATGAAGAAAAAGGCCACATACATACGTGCGTACAGACATCATCTAAAAATCGCCTATTCTCACTTTTTAGGCAATATTTAGTTACCCTACCACAAAAAATTGGAAATTTAAATTTACGCCATTGCAAAGCTTCCATTTAGAAGCAAAACTGCAGGAATTAGTTATTTTATTTCACTTCAATGTGAAATTATCTCGATAATAAGCTTTTGGAGAGGATGATGTATTGTCTATAGCTGAATAAAATTGCAATTTCTTTCTCAATTGACTCATTTTTCGAGTAGAAAATTTTTGGCTGAAATTTTCTATAGACTTTTTAAAAATTATTATTAAGTGACAATTGCACTGGAATTTCAAGGAAACATCTTTAAAAACTCAAAATTTAATGAAAAATCAAAGGAAACTGTAAATTTTTGTTTCATTATTTCTTGAAAATTAATTGAAATCAGGAAAATTCTGTTAAATATATTCTTGAATTTTGAATTAATTCAAGAATTCAACATAATTTGTAACTGAATATTCATGTGTTGGTTGAAAAATCGTTTCGTTTCGTTTGAAAGAATTACTTATTAATTAATTCATTCATTTATACATTCATTCACCTATTCATTCAAGAATTCATAAATTCACTGATTTGCGTTAATTTATTCCATAATATTCCAATTTTTCATCTATTTTGTTTATAACTGTTGATATATTATAGTTCTAAATGATAGTTCTGAATAGTAAATCTAATTATTGCGATAATTACGATTGCAATAATATTACAAATTTTTCTTTCATTGTTTCATACAGGACGCATTCAGAACTGAAGTGATAGGCCTGTCAGTTTGGACACTGTATGACAACAAAATGTACCGTATCGAGGGAGTCACCTTTTCCCACAGTCCACTCTCACAACTACCAGAAGCTGCTCAACGAGGGAACATGACGTACAAAGAGTTCTTCAGGGAGAAATGGGGGGTCGAGATTCAGAACAGCTCGCAGCCCATGCTGATTGCGGATGATACACCACGGTCAGGTCGTGGGAGAATTGAGAAGTGTTTTCTTATTCCTGAAGTGTGTGCAGTTGCAGGTACATCAAATGCCGTATTCTGCATTAGAAGATTAGTTACATTTCTGTTTGGAATTCATTCCAATTTTCAATTTCTTCACACTATATGTAAAACAAAAAGGAAGAAGTGATCAGCTCCACATCATGAAAGAAAAAACATGTGGGAAATTGCATTTTTCTTCATAGAGTATAACTATTTTTGCTAATAAATTAGCAATATGCTTCCGAACGGTCATTTTGCATATAATTTTCTCCTATTGTTTATCATTTATTGTGTTATATTATATGTTCAATCGAATTGTGTTTCTTTTCGATTAATCGTGTAATCTTAGATTTTTTGTGAAAATTATTTTTTTAAATCGAATGAAAAACTGATACTATCTATATTATCTTGAAACTTCGATGAAATGGTATTAGAAAAACATTCTTCATGCATAATTGAATGAATTGAAAACACGATATTTGCAGAACCCGTCGAAAAATTCACTTTCAGGAAAAGTTGAGAAAAATACAAAATTTTTGAAAATTATTCTACAAATAAAAACAACGATCAAGAATTTTTTTGAGTAATCCTTCAATGAATTCAGATAATTTTTTTAGTTATCGTGTGACAACCGATTTTTAAAAATACTAGAAAATCGTAAAAATTAGTATATGAATAAAATTTTAATTGATATTTATGGAGAAGGCTAAACAATATCTACATTTAAAAAAAATTAAATTCCGTCGATTCATTTTGAATCATAATCAATTGGTAGACCACAAACAATTCAAAACTTAAATTTGAACTATTATAAAGCTTCCATTCGGAAGCAAAAGCCAAAGATCCCTACAAGAGAAAAGAAAATCCCCTCGTCTTTCTTAAAAAATTAGTCAAATGATTAACTTCAATTACAGGATTAATTTCATCACTGAAGAATGAAACAGACGTGAGATCTTGGATCGCAGCGCAAAGAGTAGTAACGCCTGAAACACGTATTGAGAGATTAGAAGATGTCAATCACCGCTTGCTTAGTAACCCTGTACTCCAGAGGGAGTTTGAAATATGGAATATGCTGATGGATTCAAAGCTCTTCGAGGTGTCAGGAAGGATTCTCACACCTCAGAAATTGATCTTCGGGGGCGGTTGTCAGGCAGATGTCGACAGTGAAGGAAACTGGTTGCTGGCGTACAATGAGAAGAGTTTTTTCCATGCAAAAGAACTTCGTAATTGGGTCGTGGTGACACCATCACAATACAGAGTCGAAACTCAGGTGAGTGAAATAATCTTTCGAATATTGTTCTCTTCAATCTCATCCTTTGTCAAAATCGCAGGGGCCTTTATTTATCGTGCTGATGAGTTTAATACTTTTGTTTTAATGCAAAAAAAAAAGAAAACATTAAGATCCGAAAAAAATCATATTTCACCGATTCATGATGTAGTTCAATATTACTACTTTTTCAAATTTTTCACCTCAGCTAATGTTGAGGAAGCAATTTGGAAAACTCAAAAAATAGAAAATTTTCAAAAAAGCTCATTTAGCTATGTTTGTGTACAGATTATATATAGGTGAGTCAATCGGTTGAGAATTGCGTCATGAAGAAACTTTGAAAGATTTTATCCCTCTAAAGTTCTTTCTGATCATTAAAAAAATCAAAACGGAATGTTTTTCTATTTTTTAACATTAAAACTGAACTAGTAAACTTATCAGCATGAAAGATGAAGGCGTTAGCGATTTCGAAATTTCAGTGTGGTCTCCTCTTAAGATTATCAAATCCTTTTTCTGTTATTCCATAAATAATTCAAATAGAGTCTTTATCGTTTCTTCTGTTCAACTAATATTTTTGTTTTATTTGAATAATTATTGATTATGATGGAATCAATGATGAATCATTAAATTATTAATATTAAGAGAAGTTGCACCTTAAAATAATTAAGGCTCAGGTATCTTCATTGAAACTTGAAACATACCAAAATCATTGATAATATCGAATTGTCCACTTTAACTAAAATTTCACTATTAATCGCAGAAAAATATTAAATGCAATGAATATTGTGATATTATTATTAATATTAATATGAATCTCTATTTCTCTCCGTCATAATAATGATGTTGTTTTCTCCAAATACATCGCATAATCTTCTCCCCCAGGAATTCGTGGCAAAAGTGATGAAAAACACTCGTAATTTCCACTTATCCAAGCCTCGGTGGGTGGAATTGACGGAGATAACACTCGAGGGCTACGGTTCAACGCTCGACAGAGCATTTTTTGAATTTGAGCCAAAAGCTGTCATGGTGATAACTCCAGGACGTCACCCCGACATCTACCCGGCAATAATAAAGAAATGTTATGAGGAGAATTCAGTGCCCTGTCAAGTAATCACCGATGGATGTTTCACTTCAGACGAGCAGGATGATTTTGCCATCAAAGTGGCCATTCAACTCAACTGCAAAATGGGAGGCACACCCTGGACCATTCACATGCCTCTGAAGAGACTGATGATTGTTGGGGTGGATGTGTGTCAGGATAAGAATGATAAAAACGTTAATTATAGTGAGTATTTGCATTTTCTTCTCTTGATTTTTTTGTCTCATTCATTTCATCAGTTACAAATCAGTTACGGATGTTAATGTTATAAATTGATGATTTGAATAATTGAAAATTGGTACCATTGAAGGAAGGTACGACTAATTTATTCGGATTAATTTATTCTAATTCAAATCTTTACTCATGGGATGATTTATGGAATTGATGATTTTCAGTAAAAATTTTGAAAAATCTCTTGTTTGGTAGAGAAATTATCTGCAGAAATATCTTCACTGTTCTGATATGTTTTATGACGAGAATAATTGAAGAATTTCCAAAATGGCACATATACATTTATCTATTTTTTTTTATTGGTTTATAATATAGAACCCATAACAGAGTGATTTACACTGTCGATAGGGGGTCGTACATTTTCTTTTTACACTGTTTTTTAAAAATACTTTTCGCCTTTTATATGCGGAGCTTATATTTTGTGAAAAAATTGTTTATTGCTGTGAGAGTTTCGGCGTCGATTACCACCATGAACTGGAAAGTCCAATACGGAAAAAAAAACTTCAATTATCTCAGTTTGGCTGTTAGTTCTAGTCTCTGCGGAGACTAACGGATTGCCATAGTATGTGGTCAATGTCCTGGGATTCTGCCCCGCAGTTGCAGCTCGCATCTGAGATCAGTGACATTCTCTTGAGTGAGGCGTTCAGGTGATAATGGTTCGCTCTTATTCTGTTTATTCTAACGATGAGTTCTTTTGATAATTTATTTCCCTGGTACCAGGGTCGAAATGATTCTCTGTAGTATTTGTCGAAATATTGCACGCTTTTCCCTTTTCTATTTCTGATTTCTTCGGTTTGTTTTTCTATCTTTGTTACTCATATTACATTTTTCTTCTGCTTTAAAAATACATTTTAGGTCTGTATATGGAGTACGGTATAGCGGGTTCCCATCGCTGTTTGCGTTCTTTGCCAACATATCCGCTCTCTCATTCCCTTCAAACCCTGCGTGAGCAGGCATTCAGGAAAAAATTATTTTACCATGATCTCTTTCCTTATTATGGAATTCGGAAAATTTCCTTTTTATTTCAAGGATGTGATAATTTGTTTTTGCGGTTGATTTGTTTTCAATTTTATTGATCATATATTCATTGGCGTTACATTAATCTATTCTCTATTGAGTTTATTATCCGAGTTTGCCAAACTAATATTCTTGAACTTCCAATATTTTTAATGATTTTCTTAAAGGTTTGAGTCTGAAAGAAAGGCCTTCACTCGAATGTGAAGCATTTATGTCACCATTCACCTTTTCCATTGAAATTTACTTATCAATTCGGTTCAATTTGATTGAAGACAAAATTATTCAAAAAGTTGCATGAAACTGATAGATTTTTCAATGAAAACCTTTGAAATTCCATATAGGTACATCAAGTAGTGTTGAGTATTGCAAGAATTTTCACTTGAAATTTCACTGAAAAAAATTAAATTATTTCTTATTGCAGGGTTTTATCTGTAAGAAAAAGGCGTTCACTCGAATATGAAGAATCAATGTCATCTTCTATTTCTGCAGAATATGTCAAGAAAATTCATAATCCAACTGTACTATAAACTTTCTATATAAATTTTGAATTAATTAACGTCATTTACCTTTTCCGAAAGAAATATCTCAATTGAATATTTTCATTCTCCTTTCCAGTTTCTCTCATTGCCACTCTGGACAGAGATCTCACCCACTACGTCACCCTGACAAGTGCCTACGAGACAGATGGACAGAAAACCTCGTGTCTAACATCGCATATCTTCAAAGCTCTCGACAAGTTTCGTGATGCCAACGACAACCGCCTCCCCTCGAGGATAATAATTTACCGAGGTAGTGTTCTCGAGAGAGAGGTTCGACTCATCACAGAGCACGAAGTTCGTCGCGTTCACGGTGCCCTCTCCAGGGTTTACGGTGACGAAAGGCGATTGAAACTCTCGTACATCCTCGTTTCCACGAATGCACACAGCAAACTCTTCCATGGGTCGAGGAATCCACCCTTGGGGACTGTAGTGGACAGTGTCATCACACAGCCTGGGCGGAGTGACTTCTACCTGGTATCCCATGTTGCTGAGGACGACACAGTGAGCCCCACTTATTACAATGTCGTTCATAATTCTGCTCGTCTCCCACTGGAGAAAATCGAAATCATCTCTTATAAATTAACACACATGTATTTTACGAATAGTCACACTATTCGAGTCCCTGCTCCTCTCCAGTATGCTCACAAGCTTGGAGCTCTTGTTGCTAATTCTCTTCACACTCCACCATACTCAGAAATCAAGAATCTTTACTTTGTTTGAAACGATTGGTGAAATTATTTGAATCGATGCAAAATATCTCCTTTATTTGGAGAAACAAAATGTTCATGAATCAATATCTTCTGTCATTATGAATTATAAATTCATAGAATAGGGCAGATAAATAGTAGTTACAGTACTACTAATGTTGTACTGTATTCAAACAAACTTTCCATCTTTATGGTGAAGGCTTTATGATACCCCGAGAGATTAACATACATGGATAAGTACTTTGTTTGAAACAATTGGTGAAATTGATTGAAGCGATGCAAAATATCTCGCTTATTTGAAGAGAAAAACCGTTCATGAATCAATGTCTTCTGTGATTATAAATGATAAATTCCTAGAATAGAACAGATTAGCAGTAGTAGTACTTTCATTTTCATTCAGGTATTTCTTCATTTTAGGTCGAGCATTTTTTACACAAATATTTATTCCACGCTCACTATTTCTTAAATATCCTCAACATTCTGAATTTTATAGCGCAAGTGCAATATTGGTAATTAAGAAGTGGCTGAGTCGAAATAGAATGTCGTAGTTTTATGTTGTGAGAAACGATATGATTCTAGTGGAGAGTAAAGTTGGAACAAAGAGTCGAAAGGAGTTCTTTGAAAGTGATTTTTCGTATTCTTTCAATTTTGTATTTTCAAAATTCTTGCAATTGATGATTTTTTATTCTTTATTTGTTGAATCTTCTCAGTTATGGGAGAGACTGGGAAAAATTATTTTTAGGAAGGGATCATTGATCCGAAGAGCTTCACCATTTCATTATTGGCTCAAATGTTCCTTTTTTACTTTTATTTTAATATTTTTTAGAGTAATATGTTGAGCTAGAGGAGTCATTTTTCTATCTGTTTCGTTTATCGTGGTTAATACTGTAAATAGTTATCTATTTTTCGTTTTAATGAAGCTTGAGTTCAGTATTTTACTAGTTTCATTTTTATTTGTTTTTGAGAACTTGAATACTGCGAGAAAAAAATTTCTCATTGAAATCCCGTGGCTTCATATAATACGACCAGTTGGAAAAACAGAAATTGTGGTAAAGACCATCGATATTTTTCATACTCCAATATGTTTTATCACTTAATATTAAAATTAACAATGCGAACTAATGTACGACGCAAATGATAATTACTCTACTCTCCTCTTCAGTAAAATGACTATTTCCGTCATAATCACTGTTGCACATTCTGTCAAATAAAAATTCAACATTTTGAAAAATGGTTGTGTTAATTTATCTTCACGGGACTAAAATTTAGAATTTCATTATCCAATCGTAATTTATAAGTTTACCATTTCGTAACCGAATAAAAACCAAAAACGACACTAAATTCTTCTAAATCTATTGTTTTCTTCAATTCTTAGATTTGATAAAATTAATAGTTAATTGGTTATTTTAGTACACGAACGTCTAATTTTATATACAGGGCAAATTAATTCCGCAAAAGTTGTTTATGCACCAAAAATAAAAAATTTGTTGCTTTACGAGAAGAGTGAGAATTCCGTGTTTGTCATATGTTGAGCTAAACGGACTCGTAATCATCTGTTTCGTTTATCGTGGATCGATCAATGACTACTCGATGGCGACTCAAGAGGGAGTTGACTTGTTTACTCGGCCGATAGTTGGTTCATCACTAGCTGATGGTCAGTGGGTGGTACACAATTATGAATTATAAAAGAACAGATTCACGTCAAATCTGTAGGCCATAAAAATTGATGCTAGGGATTTTCATGTCAATTTTTTTCTGACAAGTTGGCAATTGGACAAAAATTTTGAAAAAAAATTTAAAAGTATTGATAATTGAGGGAGTTATAATTCTGTGAAAATTTCAAGTTTTTTTCAATGATTTTTTTTTGTTCCAAATTGGCCCCAATATCTTAGCGGAGTTTCACACTATCAAATCGCCCTTATTACACGGAAAAATTATGCTTAAAATATTTAAAATATATTCTCGATTCTTTCAGAAAGATTTTTCGGGCTTTTTCATGAATGCTGTAATTTGTTTATTAATCGGGCTGTATTAATTTATTAAAAAAGGAGTCGAATTTCCAAAAATTAACTCGCAATTACTATCGCACACATTTTTTCAAATATTTTGCAAAAAAAAACCTCTGTAGCTAAAAAATTGCAGGCCGTGGACTGATTTTAACATTTCAAGCGTCTGCGGAGCAAACGAACAATAAACAATTAATTTTTTTCACTAATTTTTCGTTTTTAGACATATATTATCGATGTTTAATGTATGAGATATCTTATTCCAATCGCCCGCCACTTTAAAAACTCATAGTAGTCTCTCCTTAATACCTAAAACTCCGTTAGATTGATGTAATCTTATGAAAAAAAAATTGAAATTTCATGGAAAATCGAGTAATAATTTACAGGAAAGTGCCATTTCAATTCAGGGTGAAAGTCGATATAAAAAATCAAGTTTTTAGTTGAGTTCATAATTCTTTGGTAGTAGCATGACGAACTTCTGACAACTCAGTTGAATTTTCAAATCTCACGTGAATTTTTCTGATTTTTCTGAATTTTTACGTAACAATTGCAATAAAATTTACATTTTCCATGGATTTTTTTATTGCATTTTCAGCCTTTTAAAGGAATGTTAGATGAAATACTTGAGTTCCCAATAACGAGAGTTTCTGAAATTCAAGTGAAAACGTCATTTGATAAAAATTTCCGAAATTTGATAGGGCAATTTCAACTAAAGATTTATAAAAGTGCGTACGTTTTTATGTTTCGGAATATTCCAATTATAATATTTTAAAACCCTCATAGTATTTTTCGACTGCGACAGGTTCGGCAATAATCATCCCGGAAAGGTTCCACTGATGCTAAAGAACAATGGTCATGCAGGGGGAAATGATTATAAATAGACCAAGGAAATAAATGTCACAAGGTTTAATTGACAATGATTCATCGATATGATTTCAGTATATATTTCATATTGGTCTACTCTATTTCTTCCAACATGGAATATCAATACTTTGATAATAGCAGCAAGACCAATTAATATTCCACGTCATTTAATCCTCGAAAATTAATCCTGAACAAATTAGTCGGAGTCAAAAAATCCTTTAAAAAATGATCTTAACCAATTTGGTGGTCGTCAAAAAATCCCGAAAAAAAAATCCTATACAAATAATCCCAGTGCAAAAAACTTAGTAACAAAATTTGACGCAAAAAAATCGGAAAAAATGGGGAAAACAATGCGACGTAAAATACTCAACAAATTACAATCATTTATTTTTGAAACGTAAACATGCAGACATGGTACTGCAATCAAAACGTGAAAAATGTTGCAAGCCCTCAAATCTCAAAACAAACATGCACTCATGAAATATTAAAATAATTGTTCGAATCGTATCGTCAAACTTGATTAACAAAAAAACAAACATGAAAAATCAATGACGTCATCGAAAAAATTGTGTTCAGACAACTTAAATTGTTGAAAGAAACACTTGCACAATTCAGTAATTAATATTATAAGCGATTCTCTTGAGATACTTTAAGATATTGTTTCTGTCATAACTTTTAACAACATTCAGTAGTTTAACATTAAATTTTCTACACAGCGTCACCCAAATACGTTCGGTATTTACACACAAATTAGACATGAATTTATTTCCTGGAAAAATTAAAATGAGAGAAAAAAGAACAATCGTCACTTACAAGAAACAATTGCCACAATTGAAATTGTATTCTAGAATACAACTTCCATCAATTAAAAGCGGAAATTAAAAATATTTAACACAGAGTTATCAGAATTTTTGGAAATTGATCGCAATATAATCGTTAAACAATCTCAGGATCAAATCATCCAGGATCATTTTGTTCAGGATTATATTGCATCAGGATTAATTTGAGTAGGATCATTTTGCAGGATTAAATTTTCGCGGATCATTTTTACCAGGATTATATGACGTGATACTGTCAATTAATGTGGCCTATCCATACTCCGTACGCTTTTCTCTGTAAGGAATTCTGGGAATGCCTTAGGCGATCCAGAGACCATCGAGAACGTAGGATTAAGCGTGGGTCAGACAAAGACCCAGAGCGTTTATCGTATATAATTTTTGACAAGCAGAATTTCGTATTAGCTATCTTTTGGTGATCGTTTCACGTTTCGAATATATTGACGGGTAGGTATGATTTTTTTCGGGTAATATTTTTGTGATATGTGTTAGGAGTTTGAGTAAGTTAGCTATCGGGGACCTAGAGATTTTCGTTGTTTGGGCCAAAATATTATCGAGCTACGCGATTATTGACAGGATTTCTC
This sequence comes from Diachasma alloeum, assembly GCF_001412515.2. Taxonomy (NCBI): domain Eukaryota; kingdom Metazoa; phylum Arthropoda; class Insecta; order Hymenoptera; family Braconidae; genus Diachasma; species Diachasma alloeum. The sequence goes on from NW_021680346.1 coordinate 3,677,889, forward strand.
CCTTACGGGATGTCCTAGTGGCCAAGCCGAACTAAGGATTTAGCCAATCGCGACCATTGGACGTCGGTATGGAACTCATCTGAAACGAACAAAACTCATTCCAATTATTGCGGCTCTTACATCATTCATCACATTATTATTTGTCGAAATTCCATTGGTTAGCCCCTTCAGTACGGGGTCCATACACTTGTCTCACAGGCCGGGGTCTCTAAAATATAGAGACCCTTACCCCGCTACAGAAAAATTGCATTGTTTTTTTCAATTTATTGAATGTATTAATCCTTCAGGATTATTTACAGCGATAGTTACTAGATTTATACATAAAAAAATTGAAATTTTATCTTAAATTATCTTAAAATCTGATAATAATTTCCATAAAAGTGCCACTTTAATTCAGGGTGAAAGTTGGCCTGAAATCCCAAGTTTTTAGTTGACTTCAAGGGAGCTCATTAATATTCGTAAAAAACAAGACGAATATCTCAAAACTCAGTTAAATTTTCAATTCTGACCTGAATTTTTTTAAATTTCTATGTAATAATTCTCATAAAATTTACAGGTTTCATTGACTTTCTGATTGTATTTTTAGCCTTTTAAAGGAATGCTAGATGGAATACTTGAGTCCCCAATCACAAGAACGGGGAATTCATTACAAAGTGACCAAGGAAATGGATGTTACAGCTTTTATAGACAATTATTCATCGACATGATTTGATTCTATATTTCACAATGGTCTACTCTCTTTATTTCAAGATTGAATATATCTAGAAATTTGATAACAGCAACAAGGCTGATGTCGCAAATCCATGCTCCATACGCTTTTCTTGTACTGTAAGAGGTCGCAATATAGATCCGCTGTTTTACTGTTGTTCGAATCACTAGTACCCCTCTTGACAGTTGTCGAAGGAAAACTCCTTTATGGAATCACCTGCGCCCCAGCCATATATGTCAATGATGCCACCCTTATAACAAAATCCTACCCATCCAGCTGTCAAGTTTCTGAATGCTTGTGGCGCAATTTCGACGATATTATTTTCATCAAGCCTCAAAGATGCATCAACTCGAAGACCAGCAAATGTGTCACTTGCCAAAACTTGTATTTTGTTGTCTCTCAGGTTGAGCATCTCCAAATGTAGACCCGAAAATGCTCTCGGTTCAATATGGTTTATATAATTGGACGTCAATCGGAGGATCCGTAGTTTAAGGCAGTCTTCGAAAATGTGAGAGGGGATGTTACTTAAGCGGTTACCGCTGAGGTTCACTTCTGTCAGGTTTGGAAGATTATGAAAGACTCCAGGAATCAAATGCTCCCATTGGTTGTTCCACAGATCCAAATGATTAAGGTTTGTTCCAAAAATGACGTTCGGTTCTAATAAAAAATACCAAAGATGCGGGAATAGCCTGGAGTAAAAAAGCGATTCGAAATTTATGTTTTTCAATGCATTTTACAAAAATTCGTGATTACATTTGAAGACAACCGAAATTAATTTTAGTCTATGATTTATAGATTTAAAATTTTTATATTTACAGTTCTGAAAGTTTTTATTTTTGATTATTTACCTCTGCATATTTTACAATATTTATACAGAATTCATGATTAATTGTGAAAGTAACCTTCATAAGATATGAAAATTTCTGATTAATTACTATGAATAGATATCCATACGCCTCTATCATTCGATCATCTGACTATCATAGTTGCAATTGGCGATCGCAACGGAGATGTGGGAGCCATCAAGTGATCTCTCCACTAACTACTCTTGGCGGGCAACCAATGAGATCATTGGATTCTATTTAATCTCATTTGTTGAGCTCCATCATTGGCTCCCTCCGAGGGATCTCATTGGTTGCCCCCCAAGAGTAGTTAGTTTAGAGACCACTTGGTGGCTCCCACATCTACGTTGCGATCGCGAATTGGTAATAATTGGTTGCAATAGGAGACTTTCCCTATAATCTCTGACTTTATATTTTTGAGATTGCTGCTGAATGATTCCAACTCGACAGTCGGTATTGCGGAAGTCTGTATTGGGTCACTTGCGTTGACTGCATTTGATAACATGTTTTTTCGCGCCCTGTACTTTCGAACTCGTTCATTACCACTTCTTGGCGCCTTTTTTGGTGGTTTATTGCCACGCTGTCTTTAATATACCTTATTAATTTCTGCCTTTTTCTTTTTTGATCTGATTTTGGATCTATTATATTCAATCACAGTGTTCCTTTGATTACATAGGATTGAAAACGAACAAAATACGATGTCCACATGACAAATAATTACACTTGCACAGGTGACTCCACTAGTCCATGAGTCTTTTTAAAATGTTGATGAATCAAAGTGTTTTTTGACTGAATAAACACAGAAAATGGAAACTTTTAAATGTCCACATGGAAATTAGCTGCATTGATACCGCTAACTTCACAAGTTTAAATAGTATATTTCGATACAAGCGCGACGGGGTGGCAACGAGTGTGAAGTTCTGCCAATCACACGAGTTAAAGCACCCCGTCGCACGTGTATCCGAACTATATTTTTCATCACGCTGTGACGAAAAGTGAACTTTTCGGCACGCTCCGCGTGCCTAAAGGCCAATTTCCACTACATTGTGATGAAAAATATTGTTCGTAACTCGTGAAAAAATGTTTTTTAGCTCGTGGGATTATATCACTACTATTTCATCACAATGTGACGGAAATTGGACTTTTAGGCACGCGGAGCGTGCCGAAAAGTTCACTTTTCGTCACACCGTGATGAAAAACTAAATAAATACGTTAGCTCCAATAGTTCGTATTACGAAAACTGAAAAGTAGACACACAAAGTGTTGCCGACTCGGGTTTATGAGATGTCACCAGCGCTATGCCGAAAAAGACACAATTGGTGGCCGAAAGTCACCAGATTAAAAAAAAATCATAAGTATGAACATTTTTTATTATTTCTCAAACACTCAACGAAATGAACAAGTGTAGACAGACCTAAGAATTATGATAAAAATGTTTTTGATCCAGTCACTCAACCAAAAAAATTATTAGAATCAATACGTCTCAAGTATATCTCGAGCACATGAAGATAAAATTTATAGGAGGCATGCTAAATAATCTGTGAGAGAACTGTTTTCCTGGAAGCATATGAACTCGTCGATGATGCATTATTTCCACGCGTTGGAGCCGATTACGAAATTGAGATGAAGAATTTGACTCTGGTCGCGTCAATCGATGTAAAATACAAATATTACAATGAATTAGCGAAGCAGACAAATTGATACAAGTGGTTGACTTTTTTCAGAGTGAAACGTCCAATGATAGAATAAATAGTAATTACTCCTCCCAATAGAGAACTTGCTTGAAGCTCAATTTTCCCTATTAACCTATTATATACAGACAGAAAAATCGGAACGTAAATTACGTTTTGTTAAGCATAATTTATCTTTAATACCAATATAATATCTGTTTGATTTTTTTCGCTAAGATAATAGGAATTTGTGCTCCAAAAGGGCGTATTTCACGGTCAAAATAAAACCGTAAATTACGCACAAACGAGGCGTCTTTTACGTTTCATTAAACATATTTGACGCTCAAGAAATTGTAAATTACGACCTTAATAGAAACGTATGTTACCATTTACTAATGCGCAATTTACCAACAACAACTTTGTAGTTCATGCTTTAGGATACTCAAGTACTTTAGCTATTTTTTTTCCACTGAAATGGTTTTCTACTTTTGTAGTCAAACATCAGCTTTCATTTGGGTCCCACTTGACCCTAAGTTCCCGGACATTTTACAATGATTGTATTATTTAAACTTTGCAGGTCTGAATTTGAATCTCGATATTGAACCATTAGAAAACATTTTTTTTAATGAAAAAAATTAGAAAGTTTACTTTTGGAAGAAAATTGATGAAATAATTAAAAAATGATCTTTTTGTGAATGCAAAATCGGAAGTATCTCGGAATCTTCGTATGAATGGATATACATATTTGGGTTGACCTAGATAGAAGACGAATATTTTGAAAAAAAAAATGAAATCGGTCAAGTAGTTTTCCGTACTGACCTTCCCTTTTCCCAGTCCGGGGATTGGTATTGACCCTTCCCCGAACTGACAAAAGTGAAATCAATTTTTTGTCGAGTTATCGCGTGTACAAGGAATTTAGCCAAAAAATTAAAAATCGGAAATATCTCGAAAACTTTGTATGAACGGGTATATATCTACATATGGGGCATTCCATGTCAATTCCACCCTGATTTTTTTCAATTTTTTTTAATCAATTCTTTAATTTTTTATCAATTTTTGAAGTAGATGAATGAAAGCCCCATTTTGAAAATCTGAAAAAATTCACAAAAATTTTATGCTACCAAAAAGTTGTTTCAAGCTATTTTTTAGGGTGGAAATAGAAATAGTACACCCGACGCTAACCCTATTTCTGTATGCGCTAGGAAAAAAATTACATTTTATTTGTGGAATTTACGTTAACGGAAGTGCTGAATCCGAATCCGACGTCGATTTTTACAAGCTGTGGTCAGATCTATTTATCTATAATATTTTCATTGTTTAATCGATCATATCATGGAAACGGTTGCAGACAGAGAAAAAAAATCAAACGAAAGATGTTTGTTATAGAAAAATACACATTTTTTATTATATAACTTTTTCTCCTAACTGCGATAGATAAAGAATTATTATGGATGGGAGGGAAGTGGGCAGCACGGTAACACTTGCGCGGATGTTGGGGCGCTCCGATGCGTTTATTGGCAAATTCGATCGAGATAGAGGAGAATGGTTCAAACGAAAAATGTTCATCATTGAATTTGACATATTATTGATGATTTGCCATTTGATCCGTTAATTTTTTATGAATTTTCTAAGTTGATTGACGAAGGCCCCTACTGGAAAATTTGAAAAAAATTACAAAAATTTGATATTACCAACTAAGTATTTTACGGCATATTTTAGAGTGAATATAAAAATTAATCGTGTAATAGCTGCATTGATTCAAAAAAAAACTCATTATTGTCAGATTATAGTTTTTCTTGCAAATACTAGTTATTTCTATAAATTGAATTCCGATTTTGGTCATGATTTGTTCCTCAATTCTATATCATGAGATGAGGCTTCAGTTGAAATTTCAGTCCAAGATGAAAATTTTTGAACGAGTTATGATTTTTTTTAAATTTTGCTTTTTTTCGCTTGTAAAAAAAATTCCTATCGCCTTTGATTCCCACTGAACAAAATCGGTGTCAACGATTTTTTTCGACTCCCGGTTTCACGTGGAATCGCCCAGTAAGGAATTGAATATTTGATGAATATCGAGACAAGTCAATAATCAAGTCGAAGTAAGCCCTAAAATGTAGATTTCGGCGAATCTCCATGGAATTTTTTCTCCATCTTATGCGATTTTAATGATTAAGTGCTGAAGTTCAAATCTGTCCTTCAAGAAACTAAGATTGATAGGTCTATGGAAATAGATTTGCGGTACTCACTGTGCTCAATGACAAAAAATTTGTATATATGGAAAAATATATGAATTTTATCCTGCGGAATTCAATTCTCCTTTATCTTGATCGAGTTTGCCAATAAACGCATCGGAGCGCCCCAATATCCGCGCAAGTGTTAACGTGCTGCCCACTTCCCTCCCGTCCATGATAACTCTTTATCTACCGCAGTTAGGAGAAAAAGTTATATAATAAAAAATGTGTATTTTTACATAACAAACATCTTTTGTTTGAAATTTTTTTCTCTATCTGCAACCGTTTCCTTGATATGATCGATTAAACAATAAAAATGTTATAAATAAAAAGACCTGATTACAACTTGTAAAAATCGACGTCGGATTTGGATTCAGCACTTCCGGTAACGTAAATTGCATAGATAAAATGTAATTTTTTTCTAAAAAATAGCTGGATACAACTTTTTGGTAGCATAAAATTTTTGTGAATTTTTTCAGATTTTTAAAATGGGGCTCTCGTTAATCTACTTCAAAAATCGATAAAAAATTTAAGAGTTGATTTAAAAAATCTGAAAAAAAATCAGGGTGGATTTTTCATCGAGTAGAATTATGAAAAAAAAATGAAACGAATTTGAGATGGTCAAGGTTTAAACCGGTCGAATTGACATGGAATGCCCCATATATTTTGATTGATCTAGATAGAAACCGTCGAGACGAATATTTTGATAAAAGAAAAATTGAAATCGATGCAGCAGTTTGCGTGATATTGTGGAAAAACGAAATTTAAACAAGTTGTTATATCTCAGGAACTATTCGACCGATCGGGCTAAAACCGCGCGCCAAAGTTGATCTCAATCATAGCTACAATGAGCTGAAATTTTAGATTTTTATCTACAAATTTCATATGTGTGTGTTGAATTTTCTAAAAATTAATCACCAAAAACGCAAGTTGTCACATACATCTGCGTGGATGACCCTAAAAATATCATTTCTTCACGTTTCATACCATTCTAGACCATTTACAATCAAAATTAGAGAATAAGCCCGCTGGCTTGGCGCAGTGGGTAAGTTCATTGCCTCACATGTGAAAGGTTCCGAGTTCAAATCCCGGCCGAGTAGAATGGTGCGATCTAACCATTTAAAGTCTTGATCATCATCGCAGTATACCCTAACCGGGTCGAAGCGATGTAAAACAACGATAAGAAAAAAAATTAGAGAATCTAAAATTCAGCCAAATACAAAGCTTCCATTCGACAGCATAAAATAAGATCTCCGTGGTTAATTACGACTGAGTAAACGTAAAATAAGGAAAAAATCATTGTAATTTACGAATACGAAAAAGTAAATTACATTTGGCAAACCGTAAATTACGCTTAACGAAGCGTAATTTACATTCAAGTTATTCTGTGTGCAAACCTCTTTTCATTGATTGAAGTAAATCGGGCTATTCTTGCATAACTAATAATCTTCCCAGTTATCAGTGGCACTTAAGTGCCACTGACTGATCTTCCCAGTTATCAGTGGCACTTAAGTGCCACTGATAACTGGGAAGTGGTATGGCTGATAACCGGTGAAAGCGAACAGCTAATAGGAACCATCAAAATTTCTCACTCAGTCGGAACTGAAGCCGAGTGATCCGTAGTCAATTGCATATATAACAAATTCTCGCAATCACAAGTGGCAGTAGTTCATTGAAATTTCCTGAAGTCAGCACCCCAGAACATGGGAAAGTATCTACTCTTCACGATTTATATTACTATATCAACATTGTCAATCGATGTAAATGGAGATAACTACTGCAAGTTGGATGACTCCGGTAATTTCGAAATTTGTGGATCCTCCGACGTCATTCCATCCATCACTCAAGTGAGAGATGCCCCATATCTGAAATTGCTTATGAACGATTTTTCTACAATCGCTCCAGATGCGTTCCAAAACGTAGAAATTCTCAAGCTTCACGTGAGTTATCAGATTTCGAACAGCTGCATTCCAAAAAAGATTGAGTTGACAACGGAATCATTCAACGGTTTGCTTGGGGAATTTATCATCGAGATGGATTGCGTCAAATTTCCAGTGGAACCAAATCCCTTCAAGAATCTCAAATAACTCAGATCTTTGTGGCTAAGATGCGATGAAATTACGAGATTTACTCCAGAATTCTTCGCAGACTTTCCAAAACTTGAAGAACTGAGATTGATTGACGGCAACATAGCAACGATTTCTCCCGCTATATTATCCAATGTCAGCGACAAACTTGAAGAACTATCTGTGATAGACAGAATAACCGTCATCGAGCCAAAATCCTTTGCAAGACTTTATAATTTGATGGAACTTACGGTGAACGGAGGTCAGTTGTTCAATCTATCATCTGACATGTTTGACGGCCTCAGAGGTCTGACATATCTGGACTTGTCAGACAATGGGATCGAGGTATTCTCTGAGGATACTTTCAGTATACTGCCCCAATTGAGAATCCTCCGATTGCAGAACAACAGAATCAGTCAAATCAAAGCTGGAACCTTTTTCGGGGTGAAACTCCGTGACATTAACCTGGCGAACAACACATTGAAACATATATCGGGTGGAGTCTTCAATCGTTCCAGAAATCTGAAAAAGTTGAGTCTCCGCTCCAATCGCATAGAAATCGTCCACTCCAGAATGTTCTCAGGATGTCGTAAACTTAACAGTTTGTCTTTAGAGGATAATAACATATACCACATCGATCCACAGTCTTTTCGTAGGCTACGTCTCGATTCGTTGAATCTGGAGAATAATAACATAACTTTTTTGGATAATAACACTTTTAAAGGCCTCCATGTTTATGGTCTAGTAGATCTCAGAGGAAACAACATGACTGAAATCATGCCACGGGCCTTTGGGGACTTACTTGCTAAGTGGGTATTGTGTTGTTACCGTAATGCGAGCCAAGTTGAGGTGGAAAGCTGGAATAGAGCTGCTTCAGTTGAGCAGTTTGTCATCGATGATTGTACTGTACGAGTCTGATTGCTGTTTCAACCATGGCTTTTGTAACACAGAAATGTCTTTATAGTCAATTTGGGAATTACTTTTATTCCAATTTTCTGCAACTTTTTTACCGTCCATTTGTCATTATTTCCCTGTGCATGGCCATTGTTCCTTTGCAGTGTTCATCTTTTTTGTCAGAATGCATTTGTCCAGTAATTTTTCCTGGATGTAACATGGACCGCAAATATCCTCAATCAAGAGGGTAACAGTGTAAATATTCCGGTAAATATTATTACGAGCGAAAGTGTTATTTGGTCTTATTATTATTGGGGTTTTTCATCAAGTGTAGTCATATTAAATGGTAATGATATGGTTTTGTTGGAATTATTTTTTCAATCTCCGAAAATGTTCAAATAATTTTTTATTCGATTACTTTAGAATTTTATCTTTCGACGGGTTCTCGTTTTAAAATATAGTGTATTCCATGTGTATTATTTTTTACATTTAGGAAATTAATAGACTGTGGACTATCTTTAGCTCACCACATCTCCAGGTGTCAGGGAGCAAGGGGAATATCGCCCCCCACTACGTGTGTGACATCACGCACGGGAGATAGCCCCAGAGGGGAGGTATGTTTTAGGATATGGAGGTAGCTATAGCGTTCTAGCTCGAATAGTCGCGGTATCTCTGTCGTGAAACACGCCAGTGACGCGTAGAGAAATGGTAACCTCTACCGTTTTATTCTTGGTATCCACAGCCCCAAAGGTGGAGAGCTACGACTTCCGCAGTAAGTATATGGGAGTAGAAGGAAATCGACTGCAGAGCTGAAATATTAGGACTATGTTCTTTGAGTGATTACAAGTATCCTCTCGAAGGCGCAAAATGCTGAACCACGTAGATTGTTGAGGAGAAAATATGAAAAATATGTCATCAGCACAGAGTCTCATGCCACCACTTTTTCAAAAATCACAGAAAAATAATCGATAATGGAATACAAATTTGAACGCTTCACGAATAGAACCGTATATATTTCAAGAACATATCCCCACAATTTCATTTCATTGAAAATCCCAGTAAATTAAAGAATTCTTGTCTTTCTGCTACACAAAAATTTGAACAATCAGGGAACTTTTAGTGAAATTGACAATTTCATTATTATTTCGTTGAACGATGTTTATCGAAAACCGCGAGCGCTCAAGAACATTTGAAATGTCCTCCACTGAGAGTCAAAGTTTTTTTCTTTACGCTAATAACAATTTCAACCCATCAACTCAGCTTGATTCTCGCAATTTACAATTAACTGAAAAGGGAAAATATCCTTTTTTGCTCCTGAATGAAAGCATTGTATATGTGATTTCTTTTTTTTGGAAATGATTGACGGTTATCATGAAACTTCAAAACACGGAGAGAAATTCTTTAGAAAAATTCTAGTGCTAGTTGTAGAAAAAATCCCAATCCGCCGGCTATGAAAAATCCTGTCAAGATGAAATTGCTAGGAATTTGTGATTAAATTTCCAGGGATATCTGCAAAAATTTCATATAAGAACGGAAAAAATTAACGTGCTAATTAAAAAGTCGTTGAGTAGGAATTTTTTTACAAGGAAAAGTAAATTTAAAAATCAAAAAAAATATTATTCATCATTGATAATTTTCCCCACGAGTTCTAACTTTGATGAGTGTAAAAATCTTCATATAATTTTTTTAATTACTTGACATTTCTTTTTCTTCTTCTCTCCTTAAAAAAATCGAAAATGAAAAACTTCTGAAGGAATCTCTATTGTCTGAGTTTTAAAGAAAAACTAGAGGCTATCATGAAGGAATGTTATCGATACGACAATGTGCCATCTCAAGTCAGGAACATGCCGTCCTGTTGAAACACAATTCTAACACATAAGGCACATACGGGAGATTTTTTCAACGATTCCTGCTCTATCGCTTATGTTCAAAAACAATGGGTACAAAGACTAAAGAGCAAATATTGAAGATGACGCATGATTTGAGACAAAAGTTGGAATTATGTTATTCATGAGTTTGATATTTGCAGTGCATTCTTTTGATGACTTCATTATTCACAAAGACGCCTTTCAATTTTTTATTTTATCATTTCGATGGATACGGAACTTACGTCAATGAATTCCATTTATATTTAATTGTTCGTTGATTCTCAGTGAATAGAATCATCTTTGAAGTGCAAGGCTGTCAATTGCACTTTTGGAATTTGTTTATTCAACAATATTCACGAAATTCAAATTCTTTGTTCATTTATAGAAAATGAATGTATTTGTATGTATTTTATTGAAAAATCGGTAGAATTTCCTCTTTCTATACATTTTTTTTTTCTAATGAGACATATCAACCTGAGTTTTCCAATTTTTTTTGCTCAATTTTGCTATTCTTCTCATTTGATGAAAAATTGAACAAACAAATCTTGAAAATTTTAGCACGGGAAATTCTACAGAAAATATTCCAATAGAATGAGTTGTATAGAAAAATGGATTCTATTCATGTTTTTATAGGATATTGATAATTATTTTCTTTTCCCGTTAATGAGATTGTTAAACGATCCTCGAAAGCTCCGACTTCACCTCGAAGATCGCCCAGCAAGATAAACGATGCAAACTTTTCCTAATCGCTCTACAATTGTGCTACCTCTAACCGAAGGGTGAGCTCCACTGCAGTCCAGAATCATGCTGCCTAAGTAGAAGAAGGGACCCAAGGATGATAGCCTTCTGCATTTACTATTATTACTACGGGGCTACGCCCCCTGCTCGCTCCGCTCGCCAACCCCCATATGACCCCCATAATATTTATTGTGACCTTTGTGACCCTTAATATAACCTTTGCGACCTTTAATTTCATCCTTGTGATCCTTATTACTCTTATTTGGACCCTTAACCTGACCCTTGTGACCTTCGTGACCCTTATTCTGACCCTCATGACCCTTCATCTGACTCAAACAGAAAATCTATGAGTTGAATTTTTTTTAAATTATTCTTAGTGGCTCGTAATTAGAATTGATAAAATAAGTTTTTAAGGAAAAAAATAATGAATCTTCAATATCTTTGCCAATAATTGAGTTAGAGAGTTCCGGTTATGCTCATTTTTCATCTTTTGGACTATACTTTCCGATAAAGAAAAAAGAAAATAATTTTTTTCAATTTTTCAGACAATTTTTCATGTACAAAATTGACAGATTCGTTCATTTATTAAACTTATTTGAAACCTACTTTTCATCAGTCTACAGAATGGGTGACGTTTGTATGAAGTTTTGAATTATCAATGACGAAATTTCTTGAAATTTCAGTGGAACTAAAATGTCATAAAAATATCCATAATGTGTTCGTAACCGTAGGCTCCGTCTTTTATTTCCCCACAAATCTCTCCTTTGTCTGTGACAATTAGAATGTACATCACACTTATTTGAAAACTTCTTTTGAATAATCACGGAACGGGTGACGAATCATCCATTCTCGGTAACTTTTAATAGCCTCGGAGTCTCACCGATACTGTACTGAGCAGCTCTACAACAAAGTATCGATAGTGACAAACATCTATATAATGGGGATGATAAAAGTTCTGTAGTCAGTCAGAGCCGAGGCTGAGTAAATTGCAATTAGCTCTGCACACATACTTCTCAAACGCAGTATCAAGTGGTAGTCATCGATTTTCATCAGCCGCGGCAACACCATTTGAAATATGGATAGATTTTTACTCGTCTCGATTTGGATTGTTGCGTCAATATCTTCAATCAGCGCAGACGAGGGTCCACAGTGCACGCTGGATAATCTTGGTATCTTCGAAGTTTGCGTCGACTCCGAGGTGATAACATCCGTCAATCAAAAACAAGATTCTCAGAGTCTCTCATTAATTGTAGCCAATGTCTCCGCCATAGCTCCATATGCATTCCGAGAAGTGAAAATCCATAAGCTCAAGTTATGGGGCAATCTGAATTCGTGGAACTGCACGCCGAAGGTCATCAATGTAACGCCAGAATCATTTGAGGGCTTGTCTGACATCACTTCCCTCGAGCTGAAATGTTTGGAGTTTCCAGTGGAATTGAATCCTTTCAAACATCTCGAAGCACTTGAAGATCTCCGATTGACAGGAGTTGACTTCTCGAAACTGGGTGACGAATTTTTCGCTGACTTTCCAAATCTCAATGTATTAAAATTAATCGACTCAAAAATTACTATCATTACTCCCAAAACATTCTCAAAAATTCCTGAACAACTCAAGCAATTATGGATAATACGTGGGGTAAGCGCTATTGAACCGAAGTCTTTTGAGAGATTTCGTAATTTGAAAGGTCTGGGGCTGCATGAAGGTCAGTTAGCTAGTCTATCATCTGGAATTCTTCATGGTCTTCATCAGTTGGAACACCTGAATTTGCAGAAAAATGGTATCCAAGAGATAGCTGCAGATGCATTCAGTGGACTACCCAGTTTGAAAACTCTCTATTTGACTTCAAACCAGATAAAGGAACTAGAACCGTTTACCTTTGCTGGATTGAACGTCCATCATCTTGCTCTGTCGTACAACCAATTGGAGCATCTGACTACTGGAGTCTTTCAGAATCTTCGACATCTGAGTTATTTGGACCTCGATTTCAATCACATAACTAACATCGACTCCCAGAGTTTCGAAGACTGCCCTAAACTTGCGATGCTCAATTTGGATTCCAATATTATACAGCACATCGAGCCGAGAGCATTTTCGGGTCTAAATCTCCACACGCTCGATTTGACAGATAATAACATCAGTGTTTTGGGAAGCGACACGTTCGCTGGTCTCCGTGTTGGTGAGATATTGGATCTCCGTAATAACAACATCACGGAAATTAAGCCACAGGCATTCAGGAATTTGATAGCTCGATGGGTAGCACTTTGTTACATCAACGAGGCTGAGGTTGATAGAGATAGCTGGGGTGTGGGTAATTCAATTCAAATGCTGGCCATCGATCGTTGTGGTCATGTGTAGAATGATGAGGATTTTGTGTAAGGCATTTCATTCGGCAACCAGAGATGGGATTCTCCGCGCGGAACAGAACTTTTTGGCGCCGTAGTCTTGGTGCCAAACATATTGTCGCCCGTTTTTCTGGCCCCTATAGAATTTTTGGTACTTTATGTCATCAATAACAACACTTCAGTATCTTTGGAAGAATTTTTTTTTATATTTTACTGAAAAGAATTATTATTTCAAATGATCGATATTTCTGTTTTTCGTATTTTCTTATATAGTATACTTTCTATTAAAAAAAAATATTGCATTAATTTTTTCTTCCATCGAAATCATTTTTTTTCTTGACATTTATTCATCCCAACAAATAACAATATTTTAAATCATGAAACACTATCAATTTACAAATTTTTTGATCAATTTTTTCTATCGAATTTACGCTTCTTATTTCCTTATTCATTTAACGCAACAGATAACAATAATTTAAGTGACGGAATAATATTAATTTCCACGTTGTTACGTTATTAAAAATTTCACCAGTCACGGATCACTATCAATTTACAAATTTGGTGACGCTGGCCCATTTAAGGATAATCGGGCGAGCCCGGAGGGTTAGGAAAAAAGCAGCAAATTTTTTATTTTTTATTTTTTACGTATTCTTTAAATGATGGAAAAGGCGTGTGCAAAGTTTCAGACTGCTGGGGAACATGGTTAATTTATTATGAATTTTTGAAAAAGTGGTCATTTAACCCGCGATCTTATGGAAATTACAAAAAAAACTGCAAAACTCAAGGAAAAAAAGCAGCCAAAGTCATGCAACTTTAGACACATTTAGAACATGTGATCAATGATTTTTTGAGTGAAAAAGATTGTCGCCTAGGAGCATTGTTTATTAATAATAGCGAAAAAAGTACTGAAAAATGAAATTTCTGCGCACGCAGCCCAAACGAGCAGCAACGATCGTGAAGTACCGATCGGGTGGGGGTAGCGCGGTCAATTTAAACGTCTCTTGAGCGATGAAGCGTTGTGATTGGAGCTCCCTCGAGCCAGTGGTGTCAGCTCCTGGTGAAAAAAAAACTCCCGACGATGTTGCCACTTTTTCGCATGGATTAATATTTTTTCATTTACTTTAAAAAAAAAACAATCTGCAAACCATTCAATGCGTGGAAGATACAAATAAATTTGATTAGCTCCAAAAATAATTTTTAACCGGAGATACTCCCTAATATTGCCTGAATTTTGAATCCGAATGGGAAAAATTTTTTTGTTCAGCGATTGGTTTTCTGCAGGAAAACAATAGAAACCCCTCCGCCTCACCTCCTACATTTCCTCCTCACCCGATTATCCTTAAGATTTGGAAATTTCGTAAAATTCATTTTTTTTATTACCGTGTGCAGTTTTATTGATATAGTATATTTCCCACCAAGGGAGGGAAAATAACGAAGTCGTGCCCACGTGCAGAATTACCAACCGAGCCGAAGGCGAGGGTGGTAAACACGTGGCTAAAGGTTCTTTATTTTACCTCTCGTGGTGAGAACGTTATTTTTCGTCACGGCGTAGGCGGAAAGGTAGATAAAATAAAGTAACAATAAAAAAATTTAATGCGAAAGGTAACGGTCACGGGTCTTCTGTCAGATAGGCTCGAACCTCTGCTTATTTCTGTGTTCAATAATCCACAAACACCATATG
The DNA here is from genome assembly GCF_001412515.2 of Diachasma alloeum. Taxonomy (NCBI): domain Eukaryota; kingdom Metazoa; phylum Arthropoda; class Insecta; order Hymenoptera; family Braconidae; genus Diachasma; species Diachasma alloeum. The sequence goes on from NW_021680346.1 coordinate 3,692,931, forward strand.
ACTCACGCAATTATTATTTTTCGTCTACTATTAATCCACCGATTGTAACTAATCTGAAATATCCAGTTGTATTCGATCACGTAATGTGCGAAGAACTGCAAAGCATCACAGCTGAAAATCGCCGGCCGCAAACATATAAAGTCACAATGATCAAAATTTTGTATTCAGTAAGAACCGAGGCTGAGCGTTGTGTGGTTCATTGTGTATATACGAGGTTCAAAAGCAATACTAAAAGGTAGATGTTAATTTGAAGCAGCCCAGATAGAAGCCTCGCAACATGGACACGTTCCTACTGATCACAGTTATCATTGTTGCATCAATAACCTGCACTAATTGTTGGTTGTTGCGGGAGCGTATTGGAGATTTCATAATTTGGGGCGGACCCATCTTAACAGCCATCAAGCAAACGAGAGATAATGAGAAGTTTCAACTGTATGTAATGAATTTCGCCGCCATAGCCCCACGTGCGTTCCGAGGAGTGAACATCTCTCGACTCATCTTAACGACGTTTTCAAAATGGAGGAAGGCTGTACTCCGAAATTCATCGGTTTAAAACTAGAATCGTTCGAGGGCTTATCTAAGATCGTTTACCTCAAGCTGGTCTGTCTAGAGTTTCCAGTAAATCCGAATCCTTTCAGATGCTTCGAAGCACTCAAGTTTTTGCAGTTGGATAGAGTTGATTTTCCAGGACTAGGAAATGAATTTTTTGCCCCTTTTCAAAATCTCAAACAGTTTCATTTAATCGACTCCAACATTCCCACCATTTCTCCCGATGCGTTTTCAAAAATTGCTAAAGAACTTGAAGTATTGCGGATAGAAGGTGGGGTAAGCGCTATAAAACCAAAATCTTTTGAAAGATTGCACAATTTGAAAGTTCTACATTTGTCTAATGGTCAGATAGCTAATCTATCACATGAAATGTTTGATGGTTTCGATGAGTTAAGAATACTGTATTTGGGGTGGAATCATATCCAAGTGTTAGCGCCTGGAACATTCAGAGAACTACCCTCTTTGACGACTCTTTATTTGATGAAAAACAAGATAAAGAAACTTGAACCGGGCATCTTTTCCGGAATGAACCTCAGTTATCTTAATCTGAAAAGAAACAAATTGCAACATCTGACTACTGGAGTCTTTCATGAACTTTCAAACCTGAAAGTAGTGGACCTCAGTCACAACCACATACGTAACATCTCTTCCCAGATTTTCCAATACTGCCCTAAACTTCGGCTCCTCAAATTGGATTTCAATTATATAAAGCATATTCAGCCAAGAGCATTTTGGGGTCTACATCTGAAGGAGGAGCTCGACCTGAGAGGCAACAAAATAAGTGTTTTTGCAAATGACGCATTCGCTGGTCTTCGAGTTGATAGATTTTTGACTCTCGTTGATAACAACATCACCAAAATTGCACCACAAGCATTCAGAAACTTGACAGCTGGTCGCGTAGACCTTTGTTATGAGGATGGCTCCGCTGACATACGAGATTGGGGCGTGGATGTTTCTATAGAGAGCTTTATCATCATCAACGGTAATAAGTACTTCTGATGATTCAAACGGCAGTGACTACGGCAGGCAACCTACATCTCGACCCCCTAGTACAAGATAAGCGTACAGAGTATGGATTGGCCGCATCAGCCTGACAGATCAATCGATGGTGGCTGATTTCCTTGAAACAATGATGCGCCATCTTTTACACTACCATCTTGCCGTATTTCTCCGTAACCTTGTACTAAATCAGCGATGTCCAGTTATATTCGATTAATCGAAATTGAATGCAAAAAATAATTGTTAATTCTAATCGAGCGAAGCGAGATTAGAATCGCTGTTTACCGGGCCTTCTCACGAAAATTAGATTAACTTGAATGCCAAGGGTGAGTAAAAAAAATTAGTCTCCTGTTTTTCCAAGTCATTTTTCATTTTTCGAGTTAAAATTGCAAAAACCATATATTCATGTTATATGGCTTCCTCAATTATCCTGCTGTGAAAATGAACGGTGAAATATAGATGCCATGGAGAATATAGCCCACCTCCTGGTCTCCATTCTCCATGATAGATGCTTTAATTTTTTTTTCTCAAGAATTTTGGGTGAATTGTTCCATCTTAAGAACTATCAACATGCAAAAAAATAAATTCGTTGGCCTCGCAGATAATTGGCCGCTGAAATCTGATTTGCTAAGATAACTGGAAATTTGTAACTGGTACCTGAGCCTCCGCTACGCGAGCCACTGACCATTTGTCTGGCCAACCGCCATTAAAAAGTTAAAATTGATTTGCTAACCCTGTGAATCATACGTTAAAACCACTAAAGTCGTTTCGTTGATGCAATATTCCTGGATTCGCTGATTTTTGATTTACTGTTACAACTAAACATTTGTTGTTTGAATCTAAACATTTATTCATAAACTAGCGCACGGTCGCTTCGCGTCCGTCCCTAGATTAAATTATGTTACATTATTTTATTTTATTGTCTCCTAACTTCATCTTTCAGTATAAATTAATTAAAATTTTTTAATATCCTAGTGTTAAGATTCAGTGTAGATTAGAGGGAAAAGAGAAATGTAGAGAGAAAGATGATCATAAAAGAGCAAAAAAAAACAATTTTGGATCAATATTTTCTACGTGCTGCGGCAATGGGAGGGAACGGGCAAAATTCGAATGCAACTTTTTCGCCTTGGAACATTTTACATTCAGGACCAAAATCGTGGCAATGACACCGACAGTCAAAAGAATTTTTCGTCAACTTGGATATCAAAATTTGTGCCTCTCACCCATAAACATGCATTTTTGGAATATTTGCCATCTTTCAATTTCGCTGAAACCTCGTTCATTAGTTGATAGGGTACCTAGAAGCAGTTTAAGGCCGAAAACGAAATCTTGGCCGCGATACCGAGTGTGAAATGAATTTTTTTGTCAAATTAAACATCAAAATTTGGGCCTCTTACCCACAAACATCGATTTTTGGAATATTTGCCATGTTTCAATTTTGTTGAAACTTTTTTCATTGGGTGATAGGGTGCTCATCAATAGTTTACAGTTGAAAACAGAGTCGTGGCAACGATACCGGGAGTCGAACGAATTTTTTCGTCGACAGAAAAACTGACTTTCCGGTGACCGTGGAAAACATTAGATCGTCGGGTTTCCCTTCAACTCGGCGAAAATATCCACAAATTCTATCGAAATTATCGTATCATCTTAATGAGAAGGAATCAATGAAGTTACGGAAGAAGTCATCATCGGAAAAACGGAGAAATCGATTTTTGATGTCCGTGGACAACGTTAAAATTGCTTTTTTCTATTATCACTGCGAAAACACCCATAACTTCGATGTCTGCTATTGTATTTTGATGAAATTATAATCGTGTCATTTTGATTATTTCGATTGCAGCAAGTGAATGAAGTGCCGAAGAGATCATCATTGCATGAATCCGTGGAAAATGTTAAAATCGTCAATTTTCTCTCCAATACTACGAAAATACCTACAAATTCGATGCCTGCTATTACATTTCGATAAAAATGTCATGTCATTTTGGTTATGAGGAATGAATAAAGTGTCGGAAGAGGTCATCATCGAGAAAGCAAAAAAATCGATTTTTCGATGTCCCCGGAAAACTTCAAAATCGTCGATTTTTTCTTTAAAACTGCAAAAATACCCAAAAATTCAATTTTTTCCACTGCAGTTTGATAAAATGGATGTAAAAAATATCAAAGAATGCATATCAGAGATGGTAACTTTTATGCGATTATTATATAGAATTGAAGATTGAAGCATCCTATCTTCTAATAAGTTGAATCAGAAAATTCTGCCGCATGACCTCTCGAAGATGAGTTAGTTCATTATCAAATTATTGTTGAACCCTATTATTGTTTTATTTTATTTTCATTTATTCAATTATTGCACCTTACCGCTTTTCACATTTGGTACAAGGGGGGTGGCTTAAGTTTCACTAAAAGAAAAATGGTGTAAAAATAACACTATATAATTTTATAAATTTTGTAAACCAAGGAGATAGTAGACCTAAATATCTTATACATAATTAGTTATTGATCGGTATGCTGATAATAGTGGCATTGAACGCAATGAGAAACATGGAAGATATCTTTAAATATAGACTTATGCATTGTTTGCTCGGATTTTTATAGCTTTGACTAAAAAGAGAAAGAGTTTTTCAATTTTTTCTATGGAATTTGTTCTGAGGACGGAGTAAATTGAGTAGGAATCGATAAAAAAGTCTCTAAAACCATCGAATAATGGACACACAAATAAAAAATGCAACAAGTTATCTGGTTCTCCAAGGTGACAGTGCGGACAGATATTCGAGTCGTCCAATAGGATCTTCTGGCCCATCCAATAAAGCGATGTTCTCTCTGTTGAACACACCCTGATTTGGCTAATGAGGCTCAGCTTTTTCATGTTGGTGTTCAGATGGAGGTAGTGTGAGTCCATGATAAGGTGGTGATATATGTGACTATAACTGAATACTGAGGCGCGCCTCATGTCCACTTGCCATAGTTTCGTTTTGAGAGAAGAAACAATGGTGTCTCTGTACTGAGACAGGATGATTGGGTCTTGGGAATTAAAGATGTCTTCATAACCGAGGCTGCTCAATGACAATTTTAGCTTGGCGGCCCAGTTTGGACGGTTAGAATTCGGATTATTCCTGGCCTGAACAATCAGTCTCTCGTAACATCTCCTGGTCAGTCTGTCCTCTCTCATTTCTAATAACTTGATCAGCCAATTTAACCTCCTCTTCAGGATCTCCACTGCTAGAGGTGGTCTCTTCGTTTCAATCCTCACCATGTAGTGAGGTGTTGAGCGAGGCCAGCCTAGCATACGTTTAAAGAAGTTAGATTGTACTACCTCTACCCTGGCTATGGAACCATCCAAATCATCAGTCCAAACTTCGGATCCGTAAAGAAAAATTGCTGATATCGTGGATGAAAAAATTTTCTCTGCTGCCAATGTTGATTTCGGGTTAGCAGATAGAAGTGTTCTCCTAGCCAGGCCTGCTGCCTGGTTGGATTTGTTGATGCGTTCTTGAACTGCGTGTTTGAATTTACCAGAATAGTAGAATTCTATACCAAGGTAGGTGTAGGTTTTTACGTTTGTCAGTTGGGACCCATCATATTGGAGAGTTGGAGGGCTTTTACGTCTCGGACTCTTGTGAAAAATCATCGATTGTGTCTTGGAGGTGCTCACTGAGAGTCCGAAGAGAGTGCAGTACTCGTGGAGGATGTTCAACCTCCTTTGTGCATCGTTCGGCGTTGAACCCTATTATTGACCCTTCAATAACTATCTCATCTTCATTTACAAGGTCTCATTCTATCCCGTGTTTCGTTAACAATTGGTTCGCTCTTGTACTATTTCAAGGAAGATCTAAAATATACTTGAAATAATCATTTCAAGTCAAATAATCGCTAAAAAGATACTCATAAAAGTTGTGCATTTCATTTTGTCAAAACAATTGTTGTATTTTTTCATTGAATTATTATACTAATTATATTAAATATGTCCTTCCATAAAAAAAGTAAACGAATAATACAATTTTCTCTAAATCTGAAAAAAATTGTTTCACGAAATGGAAGAACATCCTTGATATGATATTTACGACGAGTAAGTATTGCGCGATAGCCTAGTGGTTAGCGCATTAGGGTCAGTATTCGTAAGGCCCTGAGTTCGATCCCCGGTTTCAGCAAATGGACATAATTTATGTTAATGAAATTGGATTTTTCGGTGATGAATGCATTCTGAGTTGCATCTACGGGGATAATTGACCATGAATTATAAAATGAAGAAAGCAAAATTAGCAATCACTTTCTCTCGGATTTATACTGATAATTACCAAGGCAACTAATTGGTTAATCTAACTAAACATGTTGCTTAAATGAGAAAATCAATTGTTAAAGTAGCAAATCGGCAAGATAGTTGCCGTAGCATAACCTTTCTGCTATTCTAACAAATCAGATCCGAGCAGAAGACATCCGCCGCGGTAACGTACACCTTGACTATCCGTATATGAACCTATAACATTTTCCAAGTTGACGCACGGCGTGCTATCTTAACGGAATTATTTTTCTACGTGCATGATTCACGGAATTTTTATTCTCTTTCGTCTATTGGTCTTCCAGCAATCGTGACTACACTGAAGTATCCAGCTGTATTCGACCACGTAATATGCGTGGAACTCCGCCTCTAGTAGCCTCGAAAAGTCTCGACGATAACTACAGAGTGTTACAGCTGAAAGCCGTCGGCCCCAAACATATATAAAATGACAATGATCAAAATTTTGTATTCAGTAAAAGCCGAGACTGAGCATTGTGTAGTTGATGGTATATATGGGCCATTCCGCCAAATAAAGTAGGTGAGTCCGACTTCAAAATTTTCGACAATTATTTTTTGGTTCTTCTCAATACTTATATCCTGTAAAGAAGATTTCTCGGCTAACAGAGGCCCCACGATTAAATTAGAGGCACTCCCTGTGATTAAACGTTTACACTCGAAATTCTCCGGTCTAACTACCTATTCCAAAATCTTATTCAACAATATCCTATAACATCACTAAATCTGGTACGCTATATAAACTGTCGTCTTCAGTGAAAATGTCGAAAAATGTTAAAAAAAAATCAAAACATAGTTTTTGATCGGAAATTTTCTGATTTTTCAAAAATGATGATCACTTCAATCCAGGGATGGTAATCTTGAATTGCATTTGCGATAAACTTATTTGGAAATTACTAAATATAGGTGTTGTATTTAATTACCTTCACAAAGACTTCATTACACCGAGAATTTTTAATTTTTCATTCGCGACTAGCAATTCTGATGAATAATAATAATCGATAGTAATCAGAATAAGAAATATATCACAATTTCATCAGGAATGGAACATGCACTTGAAAGTTCCATATGTAATTTGTAATCCCCATTTGAATTCCTTCAGTAACTGAGAAACGGTTTTACGAAGAATTCTCTTGTTAAAGGAAAAAGAAATTGCCGCGGATTATATATTTTATCTGAGATTTAGAATTTTCAATTTTTAATTAAACGAGAAATTTCTACATTTTTATAATTGCAAGATTCGATTTCGAAATTACAAATTATTCGAGTAATTCTCGGATGATATTTTTGAATTACTAATTAACTTCGGTAATCTTACAAATTCGTATCTAAAATCCAACGCAACCAACAGACCTGATGTTGATCATGCGCACGGAAAAAAATCCATTCTAATAAAGAGTTTTTAAAATCTAGGAACCCTTTTTCTTGACTTGCATCCTCTGTTCAATTATGAAAACTTGAGTATTGTGGAATTTCTTTCCAGAACATTTTTTCTAAAATCAATGGAAATGATTTTTTTTTACATTTACGAATTTTCCGCCTTAATTTAGAACTTGTCACTGAAAAGCTGATAGGACTGAACTCCCACCTTTCATGGAGCTGTATTTACTGTGCTAAACAAATATAAGCTCATCATTTTTTCCCAATCGATGAATTCATCTCTTCCATGACATTTCCATATGGAGAACACCATGAATAATATAAGCGCTTATGCGAAAATGGTTAGGCATATCACGTATGAAAAAATCGTATAGAAATTTTCTATACGGATTGCGTATAGAAATTCTATAGGATTTCCGTATATGATATTCGGATATTTCTATATGAATATTTTCTATACGAATTATTTCTATACATAAATTTTTACATAAATTTTTGTTTTCATACGAAAGATCTAAACGCTCCAGAGAAAAACGTAGAGAAATGTCGCAACTCCATACGAAATGTTTCTATACATGCGCCAGTGGGTCGTATAGTAAATAATTTGTATAAAAAATATCCGTATAGAAATATCCGAATATCATATACGAAAATCCTATAGAAATTCTATACTCAATCCGTATAGAAAATTTCTATACGATTTTTCCATACATGTATAGACCCCTTTTGATTTCACCAATTTCTTAACGAATACAGTTACCACACATGTACTTCCACCACAGATTATTTCGAGAATAATTGAAGGACGTAAATTTGAATTGGAATAGGGTGACCAGGCCAATTGCTGGACGGTTAAAGGAGATTCGAGTTTCGGGGTAGGATCTAAAATGAAAGAATCACCTAAATAGGGATATGATGGCTTCCATACCTTCAAGAATGTTTTAATTGGCAGAAAAAATAGTTTAAAGTAAAAATAAAAAAACAAAGAATAATTAAATTGAGAAATAGCTGAATGTAGCCGAAACCCCCAATTTCTGGACGACTGGGCCATATTTTTTTTTAGTTATCAAATGTTGATCAATGGAAGAAAATAATTTGATCACATGATTATACACAAGTGATATTATGGAGAGGTGAAATAATCAATACAGTTTTCATTTTAGAAACTAACCCCCGTCCAAAAATTGACCCGTTTACCCTAGGAAGAACGTGAATAATCTTGCTGTTGTTTCAATCATTTTCGTATAAAGAAAAGGTAAAGAAATAGTATATTTCGCGCCGAGTGTCACTGGGTTTTTTTACGAGTGTGTGTTTGGCAGGCCGAGCCGAAGGCGAAAAATAGAAGAACTTAGAAAATTTGAGTCGAGGGAATTCTATAGAAATTATCTCAATAGAATAAGTTGTATAGAGAAATCAAATTATTTTGACTTTTTCCATAGAATATTTTCTATTGAACATTTTAGTAGAATCGATCAAAAACTAACAGAAATCCAATATAATTGCCTCGCGAATTCGCTAGGTTTTTCTATTCAATGTTTTGGTGCGTGAGATATGATCCCTGCGACTTTTGACACTCACGAGCTAAAACGGAATAGTATATTTCGCGTCGAGTGTCACTGGGGTTTTCGACAAGTGTGATTGGCACGCCTCGGCTTCGTGTCAACCTCACACTCGTCGAAAACCCCTGTGACACTAGGCGCGAACGATATTTTTCCGTAGTGACTTTCACTCTTGCCAGTTCGGAGAAGTGTCAATACCAATCCCCGGACTGGGAAAAGTGAAGGTCAGTACGGAAAATGTATTCACCGTTCTGCTAAAAGATCGTAGCTATCAGTTCCTTTGTGACATGAATTTGGCAATGTCCAAAGGGCATAAGTCCAACTAGACATATGAAGGAAATAAGTCATTTTTTCAGCGTGACTGTGCTAATTTGTTCGATTTAAGAGAGAAGAGCTCAGAATATTCCGCGACGTTTAAGCTTTCGAAATTAATTATAAAAAATTGGAAATGAAAAACTTCCAGGTAATGTAACGCCTTCAGCTATTATTATCAGCTTCGTTTCCTTCATTTTTGCAATAAAGTTTAAAAAGAACTTTCTGGAATATTTTGGTGATAAAATTTTTTATTATTTCCTCAAACGCATCAAGCTCTACTAGCAATTTGTGAGACACGTGGCAAATATTGTATTGAACATTTTCGAAAACGAAAATATTTTATGTGAAAACCTTAGACATTACGGTTGACATTTCAACAAAATCGCAACATAATTCTACACAGAGAGAAATGTTCAGTAAAAATTACGGAACTCGAAGTTCGCTTAGCGATTACGGAATCGACTCAGAAAATTTAAGTGACGGTATCGTAATTCATCACAGGAGATTCAGATAAAAATTACAGAACGCTCCGGAAAAATTCCGTGACAGTTCCGTAAAATTTCCTACAACCACATTTCGCTGCGGAGTTACGGAAAAGATACGTAATTTTCATTGAATATTTCTCTCCGTGTAATAGAATCCTAGTAAAATTGCGCACCGCTAATTCCTCCCATTGAATTCTTTCTCATGTAATTATTTGAACTCCAAAATGCAGACTGAAATTTCTAAATATTAAAGGAAATTATTCAAACAATCAAGTAACTGAGAAAAATAGTATGGATTATCTATATAATCGGTAATCCATTGAAGTTGAAATTACTTCCTCATCCCAGTAATTCTATATGCAAAATATTCATCATTCAAATAATCGATAAATTTCGAAATCAAATTCTCCATTACCCATGTATTTCTAGATGGCATTTTCTTAGATTATTCTCATCACCGATAATTAGTGGGGGCGATTGAAAATTTCACTGAATATTTTGCCAACTTCCCATCTATGATAATGAAAATTCATGGATTTCCCAATCGATTCAGCAGAATTATAAATATCGAAGTATTAATGAGTTACTGATACCTAAACTGGATATTTCAATTGTAATTACCAATCATTTTTTGAGAATTACAGCAATTTCGAATTCAAGAATGCTAAACTCCTGAATTTCTCATCCCTCCTGAATCGAAATTTTACCGGGTCTCCCAATATAGTTTCAAGGTCCACTGATAGGTTTAGGACGTTGAAAATACGTTGTCCAGTGTACAGGCTCAAATGCACCGATTCAACCTACTTTAAACGTAAATACCGTCTCTTTTTTCCATTTTTTCCAGATTGTACATTGAAATTAGTTTGAAACTAAACGTATCCTCAACGTTCCTCCACCGTACATTCTTTCCTTCCTTCCTCCCCCTACCCTCTTCACACTACCAGTTCCATTCTAACATCGATTAATTAATTAAATCTTGCATAAATTAATCGGTGGAAGAATGGAAAAAATATAAATATTAGTAACTCGGTGAAACAAAAACGGGAAAAAAATAACAAAATGGATCGGTCGGATTGGTTCTCGAGATATCCCTGCTTGTAGTTCTGCCGTGTTCCCTTTCGGTCACCCATCCTTTTTCTGGTTTTACTCGCTACTGCTCCAGTTCAGTGATCGCAGGATATCCCGGTATACTTCTGAGCTGTACGGTTGCTTGTGGCGAGTTGTATTTTTTTCAAAAAATTTTTTTTGAATTAGAGTCCATATAGGTCTAAGGAGTCTAAGGGTCGGACCCTTCATATAAAAGTCAGTGAGTGTAAAGATCCGATAAGTGTAAGATTTAGTTGAGTCTGAAGGATTACGCGAATCTAAGGGTCAAAAGAGTACGAAGGGTCAGTTCAGTAAGAGTCAGATAAGTAAAAGGCTCAGTTGAGTTTAAGGATCAGTTGTGTTCAAGTGTCAGTTGAGTTTAAGGGTAAATTAAGTTTAAGGGTCAAATGAATCTAAGGGTCAGATGAGTATAAGAATCAGATGAGTATGAGGGCCAGACGGGTTATCAATAAGCGTAAAACCTTCAGCATAGGGCCAGATGGATGGATCAGCCGAGTTCGAAGAATCATACGAATCTTAGGGTAAAAAGGGTACGAAGGGTCAGTTGAGTATGGGTCAGATAAGTAGAGTCTCAGTTAAGTTCAAAGGTTAGATGCGTCTCAGTGATAGTTGAGTTTAAGGGTCAGATGGGCCTAAAGATTAGTTGAGTCCGAAGGATCATGCGAATTTGAGGGTCTGTTGAGTAAGAATCAGATACGCAAAAGCTTCAGTTTAATTTAAAGGCCAATTGCGTCCAAGTGTCAGTTGAGTTTAAGAGTCAGATGGGTCTAAGAGTTATTTGAGTCCAAAGGATCAGGCGAATCTGAGAGTCAGTTGAGTCTAAGAGTCAAACAATTACAAAGTGTTAGGCGGATTTAAGGGTCAGTTGAGTGTGAAGGATCCCGCGAATCTACGAGTCAGTTGAGCCTAAAGGTCAAAAGAGTACGAAGGATCAGGCGAATCGAAAGGTCAGATGAATAAAAGGCTGAGTTGAGTTTAAGGGTCAGTTCAATCTAAAAGTCAAATGACCTTTGGCTCACCTGACACTCAGAATCGATCCCTTATCTTCGTTTTAGACTCATCTGACGCTCAGGCCCAATAGGGCCTTCGCACTGATCTGACCCATACACTCAACTGACGCTTACACAAAACTGGCCCTTAAATTCAACTGACAGTTGAACTCAACTGAGGTTTTTAATTCTCTGACCCTTACAAAACAGACCCTTGGATTCGCCTGACCCTTCGTACTCTTTTGACCCTTAGACTCAACTCACCTTTAAACTCAACTGACATTCAATCTCAAGTGAGGCGTCTGAAAATTCGGCGGAGAACTTGAACATCAAAGAAATGTAGGTTCAAAACGTTGAAACTACGTCGGGAAACCCGGTAAAATTTTGACACGGGCTGTTTTGTTCCCCATTTCAACTTCATGCTAAAAATCGAAAAATAAAACTTCAAACGTTGATTTGAGCCTGTTCTCCAGTTTTTTCTCTACAGCTGATCGGAAATTCAGAAAATTTCGGATTAAAATCATTTTTAAAAAGATGGCCGGGTGTGAACTTCAGAAAAGAAAAAAAAACGAAGAAACAAAAAATGGATAATTCAAAAATCAATTTTTTGTGGTTTAAGGATTTATTTATATTTTTACTTGATATTGAAAAACAAGATAGAAATATTCGATGGACTATTAAGAAGGCGTAGTAATCATTTCGATCCAATTTTGAATTTATTCTTTTTTCGATCAATCTTTTAGCTGTACGGCACATGAGCAGGCATTTTTTAAAGATGTTTTTGATTGAAAATTTTCTGAATTTTATGAAAAAATATCAGATTATTATTATATTAGACTGGACCCTCTACTCGCTCCGCTCTCCAACCACCATATTTCTTATTTGACCCTTATGGCCCTTAATCTGACTCTCGAGACCCTCATTATACCCCTCGTGACCCTTATTTTGACCCTCCATTTCTGACTCTAAATTTTGGAGTCTTTACTTCGAGCACCAAATTTCCATCACCAAAAGTCAATTTGGATTTTTACAATATAAAAAGATATCGATACCCTATTTTGACTCTTGTCACCCTTGGTTTCTAACCCCCATGACCCTTATTTGGACCCTGAATATGACCTTTGTGATCCTTAATCTAACCCTTTTGTCCCTCATTTGGATCCTTAATTAATGAGACTTAATCTGATCCTCATTATAACCCTCGTGCCCCTTATTCTGCACGGAGAGAAATTTTTTAGAAAAATTCGAGTGTTAGCACGGGGAAAGAGGCACAAAGTGACGGCCAGGAAAAAATTCCAGTGCTGGAACCAGAAACTTTATTGGGAAAAATGTAAATTTTTCCCCGTATGTCTGTGAAAATTTCACAGAAATTCCCAGAAATTTTACCAGAAATACCAAAAAATTTTATCTTAACAGCACTAGAATTTTCACAGCCGGTGGATTGTGATTTTTTCCAATACTCGTACTAGAATTTTTCTAGGAAATTTCTCTCCGTGTGTCCTTTATAGCTCTTATTCTGACCCTCATGACCCTTGTAACCCTTAATTTCGGAGTCGTAATTTCGAGCACCAAATTTTTAACACCATAAGTCGACTTAGATTTTTATAATATAGAGAGATTAAGCCGCGGGACCTCTGCTAGCCGAGAAATCTTCTTTCTATACATAAGTATTGAGAAGAACCGAAAAAAAATTGCCGAAAATTTTGAGGTCGGATTCTCCTATGATATTTGGTGGAATGGCCCATATACGACATTCAAAAGCAATAATAACAGATAGCCGTTAATTTGAAGCAGCTCAGATAGAAGCCTCGCAACATGAACAAATTCCTACTAATCACAATAATTATTGTTGCATCAATAATGTTAATCTGCCCAAATGCAGAGAGTAAGCAAATGGGAGATGATGGGACGCTCCAATTGAATGTAAGCGGGTACTCCGCCATAGACCCACATGCGTTCCGAGGAGTGAATATTTGGCAGCTTCAACTATCGAGCTATCCGGATTGGAAGAGAGGCTGCACTCCGCAATTCATCGATTTAACACCGGAATTATTTGAGAACTTGTCTACGATCACGGCCCTCGAATTGATTTGTCTAAAGTTTCCAGTCAATCCGAATCCGTTTAGAAGCTTGGAAGCACTCACAATGCTGGGGTTGGATCAGGTTGACTTTACAGCACTGGGAAATGAATTTTTCACCCATTTTCCAAATCTCTATCAACTGCAGTTACTCAACTCCAACATTACCACCATTTCTCCTGATACATTTTCACAAATTAGTGAAAAACTTGAAATATTGTTAGTAATAGGTGGGGTAAGCGCTATAAAACCAAAATCTTTTGAAAGATTCCATAATTTGGCTGATCTGCATTTGTTGTCTATTGAGCTAACCAGTCTATGAGCTGAAATGTTTGATGGTCTCGCTCAATTGGAGACATTGGATTTGGAGTATAATGATTTCCAAGTGTTATCGCCCGATATATTCAGTGGACTACCCAATTTGACCAATCTTTATTTGTCTAATAACAAGATAAAGAAACTAGAACCGGGCATCTTTTCTACAACAAACCTCAGTTTCCTTGATCTGCGGTACAACAAATTGGAACATCTGACTGCTGGTGTCTTTCAGAATCTTTCAAACCTCGAAGAATTGCACCTTGATTACAACCGCATAAGGATTGTCCCATCCAAAATTTTCGAAAACTGCCCTAAACTTCGGTACCTCGTATTGAAGTCTAATTATATAAACCATATTGAACCGAGAGCATTTTCTGGTCTACATCTAAACGTGCTCGATCTGGAAGTCAATGACATGAAAGTTCTAACAAGTGACGCATTCACTGATCTTCGAGTTGATGAATTATTCTCTCTCGAGGGTAACAAAATCACCGAAATTGAACCACAAGCATTCAGAAACTTGACAGCTACATGGGTAAAACTTTGTTATATCGGTGACATGGTTGACAGAGATGGCTGGGTTGCTGGTAATTCTATAGAGCAGTTTTCCACTGACCGCTGTGATACGGAGCTTTTAATTGAACTTGAGATTGAACCCTCAGTTCGAGAAAAGCGTACGGAGTAAGGATTATCTACATAAGCTTTGTAGTTATTATTGAGACGTATTCAACCTTGAAATAAATAGAGTAGACCAATGTAAAATATATAAGGGACATTCCATATCAACTCAGCCACCCCAGACTTTTTTTTGTCTAGAAAAAATGATTTGATTGCCGCATTTCGAACTACTATATATAGACAGTATCCCTGCCAAATTTCATTGCCTCATGATTTTTTGTTTCTGAGATAATGACTACCAAACTTTAAATTTTCAAAGATTCATAACTTTTGAATGGCGCATCCGATTCGAACAAATAAAAGAAGAAAATTTTTGTTTTCGTTCATACTTTCAGGGAAAAAATACTCCATAGGCTTGAAGAAGCTTCTACACCTATTTTTCGATGAATGTTTACGTTTTTATTTTTTTTTCGGCTCCAGGGCCGTCCGGTATTCGACTGCAATATTTTTTTTCAGATAGACGACGTCCATGTATGATGTAAAAAAAAAGCCAACGTGGGAGAGACAACCAGTGCACCGGAGAAAATTTTTGTTTTCGTTCATACTTTCAGGGAAAAAATACTCCATAGGCTTGAAGAAGCTTCTACACCTATTTTTCGATGAATGTTTACGTTTTTATTTTTTTTCGGCTCCAGGGCCGTCCGGGATTCGACTGCAATATTTTTTTTCAGATAGACGACGTCCATGTATGATGTAAAAAAAAAGCCAACGTGGGAGAGACAACCAGTGCACCGGAGAAAATTTTTGTTTCCTAAATTTTCATGTTTTTCCGCTTTCTAGGGGAGCTGCCTCGTCTTCATTAAGAAATTGATATTTCAATCCATACCTTTGATGAATATGAGTTAGGAAAGAAATTCATCACGATAGAAAAGAGAAACAATGCGTCGGGAAAAAAAATTTCTCTGAAATTTTTGAGTTTTTTCGCTATCTATGAGAGCTATCCAAATAAACAAACGTGTCAATTAATATTTTTTGCTCATAACGATGAAAAGGAAAGCCATCATGGAAGAGACAAGCAGTACACCATAAAAATGTGATTTCTTCGCAAATTTCTTATTTTTTCTCCTTTTCTCTTTTTCTTCTTTTCAATCTTTTTTTGCTTCTTTCACCTTTCAATCGCCAGTTTTCCCTTCTGCTAGATGGGAGGGACTATCAACAACATTATGAACCTCTTTCGAAAGACAAAGTACTCATCCAAAGAAGTGCGAAACATGGAAAAACAATTTTTATTTTACTGTAACGATCTTTTTACATTTTTACAATGATAGGCTATTATTTACCGTCTCCAACTACCACTTGCCCAATTGCACTGATTTACTATACATCTATTCATCACGATTACTGTTTTCTAAGTGCTTTCCGTTTTGTTGTTGTTGTTTGTTTCGTTTCGGAAAAACTTCTTGGTTTTCCGCAGCCGAATATCGTTTCATTAACAATTGCTCTCCCGGTTTTGGAATGAAACAATGGTGCTTTTGAATGGCTGGAATAGCTTTGGCACTATCAAATATTTCCCTCAATTCAGTTTTTATATTCTCATGTTCGTCCTTGGTCAAAAAACACACATCAATTCCTTTGAAATTCTCTTTCGACCATCGAAACAAAGCATCTGGCGTCAGGATGGGTTCACCATGGACGATTTGCAAGCTTCTACGTCTCGCTTCTCTTTTGAAAACAGTACCCACACCGTCACATGCTCCTTTACCGTGTGCAGTAGCATGGAAATGGGCCTCTGCATCTGCAGAAGATTAGCCATGTGGTAACGATTCTTGTAAAGCTGTGCAGCTCCATCGGTGACATAGATAATTCTCTCGACATCTTTGCAGTTATTCTTCACATGTATTAGAATTTTCTGTACCAAGTAAACAGCTGCGGTATCGTGAGTATCAGCTGCGGTATCGTGCGGTATCTGACAAAACAACTAAACTCCGATGCTGGATCTCGTTTCCTTCGCGATAGTAGTAAACAACGGGTTGGACTGTACATTGGTCATTGCTGTAGTGGAAGGATTGAGCAGCATCTTGAGCCACAAAGGCATAATTTTCTGAGAAATCACAGTGCACTAGTACTTCGCCGTTATTCAAATTCTCTTTTCGATCTTTAACAAAAGCTGATTGTTCTTTAGCGATGAAGTGATGGGGTTTTAATACTTTTAATCGTTCGACAAGAAGATCGACGAGGTCATCCACCGCAAGCATTTGTGTCTGCCAGGTACACCTGTCAGTAGTTTGCCACACGCGAAATTGGACAGTTTCGACAACAGAATCAGAAAGGAGCTTCTTCAATTCACATGAGAAGAGTTTCACCCCAGGGCAGTCGTTACATTCATCCAGATAACAGGCCGGGGTTGGATTTGTACACATCAGTTGTGCTAGACAATCTTTGTAATCCTTGAGTGGGCAGGGGGAATCTTTAGTTAGAGTGGCAATGTTGATGGCTTCGAGCATCAATTTGCAATTTTTGATGATACGTGGAAACACATATGACGTGAGTGCCATTTGCTCCCGCCAGTACATTGTTTTGGTCTGAGCTCAGCGAACTTACTGAAACCAACCAAAACCTCTGGATGAGTATTTTTGTAGTTCCTATGAAGGTGTTTCAGATTTTCGAGTATCATTTGCTTTTGCTCTACTTTCTTCTCTCCATTGATTTTGACGGATACTTTATCTTTCATCCCTGGCATGACACGACTATTCTCTAGATAAAACTTGTGTACTTTCTCGACCGTTTGTTTTGGAAGTGAATGGCCTGCTTTCGCAATTGATGAGGCAAATACTCCTTTGATTTCTCTCAATTTTTTCGCTCTTGACGCCATGTATCAAAATGTGTTGTAATGCCAAATTCAGAAGCGATTTTCCACTCGCTCCACGACTGTGGAAAAACTGTCAAGATTTGCAAGCGCTCACCGTACTTTTCCAGATCATTAAATGTTTTCTTCAAACCATCCAGCATTTCTTCTAATTCTATTTCTCTCGAAGATCGATAGCGCTTTGATAAAGAAGGATCAGCGTCACTTTGGTCATCTTCCGCATCAGAATGCATGGGGGAACTGGAGAATTCAGATACATTGTCCGCTTCTTCATCGATTGAAATGCGCGAATCGTCGAGGTGGAAAGACCGATCTGATCTCAGAGAACTGTTCATCACATCTGGGCTTGGTTCGGGTGTTTCGGCTTGGGGCTTTGACATCTCGGGTGGGGTGTCCGAACATCGAAGATGTGTATCATGAAGATTCACCATTGAGACGGGTGGAATCACATAATTCGAAGCCATCTTCCGGCACTGGCCACAGATTTTCGTAGACTTTGGTAGAAAGGGAAACTTCTTGTGTATTGCCGAGGAAATGAGCCGCAAATCCAAACCATTGTGTCCCTTCTGGCCAGGAATCCGCATTGGATTCGCACACCTATCACTTCGCGGCATTCTATGAAATGCAAAATTATTAAATCCAATCCAAAATTATCGGGAAAATGAGGATTATTCCAATAAATAACGTGAAAACTGCTTACCTCGATACAACAGACAGCAAAATGCGAATCGATTCGCGAGGAATTGTACAACGATGAAAACTCAATGAGGAAGTTGAAGTTTTCACAAAAACTAGAGCCTCAGGAAAAACTGATGATATTAAATCAATGAATTGATTCTTTTTGTTTTCTTTTCTCATTTGTTTGGTCATGATTAGGCAAACTTCCGATGATGATGACACAGTATAGCTCTCAGAGAAAGCGAAAAGACGCAAAAATTTTGAAGAAAATTTTTTTCCCGACGCATTGTTTCTCTTTTCCATCGTGACGCATCTCTTTTCTAACTCATATTCATCAAAGGTATGGGTTGAAATATCAATTTCTCAATAAAAACAAGGCAGCTCTCCTAGAAGGCGTAAAAACACGAAAATTTAGGAAACAAAAATTTTCTCCGGTCCACTGGTTATCTCTCCCACGATGACGAATTTTTTTTACATCGTATATGGACGTCCTTTATGAGAAAAAAAATATTCCAGTCGAATACCGGACGGCCCTAGAGCCGAAAAAAAATAAAAACGTAAAAAATCATCGAAATTTAGGTGTAGAAGCTTCTTCACGCCTATGGAATATTTTTTTCCTGAAAGTATGAACGAAAACAACAAAATTCTATTTTATTTGTTCGAATCGGATGCGCCATTCAAAAGTTATGAATTTTTGAAAATTTAAAGTTGGGTAGTCATTATCTCAGAAACAAAAAATCATGAGGCAATGAAATTTAGCAGGAGTGCTGTCTATATATAGTAGTTCGAAATGCGGCAATCAAATCATTTTTTCTGGAGAAAAAAAAATCCGGGTGGCTGAGTTGACATGGAATGTCCCATAATCAAATGATGTTGATGAATCATTGTCAATAAAACCTGTGACATCCTTTAGAGAGATTTCCTTGGTTTATTTACAATCATTTCCCCGAGCATGACGACTTTTCTTTAGTATCAGTGGAACCTTTTCGAGATATTACGAGGATTTTAAAATGTTATTATTGAGATATTTCAAAACGCATAAAACGCGAAAATATATGAGGTATTCCATACCAAATGAGTCAACCGCTGACCCTCACCCCCTTGGATTTTGATGGTAATTCTTTCTACGTTTGGGGAACTTGAAAAACTCTCTCAAATTTTTTAAGATTTTATTGGCAGCCCCGTTCGGGGATATGATTTTTTTTTCATTTTTTCCTTTTTTTCAATAACTCGAGTTCTATTCATCCGATGTCAATTTATTAGGAGTCAAAATCTTTAGTTTTCCATCACCTATAAGAAGATTTTTAGTAAACAACTTTTTCCAATCTCTAGATACTCAAAAAAACGAATTTTCGAAGAAAAAACTTGAAAAAGTTGAATTTTGCAAATTACGTCACGGTTGATTTTTAAAATTTTTTTTCAGTAATTCTTTGAATCAAAACAAGAATTTCGAGCTGTCATACATGTTGGTTTCGTCCTCAATCTATTTTTTTCCATTTTTTCAATTCGAATTTCGGCGAATTTTGTGAAAACATCCCTAAATTGCGTTGGCTGACCTTTAGTATATCTTTGAAAAATATAGGTATACATTTAAATCGACTTTATACTGTTCATAAGGAGCATATCAAACCTTTTGGCCACTTCCATTATATTGGAAGTAATTTATGGAGCATTCCATGTGAACTCAACCTGGTGAAAACCTTCAGCATCGTCGGTCATATTGCCGATTTTTCCTGTGGTTTTATATGTAATGACTTCTCAATTTTGTTAGATTTTTTATGCATCCTGTCAGCAGCCATGATTTTTTTAAGTTTCGTCTTGAAATGCCTATAACTGCCGTAGAAATCAACCGATTTCATTTTTTTTTTTCAAAATACTTTTTCATATAAAAATGAGCAATATTTTTTTTGTTCGGTCTTTCGTCGATTTCGTCAGAAAAACCCCTAAAAAACTCAAACAAGCAGGGATAGCGAGCATATGACAGCGAGTAGATGATAGTGAGCATGCCATTGAGTGATGTTTTGATGCTTTCTTCGCCATCAATAAATTGATGGTATGTTTCCGAATGGTTTCGGCATAATAAATTTTTTTCACTCTCGGATATTTCTCTCCATTTTTGCAGTTCATGTCTTCCCTCCCCCGATCCAAACTCTTTCTAACCTTCTGTATCGCATTTAATAAAGAAAAAATGCAATTGGTTGAGTAGTTTTTGAGATATTTAAGAAAACATATTTAGATACAAACTTGAATATCTCCTAAACTAACTCGTCTCAAAGTGTTTTATCTTAATCAATCAAATAGATATACTCGGTTATAGAGATTTTTGGATATATTGCATAAACAGATTTTCATACAAAATTGCATATGAGGAAAAGATTATGGGATTCAAGTCATGTTCAATACCAAACATTACGATGACAAGTTATAACTCCACGCCAAATTTCAAATTCATATATCGATTTTTGCGGAAGTGAGAGAGGGTACAAGGATTTTAGACAAAAAAAGGCAAAATGGAAATATGTGCAAAACTTTCTATTAAGGGGTATAAGGTGAATGTCCCGGTAGCTAACTCTTTAAGGGTATTATGGCTGGGTCAGAGGTGGAAAAAAAAGCAGAGAATTCAATGAAAATTGCTGAACAGATTCGGTAATTTTAGTGCTTTTCCTACGTTATTGATCTACCGATAACGTAGGAAATTCACAAAAATGACCAATGCCCCATTCAACTGCGTGTATAAGCAGCAACTTCAAAAATTATTTCCATTATTATTGTTTAAGTAGGGGTCTTGACATTTTGCACACGGCTTCGAAATGGATCGAATAATCTGTTCAGCAATTTTCATTGAATTCTCTGCTTTTTTTCCAGCTATGGACCCCGCCACAATACCCTTAAGGAAGAGTCGATGAAAGAACGTGCATAAAAATAAATTCGGTTACATTGGTCATAGAGTAATTATTCTAGAGAATTATCCAACTTTAGTTGACCGAAAACAATTATTTTTAGCTATAAAAATATGAAACAAACATCAAACTGAACGAATTTATTATGTAAGAGCTATGTCCTAGTAGTTGAATCCAAAAAACGTCCATGTCCCAATACCTGAATCCCCATGTCCCAGTAGTTGAATCACAAGTTATTGCCACGGAAATCTACACTTAATAATAAATATCGTTCATTAAATAATACATTGGTACGAATATTATGACATATGGATTATCATCATGACATTATGCAAATAGAAGAAACATTCAGTAAATTTTCTCAATAAAATAACACTCTTCAGATTCCAGTCGGTAGGTGTGCAAACTCTAAAATTTCTCTCTAGAGGAAAAATTTATTTTGAAGAAACAAAAATTTCTGATTATTTTATTCACGTACGATGAAGGATTTTCGATAGTTTCCCTTATGATAATATCTCACACGTGTAACAATACGAAACTTAATAGTGAAACAACGAATTCAGCTACTCGTACATAGGTTAGGCCTGATGGCCCAATACCTGAATAGCTATTTATTGGCATAAAAAATTGTTTTTCTCGAACTTTTTACTACTTTTACGAAGTTTAAGTCAGTCCCTGCTTGATGAATTGTTTAACTAATTTTAAAAAAAATTGAAATTGTTTGGATAGTTTTTGGGATATTCACGAAAAACAAAAAAAACAAATTGCTTTTTCTCAAAAACTAATGGACTGATCGGGCTGAAATTTTACAGAGAGGTAATCCAATTCAATAACAAATATCTGCCAAAATTTCAAATTTGTTGGAAGTGTTTTAGCCGTTTATTTATTTAATTTACGAAAAAGTGACCACCCGATGACCATTTACACACACACAAACACCCACGGGGTGCTCAAACTTCGTATTTTTTCGTTTCAGACCATTCTACACCATTTTCAAGCAAAATTAGAAAAAGTAAGAATTGAACGATTGCAAGGCTTCCATTCGGAAGCAAAAACAACTCGTTTAGAAGGTTGGACCTTTTTTATTTTTTTCAAAAAATTTCAGTGAATCTATTGGAAAGAAAAAATTTTTCCACCAAAGTGGAGATCCCATTGCCTGGATTTTAGCTCCAAACTAGTATCCAAGATTTTCTGAAAAAGGGTCGTTTTTTGAATTTGTTTTTTTCGGTTTTTCTAAGGGAATCGACGAAAGAACCAAAAACAAAAATGTTGCCTATTCTTAGATGAAAAATGTGCCAGAAGACGCGTATTTTGAAAAAAAAAACTCAAATTGGTTGATTTTTACGGAAGTTACGGACGTTTGAAGAAAAAACTTGAAAAAAACATGGCTGCTCACAGGATGCGTAAAAAAATCTGAAAAAAATTGAGAAGACATCTTATTTCATGTACAACTACAGCAAAAATCGGCAATAAGATCGACGATGGTGAGGGTTTTGACCACGTTGAGTTCACTTGGAATACCCCATAGCCATATGAATTTAAAAATTATTAGTCTCCAACCTCCCCATCCTCTCTATTCTATAACAAATTCAGGATATTGCCAAAATTCTCAGTACTTGATACGTACCAAGAAGGAAGAAGGAACTGAATTGTGAATTGAATTCATGTGAATATATCGCTCATAACATCTTCAAACGAAAGAAGAGAAGTGGATAAGTGACATATGAAATAGTACTGAGCAAATCTGGGCGTATCCAATTGGATATAGATGTACTTAATAAACGTTTTCATCACGCTGTGACGAAAAGTGAACTTTTCGGCACGCTCCGCGTGCCTAAAAGTCCAATTTCCGCCACATTGTGATGAAATAGTATATTTCGTAACGAGTGCAAAAAACATTTTTTCACGAGTTACGAACAATATTTTTAATCCTCTGCAATTTTAAGTCTTTTCGTTTACAAGTTTCGACTTTTCATTTACTAGTAAACGAAAAATGGCACAGTTCGGCACTCGCTGAACGTAACATCACTAAGAAAAAAAATAGTTCGGATACACGTGCGACGGGGTGTTTTAACTCGTCGCACTTGTATCGAAATATACTATTATACATGTTGACTGTAATGGTTAGGTGGGTGAGGTATTGCTCCGACGGACATCCAAGCTAAGCAGCGTTGAGCTGGGTTAGTACTTGGATGGGTGACCGCTTAGGAACACCTCGCTCGCACAAAAATTGCGGGCGGGTAGGTACGGTGTAGCGTGTAGCGGCCTAGTGTCTCCATCTAGTCAGTGTGACAGATGGATATATTAGGACACTGCACAATCGACCGGCTGTGCGACTGGGGTTTTACATGGTTTCCCGTGCAGTCCTAGCTCGAATGGGGCACAGCTAAGAGTAAGACGGCCATGATACCGCAGATAACAATGAGAGGAAAAGAAAGGAGGGGAGGCAGGCTAGAGGAGGGGTTTCAAATCGAGAATTACTTCGATAAAACCAATGAAATAGAAAAAAAATATATAAAAAATAAACGTTTATATCAAATATACAGATTTGAAAAATATATGTGTATATTTTGTCAATGCAAAATGAGAGTGAAACAATGCAATTTAGGGATCTTTTCACAAAATTCGTGAAATTTCGAAAAGAAAAAATTAACAAAAAATAGATCCAGGACGAAACCCAACATGTATGACAACTCAAAATTCTTGTTTTGATTCACAGAATTACTGGAAAAGAATCAAAAGAATCAACCGTGACGTAATTTTCTAAATTCAAGTTTTTCAACTTTTTTTTCAAAAATTCGTTTTTTTTGAGTATCTAGAGATTGGAAAAAAAAATTTACTAAAAATCTCCTCATAGGTGGTGAAAAATAAAAAAATTTGACCCCTAATAAATTAAAATCAGATGAATAGAACTCAAGTTATTGAAAGAAAACGAAAAAATGAAAAAAAATCATATCCCCGAACGGGGCTGCTAAACAAAATCTGAAAAAATTTGAGTTTTTCAAGACCCCCAAACGCAGAAAAAATCGCCATCAAAATCCAAGAGGGTAAAGGTCAGCGGTTGACTTATTTGGTATGGAATAGCTCATATACACAGTTGCAAAATATTTGTTTGAAATTTCTCAGGCATACTTCCTAAATTTTTATCAAGTGACGTCACTTGATTACGGTCTAGGTTTTTTGGACTGTAAAAGGAATTATAGTATTCCTTTTTTTCGAAGTCATTTGCTGCTTGAATTGCTCTCAATAATTTTGGAAATAGTCAATTTTGAAAAAAGTCATTCACAAAAAAAGTCGGCTAAATTTCGTTCTGCATTCATTTTTTGTTACCGTGTAGTTTCACTTTGCCCTGTTCTCCCGTGGCTAATTCATAATTGAATAACTTTCGAACGGATTCTGGGAGTAACGCTTGTTTGTTATACATGCAGGTCATAACAGCATAACGCCCAAATCTGTACATTTTTCATTTTTTTAGTCATTAGAAAGTTTTAATTTTATTTGAAACACAAAAACATAATTGGGATTTACGCTTGTATCATTGGAAATTATTAGAGATACGTTGGTCAATTAAAAAAAAAATGAAAATTATCATTTCGATGAATTTTTCGAGAACGAGCATAAATACAGTAGGGTTGCCTTTATTTTCCGCTTCCGTTATTTGTCTTCTCTTCTCCTCTGGACTTGCTTTCCCTCAAAAAAATTCTCCCACTCCTCATGCATTCTGCACCCTTGTTTTTGACGTCATGCGCATAGAATTGCGCAATGTCTCAGTAACGGGATGATTGCCACATGGTGACAGTCGTAGGTGATGTTGCTTCTTTCCCACTACTACGATTCTCCCTACCCACTACCCACCTTCCGTTTCCAATGCGCCCCACAGTGATGGCGTGGGAGAAATTCCATTATTCAAATTTCACATGAAATTCACTCAGGGACACGTCCCGAGCCGGGAAAATAAAGGGAACCTCACTGTATTACAAATAAAAATTGAATTTTTTACTTAGTTCTAACATCTTCGTCTCGCCTCTACCGAAAAATGATGAACTCTCTCGAATTCAACTAAAAACTTGAATGACAAAAACTATCGTTCGTTACTTGGCTGCTGCACCGGCCGTCATAATAAATATAGGATAAAACGTTTCAATAATATTCTCAAACATTTCTAAATGGTTTTCAACACAGTATTTAATATATTATCTTATATTGATCATTACATTTAATTGAGAACATCAAACTGACAGTAATGCATTCAATATTTAGATTCAGTGTCTCGAAGGATCGAAATATTTTCATCCGCACGAGGCACACGAAATTCGTAGCAACGATTTTTTTCAAGTTTCTAATACGCTTACAGAGAGGCTCATGCTGAAGCTGCACTACATGCTAGCTTCCTTCAATAAAGTTTATAAATATCGATATAACTGAATATTGCACATTGTTTTACGGTATAACCGCCCTGTAACATAGCTACAAGCTTCTTGATTATTGTAATCTTAAACTTCACATCACAAGAATGCTTGTCTCCCTAACAACCAGGGTTGGGTCGTTTACTGAAAATCATAATTTTCTACGATACATAGTAGAATATTGGTAATTTACCTGTAGATGACGAAAACGGTAAGTAAATGTTCAAAAAGCCCCTAACGTAACTATCAGTGCTCACGGGCTCTCGGATTTTTTTCCCGTGTTCACCGGAAAAAGATTCCCTGGATATTTTACCCCTAGGAAAATTTTTTCTCTGCAAGATTTTTTCCTAGAAAAGCCTCCCCCCTCCAAAAACAATCACCAAAACAATTCCCCGAAGTAAAAACTCCCTTCAAATAAAAACCATGTGAAACCATCAATAATTTTTTTCAGTCTTCCATTATAATCAAAAAAAAAATTTATAGTAAAAAAATTGCCCAATGCGGTACAGGAGGTTGGGGGTGGGAAGAGAACAAATCAGAAAGACATTAATAGAAAAACCTAGCGAATTCGCTAGAAAATTTTATTGAATTACTATTGAACTTTTTAGGAGGATAACGCGTGACACTTTATCCCGCTAGGAGAATTTGGATGAATTTGGTAGTAGTGGTCCAATTTGCAGTCGAATGAGTGTCCAATCATCCCATATTTTACACACAAAAGATCCGTTGTTCAACGACAATAGCCAAAACAAATAAAAGAATCAATTTTGCGATCTTCTCCTATCCAACGGATGCAAATGAGAGGTCTCGTTCTCAGTGTTGCCACCTACGTTGAGTTTCTCGTGGCGCCATCCTCATAAGTTTTTGACCGATTCTACTCAAATATTTAATAGAAAATAGTCTATAGAAAAATTCAATAGAATTCGATCTTTCTATACAACTTATTCTATTGAAATATTTTCTAAGATTTTTGTTTGATTTTCTTCTCTTTGAGTCAAGGGAATTCTATAGAAAACATCTCAATAGAATAAGTTGTATAGAAAAATCAAATTCTTTTGACTTTTTCCATAGAGTATTTTCGATTGAACATTTCAGTAGAATCATTCAAAAACTAACAGAAATCCAATAAAATTGCCTAGCGAATTCGCAAAGGTTTCCTATTAAATTTTTTGGTGCGTATTATGATCCCTGCGAATTTGACACTCACGAGGTAAAACGAAATAGTATATTCCACGTCGAGTGCCACTGGGGTTTTTCACGAATGTGAGGTTGCCAACTCGTTAAAAACCCCAGTGGCCTAGGCGCGAACGATATTTTTCCATAGT
The DNA here is from genome assembly GCF_001412515.2 of Diachasma alloeum. Classification (NCBI taxonomy): domain Eukaryota; kingdom Metazoa; phylum Arthropoda; class Insecta; order Hymenoptera; family Braconidae; genus Diachasma; species Diachasma alloeum. The sequence goes on from NW_021680346.1 coordinate 3,719,794, forward strand.
GACTTTCACTTTTGCCAGGTCGGGGAAGGGTCAATATCGATTCCCGGACTGGGAAACGTGAAGGTCAGTACGGAAAAGACCTTTTCTCTACTGCCTCTCACGATTTCTCGTCTGGAAATTGGTATTGCATATTTCCCAAACTCGAAAACTTGAAAATCACTACAAAAAATCTTGTCTCGGGCTGCTGCGATGGGGTTTTTTACTCGTGCGGTGTTGGTGTCCTCGCCTTCGGCTCGGACTGGCCAACCACACGAGTAAAAAAACCCAATCGCAGCAGCCCGGAAAAATACTATTCGATTATTTCTCTGATTTACGATCGTTCAACCCTTCGACGTTCGACATGGCTTCTCTGTAGCGGTGAAAAGGGTCGAAAATTTCACGGGGGGATGACTCATTTTTTTTACCTATCAAAAACTAGGTAGATTACCAGCAGTATTTTACTCGCCTAACCCTGGTCTCAACCCTCTTCTCTTTCATTCGTCCCATTCATATGATTGCGCGACAAGCTAAGCAATTGACTTAAAACTATATCTGTGTTACCAGATTTCGATATAATTCCATGAATATTATTATCTCAAGAACAATTTTCAACAGAAATAAATTAACAACCGTCATTGGCTCGTGACCAATGAAATATTATGCAATTTGCGGTATCAGTAATAATTTCATTGTGAATTGATCCATAAGTTTCCTCAATATGGGGTTGCTATTGAGAATTGACGATTAGTATCTGTCAGTACTTGAATTTTGTATTCATTCAGTTCAATAAGGGAGTGGTGAACCGTTGTATAACATTTTCTCATGTCTTTTCTCAAGATTCCTCTTGAAACCAATCGTTGATTGAGACAATTGAATATGGACGCGTGAATGCACGTCTGATTTCAAAATTGACTATTTACGAAAATATAGAACTTTACAAATGTGTGAAAACTCTGTTGTAAAGACTAATCGCTTGACTTCACGGACGAAAAAATTTCATAGAAAAACTTATCGAATTCGTTAGAAAATTCTATTGAATTTCTATTGAACTCTTCTATTAGTTTTCGGCCGATTCTATTGAATGTTCAATAGAAAATATTCAGTAGAAAAAGTCAATAGAATTCAATTCTATTCTATTCTATATAACTTATTCTATTGAGATATTTTTTATAGAATTTCCTCGGCTCAAATTTTCGAAGTTTTTTCGTTTGATTGCCTTGATGAGAAGAAAGGAAAAATAGAATGAAAAAAACGTAGAAAATTTGAGTCGAGCAAATTCTATAGAAAATATATGAAAAGAATAAGTCATATAGAAAAATCTAATTCTGTTGACATTTCTATTGAATGTTTTCTATTGAACATGTCAATAGAATCAGCCAAAAACTAATAGAAAGTTCAATAGAAATTCCATAGAATTTTCTAACGAATTCGATAGATTTTTTTATTAAATTTTTTCGGGCGTGTTTGAATACTTCAACACTGTAAAAAATTTGGTGTTAAATTGACACAGATCGGTGTCCCAATGAGTCCACACCGTTTTTGGTGTGGCGTTGCGGTGTTAAAATTACACTGCACCATAGGACATCGCATGTAAAATCTGGTGTTAATTCAATACCAATCGGAGTCCCAAGAAGACCACACCGGATTTTTTACTGTGTACCTTATATCTTTTCTTAGTATATTGGAAGTTAGTGTCAAAATAGGGCACCGTTCTTGAGGGGTTAATTTTTATTATTTACATGAATTGTGAATTACAGTCGAGGCTTCATATAAGATACCTCTCTATAAGATACCTCGAGCTCCGAGCGCTCGAGGCCTACCCCCCACTCTCGGCACTTTTATCGCCTCCCGAATGTTCAGTGCCGTGGGCTTCTATAAGATACCTGTGGCCTCGATCATTTTTCAACAGAAAAAGAGTGATTATAAAGATCAAACGGAGTTAAGGGTCAAACAGGAGGGACGAACGAAGTGATCATCAGGGTCAAATGACCTTCAGGGTCAAAAGTTCAAACGTGAGAGTCAAGTGAAGTAATCAGAAGGGTTTAAACGATCCCAAGGGTCACCTCTTTTCTTCGACGCTATAATTATTAAAATGATGACGCAGAATTATCTTAACAGAATAAAGCCTAATTAAAATTCAATTAATTTACGTCCTTTCAATAATTTGTACTTCAGCTGTCCAGAAGTGATTATTCTCAAGTCCCCCCAACAATCCCCCAACGTCAACTGCCATTCTATCAAGCAGAGTTATGTTTAGAGAGAAAAGGGACCACGGGCTATAAGAATTCAAAACATTAAACTCGTATAAATTGATTAGTTATGAATATCCATTCAGTAAAATGAATATTCCGTAGAATTCGGGCTCAACGAGCGAGGTATCTTATTTCAAACCGCTGATCCCTATTTGTCTCCGCGCTACAAGCGCGCGTGGTGAGGGTATAGGGATTCCCGGAATTCCACTCTCCTATTACCCTTAAGGTATCTTATATAAAGCCTTGACTGTATCTCAGAGAGCAGGGATTTGGGAAAAAATGTCAAGAAACCTTTTTCGCAGATCGATAAATATTCAACAAAAATGTCTCGTCATCTTTTTTCAAAAACCACTCATTATTGAGATAATTCAATATTGATGCAGATGAGAAAAATAAACTTTCAGAAAAAATGAGTGAATTAATTCAATTTTGTAAATTGAAATTTCGTAATTTTAGGAAAAAATGTCAAAAGATCTCTTTTGTGGATAAGAGAATGTCATTTTCACCGAATATAATATTTAACGTTTGTAGGACATTTTCCCATGTAATTTCTGAAATTTTCTCTTGAAACCAATCGTTATTGAGACCATTGAATTTTTAATTTTATGCGAATTATCAATTTGTGCAGATTTAAGTCTTCAATGCATTTACATTAATTTCTAAGTATCTTTAAGAAAAGAGATTTGGAGAACAAGGTAAAAAAACTATTTCGCAGATCGATAAATGTGAACGTCCGCATGAAAAGGGACCACTTTGTCGATATGGAGTTAGGTATACTCTGATAATATTTATAACATTCCGCACATTTTGAGCCCAAAATGATCCTCATAGGGTGAAAAATGACGTCGCCGGAGCAGATGAAAAAAACACTTTAACATTAGTGTAAATGGGAGTTGCTGAGACAAAAACGTGAATATCTCGGAAACTAGAATCGACAAAGTGGTCCCTTTTCATGCGGACGTCCACAAATGTCCAACAAAAATGTTTCATGATTTTTTTTCTAAAACCAATCAATACTAAATTACCTCGTTATTGAACTAATTCAGTACTGATTAAGATGAGAAAAATAAACTTTGGAAAATGAGTTGATTAATTCAATTGAGTAAATTGAAATTTCGTAATTTCAGGAAGAAATGTCAAAAAACCTCTTTTGTAGAAAAAAAGGATGTTATTTTCTCCAAAAATGATATTTCACAAAATGTAACAAATCAACTCGATAACCACTGATTTTTGAGGGAAATGTCAAAAGACAAAAATTATCTCTCAACATTTTTCCCGGGAACATGATCGAGACACCTTAGCAAGAAATGAAAAGTCGATTTTTGCTGAAGCAGTTCATCAAACGTCTTAAAATTCTACAGTAAATTTATTCATTATGAAAATAATTTAATTAATTTGATTTATTCATTTACTCAATTGAATCATTTTTTTTATTTTTTCAATTTATATATTTATTGATTTATTGATTTTAACAAGATTCGAAACAAGATTCGAAACATTGATTCATTTCGAATCAATCCTCAAATTCATTTTTCGTAAACATCTCTACAACGATTGACTTTGAAATTAAAAATCAATTTCCACGGAATCAATTCGTCAATAATTTTTATTAATTCGAATCGTCTCGATAACAAATGATTTGAGAACAAAATTCCAAGTTTTTGTACTCGATGAATTTTTAACAAAGAAATGTCTTGGTATTTTCCCCTAAAAATTTGATTATGTTTTTCTCATTCTCAACGGTTCATTTACGACTACCACTCCACTACTGCTTCATCCATCATATATTAATATTCTTTCCTTAAAAAATACATAAAATAAATTTCTACATAGCAATGACTCATCATGCACTCAAACTCGTTTCAGTTCCACTATAAAATCCTCATTACGTCGATTCTGATAACTCAATCATGAACAATATTGTCATTTTTATTTGGCTAACTATATTCTCTATAAAATATATTAATATGATATACAACTCTATATATAATTTCGTTTTTTTTCATATAAATAAGTGGTTTCATTACATATATTCAAGCCGATCACGTGATTTAGATGATAAAATATGAAATTGATGATATATCAATAAAGATAATGATGTCATGACACTTTGTGTTCTATCCATCGTTGTTCTTATGTTGTTCTTGAGCATTTTCCATCATAACTTAATTTTTAATTCGAATTTTTCGAGAATAATGAAGTGGATACGTGTCTTTTCAACTAACGGCATTTCAACTATAACATTTAAATTGAGGGGAGGCATTTTTAAGAGAATTGAAAAATTTTTTTTTGCCCATTCGTCTTGCTAAACTGCTATATTAATGATAAACCTTTTTTTAAATTGTAGTTCATTGGTATGTAATAGCCTTCAATTTGCACCATACTGAAATACGATTGTCTCTATCAACTCTGAGAAAAAAAATCAAAAAATTGAAATTTTCAAAAAAATTCAGATTTTTTTTCATTACTATATTATCTATGGAAACTAAAATTGAAGTCAATCCGTTGAAAATTCTGGGAAGGGAACTATTTCGAAGATTTTGATGAAGAAGAAAAAAATTGAAACTCGATTTTTTCTCATTTTTTGAGTATAAAAAATAAGTACCAAAGTCATCTGCATTATAGAGACAGCCTTGCAGCCGTGCAATTTGGTTTCCAATTCCACCGCAGTCTCCCCTTATGTTGAGTTCAGGAAATTAAATATTGAAGTATTTAAAAATAGAAGGACTGAGCTGTTGTTTTTTCAAATTCAAGTAGTGAATGGAAAAAATAGTTTCAGTCATTGTAACATATGAATTATTGACGTGTGAGTTGACTTGTCAAATTCAGTTGAGATACGTTTATCTATTAAGAATATCCAAATATATTTCACAACTTTAGTACAGACTACCCTATAGATTCAACCATTTTCAATCATCAAATTTGTCAATTAAATTGCGTGCGAAAAATTTGAAAAAAATTACGAATATTCAGCTATTTTTTCAATCATGAATATTACCATTTTTTTTCACCATTCTTTGTTTAAAAATAAATAATTGAAATTATTAAACCTTATTTTTTTAATCATGGAGTCGATTTCTGTGTAAAATTCTGAATGTGAACAAATTTATCACGACTCCGAACAAATAACTTACATGGTAAAAAATTGATTGTTTATAAATAATTTACAGAAAATGCTCGTAATTTTCAAAAATTGCAATTTTTCAATTATTTCATCAATCTTTCTCCAAAAGTCAACTCGCTAATTTTTTCAAAGATTTTTTAATGTCTTCGGTACAATATCGAGATTCAAATTCAGATGTGCAAAATTTGAATAATAAAATCATTGTGAACTGTCCGCAAACTTGAGGTAAAATGGAATTCAAATGAAAGCTCTGATGTTCGACTACAAAAGTAGAAAAGCATTTCACCGGAGAAAAAATAGCCAAAGTACTTGGATATCCTCAAGTTGAGTTCTGAAAATTGAATATAGAAGTAATTAAAAATAGAATGAATTAATCATTGTTTTTTAAAAATTCAAGTAGTGAATGGAAAAAATAGTTTCATTCATTGACTTGTTAAATTGAGTTACGTTTATGTACTTGGATATCCTTAAATCGCAGCATTCATGAAAAATTTTGTCTCAACATTGCAAACAAAATGTAGCAATCGAAATAAAATTAGTTGATATATCGTACTCAAAATGGAGCAGTCGAAATGTCGTCCAGTTGAAAACACGGGCCACCAATGAAATGACAGTGAATAATATAAAATATCAATAATGATTTTTAAACATGAAACGGCCATATTTAAATATTGCACGAGGTACATTGAGGCTTCTGCACCAATAGTTTGCACATTGCAATCGTTTTCCGATATGTAAAGCATTCGTTGTTCTCAAACAATAAAATATTTGTGCAATTGTAATCACGATTATTAACATTGATTCAATTATATGAAGACTTAAATACTAAAAATCACGGGATCTTAATTAACGAAACGTCTCTTTTTTGTTCATTTTTTTGTGTTTTCGTGTCGTGGTTCAGTGAATTATCTCGACATTCACCATCATTGATTCATTGCACTTCGGTAATTATTGTAAAGTAGCAGTACTTTAAGACAAATGGCAATAGCGTGGGTTGCGTCTATGTACATGATTGTTCTTCCATTAATAAAATAAACATTATGAATATTTGTTACTGTCGATTCTGAAGGGAAGACTCTTGTAATATTTGTTGTTTCACTTAATCATTTAATCAATTTGGGGGTGGGAGAATTATTCGGGGGTATGAGAGGGTATGATTCGAATATATTAAACTTGGAGTTTATCTTTTTATATATTAAATAAAAAATCTATAAGTAAAATTATGCTCAGTGTTTCATTGATTTTTTTTTCAGGAATAAATGGGAAAAATGGATGAGTTGATTTCAATTGAGGATAAGTTCTTTGATAATTCTGTTGATAAATATCTTGGAATTCAATTGGGATTGAATTTTTTCATCTGATTTTTGCCTGAAGATATTCATAAAAAATCTATAATATCTCGCGCCTTAGGAGATTAATAAAAAGGTCCTAAGACGAGATGGAAAAGATTCAATAGAAAATTTTTACACTTTTTCCAAAAAATTGTACTTCATTTTTATTGAAGTTCTATTCAAATTCTGTTACAGAATTATATCTATTTTTACGCCAATTCTATTGAAAATTTTTGCAATAGACATTTTTTTCAAGTCGTTGGGGTTTTTTCCTGTAAAAATTCTTGGGTGTAAATTTTCCCAAAAGTTTTAGTTGAAGTTTTTTTCTTGGATTTCATTACGAGCAACAAAAAAAAATATAGTGGAAAGGATGAGAAAATTTATGTCCATCATGTCATTATTGAATGACATGATGAAGTTGCATAATTTTTAATGGAATTTCAACATAACTTGAATAAAATTCACATAGAATTGCAATAAAAAATCAATCAAATTTCCCAGAGAAAGTGAAAAAATTTTCCACTAGATATTCCCGTATGTGATATCTGCCTAGGCATCTCTCATGAAACTATTCACATCAAAAAATAGAATTCAAGTCCAATTAATTCCATTGAAAATCATTTCTCCAAATATTTTGTTCAACACACGTATGAAAAAATTTAATAGAAAAACCTAGAGAATTCGCTAGGAAATTCTATTAGATTTTTCTTCAACTTTCCATTAGTTTTTGGTCGATTCTACTGAAATGTTCAGTACAATTCAATATCTCTATGCAACTTATTCCATTGACATATTTTCAATAGAATTTCCTCGGCTCAAATTATTTAAGATTTTTTGTTTTATTTTTTTTGCAAAAACCCAAAAATAGAATTTAAAAAATTGTAAAATTTGAGTCGAGGAAATTCTACAGAAAATATCACAATAGAATCAGTTGTGTAGAAAAATTCTGTTGACTCTTTCTGTAGAATATTTTTTATTGAATATTTTAACAGAATTGGCTAGAGGATTCGCTAGGTTTTTCTATTAAATTTTTTCGTGCGTCCACTTTTCGTAGATTCGAAGTTATTTATCAAAAAATCATCTCAAATTCAACTGAATTACCTCGTTTTACCCCTTCATTACTGATTTCAACTCATAAATTGAGAGGAGCTTTTGAACAATCTGTTCATTTATTTTCCCTCAAGACAATAGATTGAGGGGAAAGTGCGACAGTTTGGTTTCGTCTCTAGACTAGAAAGAGCGTGTCGCTTGAACACGTCAGGAACTACGGGGCAGGATTCGATCCGTCGATTATTCTGTCACTTTCTCCCTTCGTTGATTACTCATTAATAATTCGTTAGTGTTCATTACTCGAGTGGAGACTGGGAGTGTGGTTGAAGATGGGTGAGGGCAGAGGAGGATTAATCGAACTGAATCTTTGGAGCATTCAATGTTAGATGATGGGAGAATTCTAGATGTTGGCGGCCTGGAGCGTCAGCATCTGTTGCCGCTGATCCATGTCTTCACGATTTATCAGGAGGGACTCCATGGGTCTGTCCAGCAGCCCAAACGTCGCTGTTGCGTGCACTCCTACGTCAGCTAGAAAAATGTTTCTGTTTGAAACGTGAGGGTGTGGATTATTAAGAAATAATTGGGGGTAGTCAAATGGGATGAATCAAGACGGAGAACAAAAATTTTGTTGAGATTTCTATTGAAACATCTATTAGTTTTTCGCCAATTATGCTGAAAAAAAATCCCTGTTTTTCCAAAGTTTTTTTTAATTGTCAATTGAGAAAATTTTGTAGAAGAAATCAATAGAATAGAATAGGAAATGACAGCGAAGTGAATATTTTAAGCCTTAATTGAATGGAATTGAATAATTATATTTTGAGTTCTGATGGCAAAACTGAATTTCGAAAAATATTAAAATTTGGAAAACTACATCAGTAATTACAATTAAATTGGTAGAAAAAAAGGGTAAAATATGATGAATTTGTTATTTTAAAAATGGGCACATGTATACACCCACATATATATGCATACATACGGGTCTCAAAACATCATGCTCTGATTCCTAAGTCCAAATCTATGCATTCGGATGTAAACACTATTTTTTAGAATAGTGGAGGGTGGGGTAAAATGGACACTTAAGACTTTTTTAAAATTATTCATAACTCAGAAACAAATTTATCAATTGAGCTCAGTTTAGGCTCATCACAAAGGGGAAGAATTGTTCTTTCTATTGTAAAAAAATTAAATTTCATCAACATTTCAACCCCTCGTTAACATTTAAAAAACGTCAACAGTGTCCGTTTTACCCCAACCTCTCCTACCTGTTTGAAAAATTCATTTTTCAGGGTGTTTTAGCGGGTGTTGCGTACCATCATATTTATTATTTATTTTTTGCTATATTTTGAAAACAAGAAAAATAGAATTTCAAACAATTTTTTAAATCTTTTAAAATCATTCACTTTCAACTTTCAAAAACTAAGAAACAGACTTTGGCTAGGCATAATTTTAGTTGTAAATTATATTGTGACCGTCGTGAGAAATTCAAATCTGACGGGTTTCACGAAAATCACGTACTGGGGAAAATTTTAGACAATAACTTTTTCTTTTACATAGAGTTGAAATACTCAATTCTAAAATCCCCAAACTTTATTACTCTATTTTACCCGCTCTCTGGTCACCGGACGGCACCAGTGGTCAACACGTGCGCGACACTCAAGGCGTACCGAGAGCGCATCCTTCCTAGATGCGCTTTCCCTTTTTTTTAATGTATACTTTTCGCTATCCCTTTCCTTAAACTCCAGGATTTTCCCACACTTATTTTAACCAATGAAATTTTAGAAATTTTCTCCCACCCTCACTGTTCTGAGGGCAAGTCACTCATTCAGAAACCCAAACACGTCAGTCTACTCGTGACAATTCACCGATTCATTTCGCGCTTCAAATCAAACCTTTTAATCGACCTAGCCAAGTCTTGTGTTCAATTGAGTTCAATTCAAGTCATTCTCAGAATAAGTTCCAAGTACTTTTAAGACTAGTGTGTATAAAGTCAATTTTAGTGAAATTATAGTGATTGTTTAAGTGACTCAACGCATTATATTCATTTATCAACATTACAAACATTTAAACCCCCATTTATAAATTCATAACGCACCAAGTGAAAATACGGTAGCTTGGTTGTCTTAGTTTCTTCTAAATTTTAGTAAAAATTACAGTGAAGACGTGACAGCGGGCGTAAAGTGTTTATTTTCCGCACGACGCACGTAAAGTAAATCGTCGAGCGAAGAGATTCGCTTTTTGCAATTTCGTTTACTCATAAACGTATGGGAGTGCGATCGAAATTTCACAACTTGATTGAATTTTCAGTGGAAAATGAAATGAATGTTCAATTTTTCCCTGAATTTCCACAGAATAATTGAACTGAAAAATCAACAATTTTATTGATTTCCAGATCATTTGAGCAGAAGATCAATGGAATATTTGATTTTTCAATGACAAGATTTCCTGAAATTTCAGTGGAACTTGAACACGATAAAACTTTCCGGAATTTGGCACGGGAAATTCAGACGAAAATGTTTAACTATAGTTTGGTGGATGAAATAAATCTTTCACCTAGATTCTCAAATGAAAAGGCGTATAAAATATATCGATAGTCCTTCATTCATATAAATTCAATAATTGAAATGATTATTTACCTATGCAACTAGTGGGTCCGTGGACTCGGTGATGCCATGGATCCATTGGCGGTGAAAGTGATGCATATGGAAAGCAGACGACCGTTGGAAATGGCGATGGCGCCAGAAGGGGCAGCCCCTGGGGCATCATCGCCGTCTGAGGTGGAAATATACCCGGTGGTGGATACGCCGGCGGCTGCATCATTATCTCATCTGCGATAGAAACAACAATTACTAAAAATTTCCCCACATAATTCGCCCACAAATCCAAATAAACGAATTTCCATCGTTCACAATTCAAGTTGCACGATTCCAGAACGAGTTTTGATGAATGAAAAAAATATACCAAAATATTATGTTTAGAAATATATCGGAGTTGAAAAAAAAAGAAAAGAAAATTTCAATCGCACCAATTAGTTTGTGACAATAATTGAGAACGCGCCAAGGTAATGTGACACACACGAAAAAATTTAATAGAAAAATCTATCGAATTCGTTGGAAAATTCTATTGAATTTCTATTAAACTTTCTATTAGTTTTTGGCTGATTCTATTGACATGTTCAATAGAAAACATTTAATAGAAAAAGTCAACAGAATTCGATTTTTCTATATAACTTATTCTTTTCATATATTTTCTATAGAATCTGCTCGACTCAAATTTTCTAAGTTTTTTTCATTCTATTTTTCTTCTCCCTTCTTTCCCTTCTCATCAAGAAAATCAAACGACAAAACTTAGAAAATTTGAGCCGAGGAAATTCTATAGAAAATATCTCAATAGAATACATTATATAGAAAAATTGAATTCTATTGACTTTTTCGACTGAATATTTTCTATTGAACATTTCAATAGAATCGATCAAAACTAACAGAACAGTTCAATAGAAATTCAATAGAATTTTCTAACGAATTCGATAGGTTTTTCTATTAAATTTTTTCGTCCGTGGACCGATAGATTGAAATTAAATAAAAAAAAATGTAAAGTTAAACGTTTGCATACATGAAAACAAAACACCAATAACCAATTAACCGATGGACCCAATGATTCATCTATATACAGTACGAAAAAAAAAAATAAAAAAAAAATAAAAAATCACTACTTGCTAAGCCACCATGGCTGGACCTCGTGCAGGTATACCAACAATTGAATAAAGACAGAAAATTTCCATTCGAAATTGTCCTGCACGACGTCTCGAGTACGATCAAGGTGTATTATTCATTTACCGATTGTAATTTGAAGAAGTATGAAGGAGAAAATGTTAATTGAGAATTAATTCAGTGGCGAAGAGGTGGAACAGGCAGACAGACAGTTGATTTGTTGGAGCAATTTTTCGTGAATATCTTGGCGAGTCTGAGGGGAACGATGAGTTTTTGCGAATTTTCACGCAAGAAAAACTTTAATAGAAAAGCGTAACGAAATCGCTAGAATTCTATTGTATTTTTATTGAACTTTCTATTAGTTTTTGGATGATTCTATTGAAATGTTTGATAGAATATTCAATAGAAAAATTCAATGGAATTCGAGTTTTCTATACAACTCATTCAACTTATGTCTGAATTCTATAGAAAATATCTCAATAGAATAAGTTGTATAGAAAAATCAAATTCTACAGACTTTTTCTGCAGAATATTTTTTATTGAACATTTCAGTAGAATCGGCCAAAACTAATAGAAAGTTAAATAGAAATTCAATAGAATTGTCTGGCGAATTTGCTAGATTTTTCTATAAACTTTTTTCATACGTATTTTTTTGTAAGAATGGAAATTTTCGTTAGTGCTTATAGTTTTCGAGATATTTATACACAAATGACATTTGAAGTGAAATCAACTCAACTTATTTCGAATTAATTTATGTGAAAATACGCAATTTTTCACACATATGAAAAAATTTAATAGAAAAACCTAGATTTCTATTAGAAATCTGCACGAATTCCCTTAAAGTTTTATTAGAATTCTATTGAAAAGTTCTATTTGTTTTTTACGCCTTTTTTGTAACTTTACCGTGTCATTTGGCTAAAAGATATTTGATAGAAAAAAGTCAATAGATTTTGATTGTTTTTCTATAAAAATTCTTGGGCGTAAATTTTCCAAGTTTTTTCCGCTGTATTTTTATTTGTTTTTTATAATACAGTTCAAGAAAAAAAACTTAGAAAAATTATACCCAAGAATTCGTATAAAAACCATTCCAATATAAGAAGTTATGCAAAAAAAAATCTCTCTATATTATAACAATCCAAATTGACTTCTGGTGATGGAAATTTGGTACTCGAAATTAAGACTATAAAATTTAAGTGTCACAACGTTCAAAATAAGGGTCATGAGGGTCATAATAAAGGTCACAAGAATCAGATTAAAGGTCGAAATAAGGGTTAGATCAAGGGTCACAGGATTAGATTAAGAGTCAGAGCAAGGGTCCAAATAAGAGTCACATGGGGTGTAATGAGGATCACGAGGGTCAGATTAAGGGTCACAAGGGTTAGAACATGGAGGTCATATATGGGTTGCATAATTTTTAACAGAATTACCGTAAAAAACAAATACAATCTTTCAATAGAATTCTAATAGAATTCCAGCAGAATTCTTATAGAGTTCCAATAAAAATTCAATAGAATTCCTCAGAGAAAACACTGGATTTTTCTATTCAATTCTTTCGTAAGGTTGGAAAACAGTCGAAATAACGTTCGAAAGACAGTCTATCCGAGCTTTAGAAAGAAAAATAAGACATTCACAAAAAATCGAGCAATCTCCAAGCCAACTCCCTCACCATGTTCCATCACTCACCTTCTTGCATCAATTAATGAATTAATCACAGTACACCTTGATCGCTAATGGAATAATGAATGGACTTGGCCTACCTGTAAGCACAGAAGTTAGTATTTGTACGTAGATCCCCCGCTACCATACCGATCGACACTTCACCGTGTATTTTGCTTTATTGTGACAATAAAATACGTAGTATGTAGGTAGGACCGCACCAGCGATTTCTTGCCCCTCTGCCAAACCACCAAAATAAGGAGAAAAAAAACACCCCCTCATTCACTCCACAAGGCATTCAATCTCAGATTCACCCAAAAATCACATTCTCCAAGTTCATTCCCCCAATTTGTGTCTCCCCGTTGAATCCGCATATCCTTTTTTTGGCCAGAAAACACTCCATCGTACCTTCTACAACCACAGTAAGCCTTGTTTTTGCCAATTAAAAATTATTTTTAAAAACAGACAGACGAAACGCCACGCACTGTGTTGCCAGATAAAATCCTCATTTTTATATTGAAAAACCCTCTTTTATTATTGAATGAATGAAATAGTCGTGTTTTCTTTGTGTGGAAAACAATTTTATCCGTTAAAAAATCCATCGTGCCATTTGTGGTCAGCTGGAACGGATGAGAAGTGGGTTCTGACTCTTTTCGTTAAATATTATTCGTCCATTGTTAATTCGTTCAATTCGGTTGATGCGTCAGATTTTTAGCCCGACCAGAATGAGAGAATAGGAACATTGAATTGAAAATATTAGATGTTTATTTCGAGGCATAATAAAAACGGAAATCAATCCGGAAAAAAATGTCATAATACAGATTTATACTTCATTATTCATCTAAATAAAACGATATGTATCTAATATTTTCCTTCTAATATCTATATTCAATTAAAAAAATTTATGCTGAACTGCACATCACAAAGTTAAAAGCGTCTATTTTTCAGTAAAATCTCTCAATTTTATAACTGTGGTACTGAAATTTATTGAGCAAAAAATCCTGGAAATAACTGAAATTTTCACTTTTTTGAGAACATTTTTTGGGAAAATGAGAAGGAAAAGTTGCCATTCTCGGTCATTTTTACTCAAATCAAGTATAATTCTACTCGAATTAAGAGATATTTTGCCTTATTTTGAGGGAAAAATTGGCCTGGAATTAAAAATTTTAGAGTTCTCGAATTAAAAATTTTCTCAGATAAAATTTTCCAAGTTTTTCTCATTCTACTATTACTTTCTTTTCAAGAAAATGAAACGAAAAAACTTGGAAAATATGAGTCGAGGAAATTCTATAGAAAATGTCTCAATAGAATAAGTTGTACAGAAAAATCGAACTCTATTGACTTTTTCTATAGAATATTTTCAACTAAACATTTCAATAGAAAAGGCCAAAAAATAATAGAAACCGATTGACTATGAGATGCAGTCCACATCTTAATATTAAACTTATCAAGCATTGAATAAATACACAAAAATATAAGGAATCTCTCCTAATTCATCATGTCATCATATTCTTTTAGCAAATGACCATAAATACACAAAAAAAATTTAAAAAAAACCTAGCGAATCCGCTTCGATAGGAAAATTCTATAGGATTTCTACTGAATTTTCTATTAATTACTCATTCTATTGAGATATTTTCTGCAGAATTTTCTCGGCTGAAATTTTCCAAGTTTTTCTCATTCTACTATTACTTTCTTTTCAAGAAAATCAAACGAAAAAACTTGGAAAATTTGAAAAAATAGAAGGAATCTCTTCTAATTCACCACTTAAATAAAAAAAAAGGGGTTCAACATTGAAAATATGAAATTGATATACATTTCCCTCATCTGTTGGACGAATAATAATTGAACGAAACAATCCAACCCACCAGAAATTAATTTGCAAGGCAAAAATAAATAAAAAACCGCTAGTAAGAACAAAATAGAGAGTGTAGAGGTGAGACAATGGTAGGTGGCTATAGTACTCAGAGCTGATGATAATGGAATGTAGTTAGAGATGATGGAACCTCCGTGATAAGCCTGTTTATTTCCACCGTCTCTCTCACCGAGACGGAACAAGCTAGGCCTGAATATTTTAAAACACAATGGACAATTATGAAAATAGAAGTACTGATGAATGAATAAATAATGGAGAATGGAGAGTAGAAGTAAAAACCAGTGTTACGACACAATCCTCTCAATAAACTTCGTAAAAAACCTGCAAACCCAAGTAAAGTATTTATCGCTTATTATCTATATTTTATTGGTTTAGATAATGTGATAGGAGCGTTAGACGTACTTTTACCAACTCCTCTGGGAGTTATGTCGAACTTTCCGGGCATATCTGAGGTGAAATGAGTGTAGATAATTAACAGGGGTTTGTTGGCTGAGATAAAGGGGATTATGAAGAGAGATGAAGAGATTTTTTAATAATTTTTTTAATGAATATCATCGAAAGGAAGAGTTTAAGGCCCGGGTGTACTATCTTTCAAATGTTATCTGGATTTTTTTCATCTTTCGTAATCCAAAATCAAGTCAATTGAGTGATACACCATGTAGAAATTCCCAAAAATTATGATAGAATGATAAAAAAAAATAGAAAAAATTCTGAACTTTTTCAAAGAGCGTTTTTAATTGAGATTCAGAATGAGTTGAAAAAAGTAGAAATAAAAAATATCTGATTTCGCTGTGGCAAATTATCTATTAGCTGTCATTTTCCATAGTGGTTAACAAAACACTAACTCCTCATGGTAAGTGACAGCTAGGTATCTCAATTTTCAAAACAGTGGTATGTAGTCATCTGCCATTTTTATGTGATAAAAGTGTGATTAAAAAATTCTCCAAAATATTACAACTTTTTTCAAAGAGCCTTTTCCGTAATAAATGTCTCTGTGCAGTGTGGGAAAAGATTTACGAAATCAGTCTTTCCCCTCCATGATATTGGGTGACAGACCGCCATTTGTCACTGTAAATCAGATACATTTTTCAATTTCTTATTATTCAACTTAGTCTGAATATCAATTAAAAATGCTCTTTGAAAAAATTAAGAATTTCTTCTACTTTTTTTTGATTATTCATTCATAATTTTTCAAAAGTTCTGCATGCTACAGGACTTAATTGACAATTTCAGATGACGAAAGATGAAAAAAAAACATCGAGATAACGTTCGAAAGATAGTACACCCGGGTCTTAACACGAAAAAATTGTTTGATATTTTTGTCTAAATTACTTCTCCCTGAAAATATTTTTAACATCGGTTTTTAAACATGAGATTTTTTTGCATTGTTCGGAATTTTGAGTTTTTTAGATAGAAATGTGGACTCTTTTCGTGGATAATCCTGAGAATTAAAAAAAAATTTCTTGATATTTGATTTGAAAATATTCGCAAATTAACGATATCCAAGTACTGCGGCTATTTTCGTTCCAGTGAAATGGTTTCCTTCTTTAGCAGTCGAACATCCGTGCTTTCATTGAGGCCCCATTTGACCCTAATTTTCCGGACATTTTACAATGATTTTATTATTTAAACATTGCCGATCTGAATTTGAATCTTGATATTGAACCGTTGGAAAACATTTAAAAATCTGAGAAAAAATTGGAAAGTTTACTTTTGGTGAAAGATTAATGGAATAATTAGAAAATTTCAATTTTTTAAAATTAAAACATGGAAAACAATCGATTTCATGCCAAAAAAATAAAATTTCCGAAAGTGTAAACAATTTCAATTAGAGTTAACTAGTTCAGTTTTAATGCAAAAAATGAGAAAAAATTAGGTTTTGATTTTTTTACTAATGAGAAACACCGTGTTGTCTAAAGTTTCTCGCAAATACCACTGGAACTATTGGGCTCAGATGAAAATATCAATGATCTTCTTGAAGTCTACAAAGTTTCATGTAAAAAATGTCTTATGAAATTTTTTCCTAAACCTGTTGGCTTCAAAGATTTTTAAACAAATGGAAAATACATTTTTCTTTTTTTTAGTATTCCATCCAAACTGATTTGAAAATAGCCCTCGAACCACCAGTTTCAGAAAAGAAGTCAAAGGACCTTTTTTATAGTTCACAGAATTTCCTGCAAAAAAGTCGTATAGCATTTTTACCTAAACCCCTTGCTCTCGAAGACATTTCCAAAAAAAAGAAAAATCTTTAATTTTTTCTCCATAATTCCGTTCAGCCAATTTTGCAAATATCTCTCAAATCATTAATTTCAGCAAAAGAAGTCGACAGATCGTTTTTGTAATTCCTAAAATTTCCTATAAAAAAGTCGCATAACATTTATACCGAAACACTTGGTTTCAAAAATATTTTAAAAATAATAGGAAAATCGTTTTATTCTTTTTCCACAATTCCATTCAGCGAATTTTGCAAATATCTCTCAAACCATCAGTTGCAGCAAAAAAAGTCAAAAGACTTACTTTGCAGTTCACAAAATTTCCGACAAAAAAGTCTCATTGCTTTCAAAGATATTTCCAAAAGCATAGGAAGCATTATTTCTTTTTCCACAATTGCATTCCAAAAATACTATAAAAGCATTTTAGCACCTGATTGTGAAAAAATCATCTCCAAATAAGTTCTTTCGACGTTCTCTCCAAAACGCACTCTTTCCAGAGATTATTCCCAAAAGTACCTGCATCACCATTTACCACCTCACCCCCTGTTCTCCCCCATTTCCACAAAACTATAAAAATCACTCTGAAAACCCCATGCACCTCCACACGAACGAAAAAATACTGACCTAAAAAAAAATAAAACGATGTCCGGAAAGCCCCACAAGAGTCCACAAATAGAGAGGAATTGATACCAAAAATAATGATGAAAAAAATAAAATAAAAGTACGTCCCACGAGGTATAACAAGGATAAGAGTCCACCAAAACCCGGCAAGCGCATAGATATCCACGAGACACGATTACATTTATTAAACATGATTATTTGCATATTAATATAATCATCGATATACAGAGAGTATACAGCAAATAAAAAAAATGTGTTCCAGGTGTGTGTTTCGTGTGAGAGCATTACGTCATTGTGTTTCTTGTTTCAGTGTTTTTTCTTGCACTGCTGTGAGACGGCAATACAGCCTATGGTCCCATTCAATTGCCATAAGTTCATTATTTATAATGAAAAAGGGAAAAAAAAGTGTTCGCAGAGTCAAGTTCATTCCACGAATGAACGTGACGAACTGATTAGCTTTCGCTCGGGGCAGAGGCAGTGGAAAAGCAAGAATATTCATTGATCCTTTCTGAAATCCATCCCGAGGCTTCAATAACCCATTTCATACCCCCAAAAAAAATTTTAATCGTGAAGAGAATGGACAAAAGCAAATGGAAAGCTAATTAATCACGTGTTCAATGGAATCAGTGAATTGGTGAAGTGAGAGGCATAAAACTGCGAAAATCTCGTGAAGAAAGGGGTTTAGAGAAAAATGGCAAAAGACTTTTTTTCCAGAGAATTAAATTCCGCGCAAAAAGTTTCCGAGGTGTTTCTCTCAAAACCCAGTAGTTCCCGAGATATTCGTGGAAATGTAAGAAGATTAATGTTGAGGTTTGTCTCCTTTCACCACTCCACTAGTTAATTAAAACTACTTAATTATTATATGTATTTGTGGATGTAGAAACAACACTGACAGTCACCATGTTAGCAGTCAACGATACCAGGTGAATGAATAACTCGAGATGTATTCTTCCACTAGCTTCTTTGCTCGTGTATGGATAAAGAACAGAAACTGATGATTTCGGGAATTTCATTCGTTGAAACTAATGGCAGAGGGCAATTCATCCCATTAATTACGAACGAATGGCAAAATTAAGTTATAAAATATTCTAATTTCGTTGTTATTCAAGTGTTAATGAAGATAACTGAGTTAGTTTTATTTATTTCCCTTTCATTTTCTGTTTCTCAGTATTAAATACCACGAGATGAAGTCTCAGATAATCCCAGCGAAAGCCAACAGTAATACGATTTTGTTGATATTAATTACATAAAAAATTATGTGAACGTACAATGAGAATTGTTTCTCCAACACTGCAAGAGTACGTTTCTAATTACTTGAGGAGTAATTCTATTTTTAGCTCTTCTGTTGAGTCAATGGATTTTCATGAAAACATTGAAACTCTTGCAATGTTCGTTGTACGTCTAGTATGCTATAAGCAACATCAAAAAGGTCGATGGATGATCAATCGACATTTTGCATCCTTTAATATGTTGAATAGTGTCTGGTCTAATTAAATCAATAATAGTAAATTTTTTCCCATCACAGTTGGAAGACTTGCATTCGTCGATTATTCACTTAATCAATTAATAGAGAAAATATTAATAATCCACCGTGGAATTTGCAGATAATAGTCAAAATTTTGTTACTCAACTGGTCATGAGAAAACACCCATTTCTACTTGAATTTGATACAAAAAAATGTATTTTTGATTTGTAAAAAAATAGTGCAAAACGCATTTTATGTTTAGTATTTGTACGAAATCGGACAAGCCCAGTGATCACAACGAGACGAGACTCGATGTTACATTAGGTTTAACAACAATAATAACAATAATAATGCATTATCCGCCAAAACACCACTCCATGCAAAAATCTGATAATTCATCAAGTCTTACCTCGAAGCTGAAGAAATAACATTGCATTATTGTTAATTTTTCCATTGGCAAGAGCTTGTAAAATTGTTCACCTTGGGGTCAACTAATGTCAAATAATAGAAAACATTTACTAAAAAATTCTATTGAAATTATACATTTTTTGTAAGAATTCGTGCCCATGAATTTAATTTTTTTTCTTGTATTTTGATATGAGAAATAAGCAAAGAATGTCTATAGAAAAATGATGCAGAAAAGAAAAATCAACATCGATTCAATTTTGAAAATCAATTTTCTATAGAGAACAAGCAATGGAAATAGGAAAAATGAAAAGAATATGATTTCAATAGAATTTCTTAGAAAAAACGGTTTTTCATGGATTTTTGTCACACGTTTCGTATCTGAAAATACAATTTTTTGCCAGAATAGCCTTTAATTTCTCCTGCCTCGAGATGAGATAATTCTATCATTTAGAATCTTAATTAATGTACTGTCGCATTATTCAGTGAGCTTACATAGGCAGTCAATTGTCAGGCATTTGGGCAAGGCTGAAGGGACAAGTGTAATTGCATCTTAATTAAGATGATTTATAACTCTGACACTTAGTCGATTGACACGGAATTGAGAATTATAATGGAATCAGGCAGAGGACATGCGTCGTGAGAATTTCGAGGATGAAGTGGCGAAATATCGAAATATCTCGCGATCTGACAGATTTAAGAGAAAATGGCAAAATATATTTTTTGTGTAGAACTTAATTCTTTCCACAAAAGATTTTTTGACATTTTCCGCTAAATCTAATACTTCCGCAGATATTTGTGAAGTAAGGTAATAGTGAACAACAAAAAAAATCTAATTTCATTCACAAGTTCTTGGGGAATATCTCGGAATCTAGAGGAGATGGACAAATTTTTGTAAAAAGCTTTATTGTAGGAAAAATCTAGAGCTGCATAAAAGGTCTTCACAAAAATTTCGCTTACTCTCTTCAATTCCAAGATATTTGATGATAATGAAACGATGTTTTTCGTTTTGCTACTGAATTCGTGATTTTTCATGTTATTTCCACTTCAACAGATTTTTTAATAGCAATACACTAATATTATATTTACTGGGGAATGCAAGACGTAATTATGGGAGACTCAGCTTTCTACTGGAATGAATCGATGGGAATGCAACGGAAATTATAAGGAACACGTTTTAGCTGCACAATAAAACTTATCGTATTCCCAAGAGCACTGGACGTTAAAGTCGTATTAATGCATTGCAGGACGGTTTTACTGTCGACATTTTTATTCAATGTCGATCGGAAAGTAAGAGAGAATTATAGAAAGTGGGTATTAAATATTTGTGGCATTATTCAGTAGAAAAATTGTAAATAGAAAGAGTCAATTTCAATTTAGAACAGATCAGTTTTGCCAAATACCTCAGAATCTACGGAAGATGGTAAAATTTTATTCCTCTGAAATTTCCCTATCTAATGCAGATTCAGAGATATTGGTAATAAACTGATCATTAAATGAAATCAATTCATTCTGATTAACATTTCCACTATTGAACTGTCGAATCAGTAAATATTTATTCTAAACTCTAATCCTAATAAATAGAAAATATTCTATAATTCGTTGGAGAAAAATGTTTTATCAAAATATACACCGATAATTAATTTTTTCTTCTCGATTGTCTTAATTTTTGTGCTTTTTGTCTCGGTGAAAAATAGATTATTTACATCACTCATGATATGTGCAATTTTAAGGCACTCGATAATAAACTTAAACTAGAAAATAAATTTCCAAAATTCTATATTGCAAATTCTTTTAGATTAAAAAAGATTAAAGACTAATTAAGTCTCCGGGATATATATTCAAAGGAATTATAGTACCACATGGATATCGTCTCGAGTTTAAGTCTCAACAGGAAGACCTAAGTACTTTTTTTCATTGAGGTGTTCTCATTAAGGCACGTGTGCGTATAAAAATAGAAGTAAATTTGTGCAAAAAATGTTATCAATGTCAGCTATCTGAACTTTAACTTATCACGATCGCCTTAGTTAATTAATCAATCGAGGAACGTCAACAGTACGTCGCATGGGGAATAAAGTCGAGGGGTATATGGTCTGGGGAGTACTCCCTGTCCGGAGAGGAAACAATGATTGAGAAATTACAAATTGGAGGGGAGTTTGGTCAATGTTGAAATGGTGGAATGTAATAAGTTGACGTTTCACATCTCCATGAATGGCTAATTATCCCGATAATAAAGGGTTTTAAGAGAAAATGTCAACAAATTTGGTTTTGGGGAAATTGCCTGATCTGAAGAAAATGTTTTTAAACATTTACTTTTACAATCATTCTATAAGAGAATCTGTATGAGAAAATTTACTGGGTTAGAAAAGTGGAGGGAAATCAATTGATAAATTAATTTTCCTCTGTGCTTCTTCACTATTTCACTTCTGGTGAAATAATGAATTGTCTCGATAACAAGTAATTTTCCAGAAGAAAGTTGCAAAAATTCTTATTGCAAAATTTCCTGATCTGCAAATTTTCCTGCGACATTGTCTGCTAAAACCACTCATTCCCCAGATAATTCACAATTAAAAAAATATAAATCCATGAATCCAATCGCTGCACGCACGAAAAAATTTAATAGAAAAACCTATCGAATTCGTTAAAAAATTCTATTGAATTTCTATTAAACTTTCTATTAGTTTTTGGCTGATTCTATTGACATGTTGAATAGAAAACATTCAATAGAAAAAGTCAACAGAATTCGATTTTTCTATATAACTTATTCTTTTCATATATTTTCTATAGAATTTGCTCGACTCGAATTTTCTGTTTTTTTCATTATATTTTTCTTTTCTTCTCATCAAGGAAATCAAACGAAAAAACTTCGAAAATTTGAGCCGAGGAAATTCTATAGAAAATATCTCAATAGAATAAGTTATATACAAAAATTGAATTCATTGACTTTTTCTACTGAATATTTTCTATTGAACATTTCAATAGAATCGGCCAAAAACTAATAGAACAGTTCAATAGAAATTCAATAGAATTTTCTAACGAATTCAATAGGTTTTTCTATTAAATTTTTTCGTCCGTGCGCAAGTCAATTTGACAATTTCCATCACTAAACTATCTTAATAATGAACTCAAGCTAAGTAATAATTTCTCCAAATTCTATATTGCCAATTTTCTTTTGACATTTTCGTCTGAAATTCATAGTTCCTAATCTATAAATTTTCTTGTGAAATTTTCTCTTAAAACCACTCATTCCCCAGATAATTCACACTAAAGAACTATAAATCCAAAAATACAATTTCCAGAAGTCAATTTCCCTCCCTCCATCACTGAATTATCTCAGTAATGAACTCAAGCTAGGGGATAAATCTTCAAAACTAAACATTAAAAATTGTCTCATGACATTTTCTCTTAAAACCAGATACTTCCCAATTAAAACCCCCACTCCATGAATCTAATCTCCCCATTCAGTAGCAGTAAAATGTAAAATGTTTACGTCGATTTAGCTCTTAGCTGAATTTTTAAAGAATATCTCCGAATCCAAAAGGGATAGCAAAATTTTCGTAATAGCTTTTTTTGTAACTTTCAATTCGCTCTACAAAAAAGGTTATGCCAAAAATTTTGCTACCTCCCTTAGATTCCCAGATATTTATTGAAAACAGGCCAATAGTCAAAATCGACTTGGACCGTTTTACCGCTTCGTAACTGAACTAATTTCCCCATCATCTCCATCATGGAACTATCTCAATAAAGACCTGTAGAAAATTCGACCCCCAAAAACCCTTGAACCCATAGCACTCCCTCTCCGCCCCCAATTCATTGCCCCCTAAATCTGTGGATAAAATTGAGCAGGATAAAGCCCAGGAACAGTGGGTCCAGCAGTGTGGAATGCAGCAGCAGCAGCAGCAGCAGCAGCAGATGTCTGCCAAGCAGGACGTTTAGGGACACTGCCAACAGCATCAGCAGGAAATGCATTATCCCAGGGTCTCTTGAGTCCCATGAGAGCAGCATGATTGATAGGAGGTGTTTGAATAATAGGTGGCAAGATAGTGGGATGTGGCTGGGGTGTGCGCATAATCGGTATTCTCTGTGGCACATTGAAAAATAGTAATGGTGGATGTGGCTGTTGCTGATGCAATGCAGCATGAGGTGACATTGTGTAAGTTGATATTTGATGCTGACCAGGTGGTGGTAATGCAAGTGCTTTACTCGTAGCAACACCACCAGCACCACCTGGTGATGATCCAGCATTGCTAGGCGAATTATTAGTCTGATTACTGGCAATAGCCATCAACCACAAATCCTGATTTCTCATTGCTTGAACCTGTGCCTGAGCCTGTGCTTGAGCCGCTTGTGCCTGAGCCTGTGCCTGTGCCTGGACTAATGCGTGTATGTCCCATAGTGGGGCCTGTTGGGTCTGTTGTACGGGTATTTGGGGGGGTTGGGCGGCTGGTGCCGCTGCTATTGCCGGGGGTGTGTGTGTGCTCAACGTACCGGATGAGAGTAGCGATTTAGCGGGCAGTGGTGCAGCACCAGTCAACACCAAGTGCATGTCGTCACCACTGCACTGGAATACCTCGATGTAACGCTGCTTCTTGCCGAATATCATGTAGCGGTGGTGACGCTGGGAGGCACATGCGAACGCTGAATTCTCACTGTCCATTTGGATGAAGGCTTCACCCGAGGGCTGACCCTGAAGGAGAAAATCAGAGGGTTATGGAAGTGGTAGTGAGGACTTGGTTTTCGTAAGTCGATTTTTTGGAGTTTCATGAATGGGGAATGCTCGCGCTAATGATAGGAAAACAAGTGGGAAATTGCTTTTATATTAATATAGGGGAGAGTGGGGCACAATGAAACAGTCAAAAAACGACTGCTTGACGCAATTCAAGCAACAAAATTTTTTATCACTAAATAGTTTTTTTTTAATTTTTGTTTATTAACTTTTTTTTATTCTTGGGAGTACTGATGAGAATAATTTTCCATTCAGTTGAGTGGAAATGGCATATTCGGACTTTTTGGATCATAATAGGTTGTTATAACGAAAAATCCGAAACTTGCTTCCGAATGGAAGCTTCGTAATCGCTCAAATTTAAGTTTTGGATTTTTTGGGTTATATCGACCCAGTATAATTCAAACAGATCGAAAATGCAATGTTTAGATCTCCGTACGTGTGTGTTTGTGCGTACGTATGTACCAAAGTTCTTCTTCACCTATTCGCTAATGAATGGATGGAATTGAATCTTTTTTTCAAATGTAGGTATTGTTGAGTCCTATCAATCTCCATTAATTAAAATTTAATTCATCGATTGGTTTTCTATTTTCGAATTTTTTTGAAAATCGATTGTCCCACGATAACTAGAAAAAATATTCGGGATTGATTGAATGACGGCTTAAAAAATTGGTTTGGATGTCCTTTTGACCGAGTTTAAAGATGAATGCGATAGTAATGATCGTTATTTTGATTTATTTGAAAATTTGCCAAAATTTTGTTTTTTTTTAAATCAGAATTCCGGGGATATCTTTGTTGAATATCGTGCTTCAAATGAATTCAATCATAGCTTAAAATGTTTGTTTTAATGCTATTAAGTCGAAGGTGAAAGATGATTACGATAGCAATATTGACTAATGTGATTTTTACGATCATTATTGAAAATTTCGAATTTTTATATTAACATTTTATCGAAGGGCTAAGGGGGGAGATCGAACCGTAAAAAAGACAATCGGTTGTATCGAAGAAAAGAATAATAAGAATAATGATGATGATATCATTCAACTCAGTTGAAAATCTGACAAAATTAGTTAAAATAGTTATTTTCATCACAAGGTCCACAAAATATTTTCTGACGAATGTGATTATAGGCCTCGCCTTCGGCTCGGCCTACAAAGCCACATTCGTCAGAAAATACTTTTGGACCGTGTGATGAATGCAATTTTTCGTCAGAAGACCCGTAAACCGCGATCAAACCGAGTGAAGCGAGGTTGGAATCCCGGTTTACCGGGTCTTCTCACGAAAAGAAATCTTATTCAATTTAATAAAATGAAATAAATAATGAATTATATATGATAAAAGGGAATTATGTGCAAAATAAACATTCAACAGTATATTGCTAACTTAGTAACAAAAATAACTATACTATATGCAATACAAGAGCAATTTCCTACTTGTTCTTCGGTAAAATAGTTTTTTACTTTTATAATCGAGCATCAGAGCTTTCATTCGAGCCCCATTTGACCCGAAGTTTCCGGCCATTTTACAGTGATTTTATTATTCAACCGTTCAGGTCTGAACATGGATCCTGATATTGAACCGTTAGAAATCGTTTTAAAAATATGAAAAAAATTAGAAAGTCTAATTTTGAAGGAAGATTGATGAAATAATTGAAAAATTGCAATTTTTCTGTAAACAATTTATAAGCAATCACGTTTCCATCATAAAAATCATTTGTTCGGAATCAAAACAAATTTACCCCATTGATTCATACCCAGAATTTTACCGGAAATCTATTTTATGCCTAAAAAAGGTTTCCGACAATTTAAACAATTTCAATGATTTATTTACAAACAATAAATATTTGAAAAGTGGCTGTAGCGGCCACGCGGGAGTGTGTGGCTCCGGCGGTCATCCAAGCTAAGCAGCGTTCAGTCTGCCCAGCACTTGGATGGGTGTCCGCTTAGGCACACCTAACCGCGTGGGACTACAGTCGCTAGGCACGAATGTAGAGAGCCACTGTGCCCATTGACTCAGTGTGACCAATAGACACAGTGGAATCCCTGCATTATCGGCCGGCTGCACGACTGAGGTTTTCATGGTTTCCCTGACAGTCCAATCCCGAATGGGGTGCAGTTGGGGATAAAAAAAGTCGGCCCATGGTAACGCAGATAGGGAAGGGAACAAAATGTAAAAACCCGAGAGGGTATACATATGGAACCAAAAAAAAATGTTTGAAAAAATAATAATTCTGTGCAAAATCTAATGTAAATGACGCTGAATATTGATGATTTTTTTCAAATTTTTCTCACGCAATTTAATTGACATCTTTTATGACCGAAAATGGCTGAATTTATAGTGCAGTCTGTGTCAAACTGTGAAAGACACTTGAATATCTTTAATTCCTTATTTTTAGTCATTACTAATAAATAACATACCTGCGCATTATAAACCATATGAACTCCACGATAAACAATATGTTTAGCGTATTCACCCATGAACTCAAGGATATGCTCAACGAGCGCCTCATAAGGTAGTCCACGTAATCTAACACAGTCTTTTCTCGTTCCCGACGTGATGACATACTGCGGAAGCAGTTGCGGTGGCAGCGGCAGCATCGGTGGAATATCAGGCTGTGGTTTAGCATCAATTGCTCTATTCAATACCTAGGATCATTACATCGGAGCATTAGTTAATTGGATGAATTGAATCAAATTGGGATAAATGGAAATTGTAATGAGCACACACACCTGTTGCACTTCTGCCGTTGTACTACGGAATAGTTCAATGTATCTGACGCCAATGCAGTCACGATGCTTGCTTAGAGCTTTCTCAGCATCTTCCTCTTTAGCGAACAAAACGAATGCATCTCCCGTTGCTCGGCCATCCGGCTTTTTCACGAATAATACACCTTCCTCACCGTCCAACACCTGACAGGGATTTTGACCGCCAGCAAAGAATTCAATCTGCGCAGGAAAACGAGAAACTTTTGAAAATCCTTCGCTGACATTTCGGATACACTTTTTGGAAATGATTATCACGCTGAGTTTCAATGAAGTGTCAAAGAATTTCGACAATGAAAGTTCACAATTTGATGAGCAAACCAATGAAAACTGCAGACTTTAGCCCAATTATCTTGAATGTAATAAATCTGTTGCTCATTCTTTGGCCACGGTTCACGCAAAAACGACTGAATGGATTTCAATGGTATTTGTAGTATTGCATAGTTTAGGGTCCCCAATGGGCTTTACACTGTTAGAAATTTGTTGAAATTTCACGGAAAATATGATAGTAATTCTCATGAGTGACATTCAATCGAATTCAGGGTAAAAATTCTCATGAAATTTCAACTTTTAGGTAGAATTCAAGGAAATTCATGGGTTCTTAGAGGGAGTGAGGTGGAAATTTTACAACTCGGTTGAATTTTCAATGAAACATGAATATTCAGAAACAAAATGACAGGAATTTTCAATTTTTCTCTGAATTTTCCTGATTTTTCTGACTTTTCACGGAATAATTTAACTGAAAAATCAAGGATTTTATTGGTTTTCAGATCATTCGAACAGAAAATCAATGGAATATTTGATTTTTCAATGACAATATTTCCTCAAATTTCAGTGGGAATTGACCACGATAAAGATTTCCAGGATTTGGCACGGAAAATTCAGACGAAAATTTTTAACAGTATAGGCTATAAGTTATTGTGTGTATATTAAACTATGCACCGTAGAAACTTCTAGAAAATTCTAAAAAAAATCTTCTAAAAAAATTTCTAGAGCTTTCTAGAAAATTCTGGCACTTTCTGCAAAATCCTGGAATATTCTTGAGTTTTTCAGAAGATTTTTTAGTTTTCTACAAAGTGTGAGGATATTCTCGGGTTTTATCGAAAGTTCGAGAAATCCCTTTGGTTTTACAGAAAATTATTGGGTTTGCTGAACAATTCGAAAAAAATCTCCAGTTTCGAAAAAAATAAAAAAAAAATTTCGTTTTTCAGAAAATTTGAGAAAATTCTTTGGTTTTACCAACATTGCCCCAACGTTGGCAGGCAGCATTATCCCAATGTTAAAATTTTTTACCTTTTCACCTAAAAATAGTAAATTGAATATACTATATTCGAACTCCTGAGGCCAAAATTAGTTATTCTTACAAAAAAAAAATTGGAAATATTGGATTTGACGAATGCATGCTCCATTCGAAAGCACTACACCCAAAACATGAATTTGAATGGTTACAAAGCTTTTATTTGAGAGCTAAAATGACTCCATTCGGAAGAAAAGTATATGAATGAACTCACAACTTGTTTAGCAACGCAGTCGTAGGGTAGTCCCCGCATTCTCACGATGACTTGAGCCCCTCTGGATAGAAATGCATGGGCCTCGCCACTTGCACCACCAGCAACTCTGACAAACTCCTCACCCGATGATTTGTACACTTCGATGTACCTCGAGCCAATATGATGCTTATGCCTCTTTAACGCCATGTCTCTGTGCTCTTTACTCACAAAACGTACAAGTGCCTCGCCGTTACGTCTGCCCATAGGGCTCAAACACAACGCAACTCCACCCCTGTTGATTCGTACAGAAGATTAATTAGAAAATGGTTAATTGATGGGCTGGGAGTGAAGTGGCAAATCGAAATGGGTCAGTTCAATCGTAGAAGGGGTAGAATTTAGAATGAACATCTGTGAATTGAGCGGGGATGAACAAATTTTCATGAAGAATTTTTTTTTTCTTGTGTGTATTATTCTTTTGCTTGTAGTGAAGATCCAGAGATTTGAGAATAGTCCAGGGATAGCAATATTCATAAATCATAATTGCCGTTAAATTTTGAAGCCGTCATTCGGTTAAGGGGAGACTACTATGAGTTTTAAAAGTCGTGGGTTATTAGAGTGAGACTTTTCATACGTTGAAGATCGATTCAATAGATCTGAAAACAAATAATTAGTGCAAAAAAAATTTGTTTTATTGTTCGTTTGCCCGAAAACGCTTAAAATGCTAAAAACAGTCCACGGTCTCCAATTTTTGAGCTACAAAAGATTTTTTTTTTCAAAATTTTCGGAAAAATGTGTGGAACAACAATCACGAGCCAGTTTTTTGGAATTCGACTTCTACACAGCTGATTTCTTTTTTTTTTTTCATATAAAAAAATTCACTATTTGTGTAAAAAAATACAAAAAAAGCAAATTTAGCCATGTAAGAGGCTAATTTAAAAAAAATGGCTCGTACTTGTAATACCACATATTTTTCCGAAAATTTTGAAAAAAAAAAATCTTTTGTAGCTCAAAAATTGGAGGCCGTGGACTGTTTTTAGCATTTTAAGCGTTTTCGGGCAAACGAACAATAAAACAAATTTTTTTTGCACTAATTATTGGTTTTCAGATCTACATAATCGATCTTCAATGTATGAAAAGTCTCACTCCAATAACCCACGACTTTTAAAACTCATAGTAGTCTCCCCTTAATATCATTCAAATTTTTAATTACACGTATGAAAAAATTCAATAGAAAACTTTAGCGAATTCGCTAGAAAATTCTACTGGAATTCTCTAAAAATTCTGAGGGGATTCTAGTAACATTCTAGAGCATTCTCGTTAAAATTAAATTTTTTTTTGCGCAGATTCTATTAGATATTTGATAGGAAAAGGTCAATAGATTTCGATTTTTCTGTTTGAATTTTTTTCTTGAGATTTTTTCTATTAAAGCTACTGGGCAGGGATTTTCTAAGTTTTTTCCAATATATTTTGTTTAGTTTTGCATTGCAGGATCCGAGTGAAAAAAACTTGGAAAATTTATGCCCAAGTATTCTGATAGAAAAAATTCCAAGAGAATATTCATATAGAAAAATTTAAATCTATTAACTTTTTCCTATTGAATATCTCAGAATCAGCGCAAAAAACAGATAGAATTTTAAACGAGAATTCCCTAGAATTTTAATAGAATTCCAATAGAATTTTCTAGCGAATTTGCTAAGGTTTTCTGTTGAATTTTTTCATGCGTGTTAAATAACAATTAATTTGAATATTTAAATTTTGAATTATTTTATTAATGAATAATTTGGGTAGGAAGATTGCCGATTATTCGCTCAATTGATAATGCCTTTTAAGAAATTATAAATATTTACTTAATGAAAAATTTACAGTTCCATAGCATCGAAGATTTAATTCATCATTAATCCGAAATTTAAATTATCAATATTATACTATTTTTTAATTTTGATGAGTATATTTAAACTTTTGTTAATGTAAGTCGGAAATCCTTTCAATATTGACGAAATTTAATATTGATGGCCATCCCTGGAATAGTCTTCATGATTTTCATGGTTTTCAAGATGATTTTTTTATGTTTGATCATTTGCTACGATAATTATAATCGTTTTACATCAGTTTCAGAATTGTTTTGGAGTCTTTATAGATTTTATTGTTTTTTTACGGTTGAACTGACCTTTCACATGGCGAAAACTTTTCTAGAAAAATTCATGTGCTAAATTCAAGCATCATAAACGAGTCATAATTCGCACACTTGGAAAAATTATTGTGTAGCTCCAGAAAAATTATGGTACCCCCAATAATTTTTCTGTCGCTGAACGATAATTGTTCTCGTGCTACACAATAATTTATGAAGTGTGCAAGTTGTGACTTGTTTATGGTGCTAGCACATGAATTTTTCTAGAAAATTTTTCTCAGTGCATTCAGCATTGGATTCTGATTTTATTAGGTGTTATAAATTTTCAAGATATTATTTTAAAATTTATGTTGGATTTTTAAAATGAATATTTTTAAATCATGGAGTTATGGATGAATTTTCTTGAGGTTTTTTTTCTGCTTCGTTCTGAAGTAGTAATGACTCATTATGAATTCAATGTTTTCTGTCCTACACGAAGATGAATATCGTTGGAACCATGGAGATTAGATAGGCAAACTTTGACGAGAAAAATTTTTATTGAGAAAAAAGAAAACTAAAAAAACGTCTGGATAATTTACGGTTTAAGGCCCGGGTGTACTATCTTTCGAACGTTATCTTGATGTTTTTTTCTCATCTTTCGTCAACTGAAATTGTCAATTAAGTCCTGCATCATGCAGAAGTTTTGAAAAATTATGAATGAATAATAAAAAAAAGTAGAAAAAATTCGTAATTTTTTCAATGAACATTTCTAATTTATATTCAGAATAAGTTGAATAACAAGAAATTGAAAAATGTATCTGATTTACGGTGACAAATGGCGGCCTGTCACCCAATATCATGCAGGGGGAAGACTGATTTCGTAAATCTTTTCCCACACTGCACAGAGACATTTATTATACGGAAAAGGCTCTTTGAAAAAAAGTTGAAATATTTTGGAGAATTTTTTAATCACACTTAAATGAAGATTAAAATACCTAGCTGTCACTTGCCATGAGGAGCTAGTGTTTTGTTATCCACCAGGGAAAATGACAGCTAATAGATAATTTGCTACAGTGAATCAGATATTTGTAATCTCCACTTTTTTCAACTCATTCTGAATCTCAATTAAAAACGCTCTTTGAAAAAGTTCAGAATTTTTTCTATTTTTTTTATCATTCTATCATAATTTTTGGGAATTTCTACATGATGTACCACTCAATTGACAATTTTGGATTACGAAAGATAAAAAAAATCTAAATAACATTCGAAAGATAGTACACCCGGGCCTTAATGAGAAAATTCATGGAAACTGTGAATTTCAGATCAATTATTCTTTGAAAATTCATAGAAATCTCGAAAATTCAGGTAATTGTATTCTTAAATTGCGAATTAAATATAAATTCAATATAATTCGAAAATATTCAGATTTCGATTGAAAATTTCTCACAATTTTCCAGATATTTTCCAAATTCCAGATATTTTCAATTCACAAAACAGATCTAGAAAGGAATAAAACTCACTACGCCTCCATTGAATTATTCGCGATTAATTATTGCGAACAAAGTCTAAAAATTTTTTATTCATACCTCTGCCACAAGGATATCCAAGTATCTTTAAGAGTTTGATAGACTAGTCCGACCATTATTGTTTTTTTAAATTCAAGTAGTGAATGGAAAAAAATAGTTTCAGTCGTTCTATCATATGAATTATTGACGTTTGAGTGGACTTGTTAACTTGAATTACGTTTATCTATTAAGAATATCCAAATATCTTTCACAATTTTTGTAGAGACTACATTATAGATTCAACCATTTTCAATCATCAAATTTGTCAATTAAATTGCGTGAGAAAAATTTGAAAAAAATTATGAATATTTAGTGTCATTTTGCACAAAATTGTTACTTTTTTAAACATTCGTTGTTCATAAGTACATAAATTATTTAAACTTTCGGAAATCTTATTTTTTTATACATATAATCGATTACTGGTGAAAATATGAATATGAATAAACTTGTTACGCTTTCGAACAAATGATTTTTATGGTGGAAAATTGATTGTTTATAAATTATTTATAGAAAATGTTAAATTATTACAATTACAATCATTATGCCATTATGTTAACAATGTGCAATTGTTAAATTATTTCATCAGTCTTCCTCCAAAAGTAAACTTTCTAATTTTTTTTCATATTTTTAAAATGTTTTTTAACAGTTCAATATCGAGATTCAAATTCAGACCTGCAAAGCTTAAACAATAAAATCATTATAAAATATCCGGAAACTTAGGGGCAAATCGGGCTCAAATAAAAGCTCTGATGTCCGACTAGAAAAGTAGAAAAACATTTTGCTGGCGAAAAAATAGCCAAAGTACTTGGATATCCTTAAACTAAATTTATGTAAATGAGTTCTCGACTTGAAGAATGTGATGACATTTTCGTTTCAAGTTAACCCAGTGACGAAGTGACTAGAATGATCCATGACCCTTGATAACGCTTATCTGAGTCTCACTGATCACCTAAAGAATTCCCACGTCAGTCTGTCTATCATTGCTATTTCCATTGTGTAATCGTTAATGTTTATAAACATCTGTTGGTCTCGTGTTGAATAGAATTTTATAGTCAAAGGTAATGATTTATGATGTATGAAACTTGCACATTTACTGGAACAACCATGAATAAGCTCAATTACCTTTGTCAATCCGTGAGAGCTTGTGTATCAAGTATTTACCAATTATTAACGAGTTACGCATTGTTGAGATGCAAGTGAATATTAACGACAGTCGTTTGGCGATAATGAGCAAATAATTAGCGATAATGTGGAATAAAACTCACTTGGCAACATTCAGTCCTCTGAAAAACTTGGCAATGTCCTGATCTGAGGATTGCCAAGGTAATCCACGTGCTCTCACTACACAATTATTGTCTACTTCTTCATCCTTGGAACTGTAACAGTAATAATAACAGGCATATAAATCCTTTATGATACATTTGCTATTCACAGTTACAGTTGAAATTCACTAGTTTTCGATTCTGTAGCGAAGTGGTAAATTACCATAAGTGCAAAAGTGGGACTTTTTCAGGAGGGTTAAAAAATTCGACTACATTTGAGAGAACTTTTGATTCAAGCAATTGAAAATTTTTCAAATAAATTAATTATAAAACCGACGCCGGTGGCCGAATGGGCTAGATGCAAGTTTAGTGTGCGAAAGGTTGTGAGTTCGATTCCCCGTGGAGCCGAATTTATCAACGGAAGACTCCGGCGAGCGGGAGGTTGCTAATAGAGTAACCGCCTGTACCGGCTTGGGTTTCCTGTGGTTTCCCATGCTACTCCTATGTTCTATAGGAGTGCGAATGCGGTACAGTGTAGAATCCACAGCCGCATGCGTAAGGTTGGATAGAGGGCCGAAATGAGACTTGAAAAGAGAACTCAAAAGGCCGTAAAAAATTGCCCTTATTATAGTTTACCACTTCACCACAGAATTGAAATTATTCACTACAGAATTGAAATTATTCAATTGAAAATGAAATAGTTATTACTCATTTATAACCAATTATGTAATCAAACTCCATGAAAATCGGTAATAATCATGCGAATTTTCATTTTTACGTCTGAATGAAATTTGATTCTTCAAAAAATTGACTAGTTTTCAATTGAAATTTCACGGAAAAATTGTTTAAATATCATAATAGTAACTTATACTATCAACTATTTCGTAATGAATTTTATAAAATAGTTAATACTCATTCCTAACTGATTATCTAATCAACCAATCACTGATTTAAAAAATGCCAAAAATTTATCACTCGTGTTTTTCGAAAAATCACATTTTTTTCATGTAAAAAATGTCCAATTCTACTTCACTAGAATTGATAAAAAAGACCAGTTGCATGCAATATAACTGGAAAACATCGATGAAATCAATATGAGTTATTCATTATGAACTTGTTCAGTTCCAAATGAATATCTTTGAATCCAAATAAAATAGAGAGATTTTGATAACGACATTTTTTCAACGGTCAGAGCCACAAAAAAGGGACTTATGAGGGTTTTTTAATCTCTTTTTCTTCTCGAGATATTGCCTAAGAACTAATATTCAAATGAAATTCACTTCAAATTGAAGGCGAGTAGACTTCTGAGTATCGAAAAATCGCGAAAGTTTCAATGAAGACTTTAATTTTGAAATTCATTGGAAAGAATTACACATAAAAATTAATAATAGTCACCTGAATTTTCATCATTACGTTTAAATCAAATTTGATTCTTCAAGAAATTGACTAGTTTTCAATTGAAATTTTACGGGAAAATTGTTCGAATATCAATAGTAACGAGTATGCTATCAACGATTTCGTAATGAATATTAAAAAATAGCTGTTTATAATCAATTATCTAATCAACTAATCATTGATTTGGCTAATTATTTATCACTTGCAAGTATTTTTAAAAAATGAAATGTTTTTCATGTAAAAAATGTCCAATTCTACTTTACTAGAATTGATAAAAAAAAGACCAGTTGCATGCAATATAACTGGAAAATATCGATGAAATCAATATGAGTTATTCATTATTAACTTGTTCAGTTCCAAATGAATCTCTTTAAATCCAAATAAAATAGAGAAATTTTGATACGGACATTTTTTCAACGGTCAGAGCCACAGTAAAGGGTCTTATGAGGGTTTTTTAATCTCTTTTTCTTCTCGAGATATTCCGGAAGAACTGAGATTCAAATTATATTCACTTCTCACAATTTTCATCTATTTTCAAAGTACTTCATTTTCAATTAAGTTCAAACCATTTTTTCATGAATGGTTGATAATTCGTCATAATGAAGAACTGATAATTCATCAATATTAATTTATGAATTTAGGGGTGAGTGGGGCAAAATGAAACGGTCAAAAAACGACTGTTGGACGCAATTCAGGTAAATTTTTTTTTTATATTTGTTTGTCATCTTTTTTTATTTGTAAGAATACTGAGGAGAATAATAATACCCATCCATTGTACTGAATGGAAAATTATTATTCTCCTCAGTACTCCCAAGAATGAAAAAAAGTTAATAAAAAAAACATTTAAGGATATCCAAGTAGTTCAGGCAATTTTTTCTGGGGGAAATCCCCTTCAGAGTTTGTAGATCAGACCAAGAGTATTTTTTAGGCGCAGTATAAACTTTAGTTTCCGAACATATTTTCGAGAAAACGATTTTTGAAAGAATGAAATTTAACACATTGCGTCCATAAGAGCTGTATACTGCCACCTTCAATCCAATAGTTCATAGTCTTAAAGCGTTTTCTCGTACACATAACCGTATATGACTTTGTTCGTTATACTCTCTAGTTTTTTTTGCGACATTAAAAAACATAAGTTTCCGCACAGATAATTGCAAGCAATCAAATTAAAGGCTTCTTGATTGGTACGACGGCCATATTGGGTGGTTTGAATCCGTGCGTTCCTGACGTCTGGCAACAGTCCGCTCAAGTGACTACTCGGACCGAATTTACGAGGTTATATGGAACACATGTGCAGTGTTGCCGTATGATCATTAGAAGTTAGACCAATGAGAGTCAAGTGTGAAATTGAATAAAATATTGTTCACAATATTCATTGAAGAAATTCCTGAAAAAATGTATTCGACAATGAAAAATCCGAAAAAGTATGGGGACGGCAAGATTTTCGACAAAACTGAAAACTTGCTTGAAAAAAAGTTGCCAATTTGAACGAAGTACTTGGATATCCTTAAGGTCCGGGTGTACTATCTTTCGAATTTATCTGGATTTTTTTCATCTTTCGTAATCCAAAATTGTCAATTGAGTGGTATATCATGTAGAAATTCCCAAAAATTATGATAGAATGATAAAAAAAATAGAAAAATTCTGAACTTTTCAAAGAGCGTTTATAATTGCGATTCAGAGTGAGTTGAAAAAAGTGGAAATTGCAAGTATCTGATTGGCTGTGGCAAATTATCTATTAGCTGTCATTTTCCATGGTGGATAACAAAACACTAACTCCTCATGGGAGTGACAGCTAGGTATCTCAATTTTCAAAACATTAGTATGTAGTCATCTGCCATTTTTATGTGATAAAAGTGTGATTAAAAAATTCTCCAAAATATTACAACTTTTTTCAAAAAGCCTTTTCCGTAATAAATGTCTCTGTGCAGTGTGGGAAAAGATTTACGAAATCATCTTCCCCCTGCTTGATATTGGGTAACAGGTCACCCAAATCGCCATTGGTCACCCTAAATCAAATACATTTTTCAATTTCTTGTAATTCAACTTATTCTGTATATAAATTAAAAATGCTCTTTGAGAAAATTAAGAATTTCTTCTACTTTTTTTTTGATTATTCATTCATAATTTTTCAAAACTTCTGCATGCTACAGGACTTAATTGACAATTTCAGATGACGAAAGATGAAAAAAAAACATCGAGATAACGTTCGAAAGATAGTACACCCGGGCCTTAATAAAAAAAATTTTATGATTGAATTGCGTCCAACAGTTGTTTTTTCACTGTTTCATTTTGTCCCACTCTCCCCTATAATTCATAAATATTAATTAAGAAGTTCAAGTTATACAATAATATTACTATAAAAATAAAACTGCAAAAGAAAAAGGGCAAATGGTTTATTAATTCAACAGAGATGTTTTCAATGAAAGGGTGATCTTGATCTCATTTATTTATCAACTGACTTACTATTTCGCTACGCTTAAAAATAGTTGATAAGTGAATTGACAAACAGTGAATAATAAAACGCCTCAACGTGCAGATAAAAATAATAAAAGGGAGATATATTAGTAAAAAGTGAATTTTCTAACAATAAATGTCATTGCACTGCAAGAAATGTCCTCAATTAATATAAAATGAAATTCTTCAACTCACCATATACCGGGCTCCAAAATAAGATTTATAACTTCGGGATTCTGGAATACGTGGCCTGAAATAAAAATGACTTTTTAATGATAACTAATTACCCATTAAAAGAAAATGTAAATTTGGAACTAGCTTTGGGAACAATCTGACCGTTTCATACGTGACTGGTTTGTCAACGTTTTCGTGTAACTGTACACCCCCCATCCTGTCTCTCATTTCTCAAACATTCTTTCATTATTTCCCCTCCTGGGATTTCGATTATGAAGAGCTCAGCAGGAATACTTATTTTGGTTTTAGCTGATTCAGGGGGATCACTCTCGATTCCGGCTCATAATGCTTCGTATTTAAATTTTGTTTCAAGCAGGGACCTTTATTTATCGTGCCGATGAGTTTCCGACTTCAGTTTTAAGGAAATCGAAATACTTTGGCTATTTTTTCTCGAGGGAAATGATTTTCTACTTTTATAGTCCAACATCAGAGCCCATTTTTCATGTTTTAGTATTCAATATCAATTAACATCATTTCGATAATTTGATTATTTTAGAAGGAATTGTCAACAGATTTTTTTTTTTCGTAGGAAAAAGAAATTTCTAACATTAAGGCCCGGTTGCGCCAAGCCCTGATATCCAAATAAACCCCAGGGTAAAATTTATCCTCAGGGTCATAATTTTTCAATATTTGACCCGAAGAATAATTTTTTATCTATCCTGTTGCCCCATTTGAATTAACACTGATTTAACCTTGGGATTAAATTTTATTTTTTGTTCCTCGGATAAATTTGAGATACTCTCCCGGGTAAAATAATCCATCGAACATCCAAATTTACTTTTTTTCTTATCTGACGTTTTCGTTAACCGGAGCTAGTGCAACCGGGCCTTAAAAAGTTGTCTAACATTTTATTTCTAAATATTTGAAAACAAGAGATTTTACTCTGGGAATTATTCATGCAATTGATTTAAAGTAGCTTTACCCTTCGGCCGGACTACGTTGAACTTTTGGATATTTTCAGTTTTTAAATTTTTCAACTAAATTGCATGGAAAAAAATTGAAAAAATTCATACCCTGTCAGTATTATCTAAATTAAATTTCGCAAAATATTGATATTTTTTTAAACACTTTCCTCTTATAAATAAATAATAAAACTTGTTTGCGAAACGGTGGATTATTTTTTATGAGGTGTCAAAAAAATTCTTGATTTTTACACCTCTAATGAAAAAAAAATCAGATTTTAATCTTTGATTACAATGGAAATGTTGATTTTCCCCTAAGACACTGGGTTAAATCCTGATTTTTAAACATTTCTTCTTTGAAAAAGCAAAACGATAATTAAATTGAGAAGAAAATTAGAATTTCGAATCTAATCGAGTTTTCTGCAATTTTTTTGCAGTTTTCAATAATCTTTGAATTTACCGTAAAGGTAGAGCTACTTTAACCCTAGTCTGATCACCTGACGGTAAAATGTGACTTTAGTCACCTTCGCGGGAGAGTGCCGCCGTGTTATTTAGGCTCCAGCGCTGCCGAATCCACTCTACACTTCCCGGGCGCGTTTAGCGAGTTCCCAGCAACGTCGCGCAACAGGCAATTTCATTAAACACGGGATAAAATTGTTCACCTGTTGGAAATAATTTTTTTTCTCCCAGAATTAAGGATATAATATTGAAAAAAAAAATACTAGAATTTTCCAGATACTTCAATTGACGAATTCAATTTTTCTCAAATTTTTCCGGTCAACCAGTCGATGGCAAGGTGAATAAAACGGCGTGTTGTGGCAATTCCCTCGCATGGTGACCAGTCTAGGGTTAAGGCCAGAGTGGATTATCTTTCGAATGTTATCTTGATTATTTTTCTATTTTCATCATGTAAAATATATCACAATTTCCATTGGATTTTACATCACGCAGGAGTCCCTAAAAATTATGATTGTACAATCAAAAAAAGGTACAAAAAAACTGAACATTTTCAAAGAGCGTTTTTAAAAAAGATTAAGAAATAAGTCCGATGGAGGGGAAATAGTGAGTGGATAATTTACCATGGTAACAAACGATCTGACAGCCATTACATACATCAAATTATTAATTTGCAATTTCCTCTCTATTGAGTTTATGTCCCAATATTATTCAAAAACGCTCTTTGAAAATGTTCAGCTTTTTCTCAACGTTTGTTTGATTGAACAATGAACAATCATGATTTTTGGAGACTCCACGGCTATGTAAAACTGAATAGCAATTGGAGATCATTTCAGATTTTCA